>NC_043968.1:45263319-45598319 GCF_902148855.1 Sphaeramia orbicularis | reverse complement strand
GCATGTTAAAATACTGTAAAAACAGCTTATTCTCCAACTGCTAGTACAGACGTGAGTGAAATTACCATAATGACCCAATGAAGCCTATAAAGCGCAATGTCTCAGGTGTTAGAAACAGTTGGAATTTTCTCAATTGCACAAATAGTGAAAGAGTCATAGCCATCCAAACTGCATATGGAAAGGGTGTGTCAGCGATGACACGTCAGGTTTTAAAGAGTTAAGTAGGCATTATGTAAATAAAAAATATCATCTTATTGTTTTTTTAAGCACATTTTTTGTATGATTATATTATAAACTCTATACTGTCTCAGTATTTCTTTGTTTTATTATCTGAGCACTTTCCTGTGGAAATTCCATTTATTTATAATGAACACATAAATGAATTATATTTATATATGAAATGTGCCATGTAATGTAAATGATACCCTACGTATATTTAAATGTATATAGGATTATGTGTGTTTAAAGATCAGTGAGGATCTCCAGAAGCAGAAAATTCTATGAGGTAATGAATCAGCCCACAGCAGGCTCATGGTAAAAGTCCCTCTGTGAAGTGTAGTATTTAGTTAAGCTCCAGTCTTCTTCCTTTTATTTACATAGTACCAACTATAATGCATGATTATATCAAAGTACTTCACAAATTTAGGTTAAGGACTTAAAAGTGTTGCATGGAACGGAAACCCAACAAATTCCACAAGAGCAAGGGAGGAAAAAAACTTTTACAGAAAGAGAACCCTGAGACAGAACTGGGATCCAGGGAGGGAACCACCTGTCTCCACCGGCTGGGATTAGTGGAAAGAGGAGAGAGAAAAGACAACAACAGAACGTTACCAAAGTGAACCCTCTACCCATTCAGTCAACTGATTGTTTGTTCACCGCTGCTCTCTCCTCATTTTCTGAGTGTAGAGGAAAAATTTAACACAAGCAAGGAACTTTATTTTTAAAGTTAACCAACAATTGGAGATCAGCAGGTGAAAAAACATTTTAAAAAATGCATGTGTTTTAAATCTGTGTTGGTTGAAACCAGAACATTTGTGGTAATGGAGATAGAAATACAGTGAGTGAATAGATTGAAATTCACTAACATTAAAGTCAGTCAGTTAAATCGATGAATAATTAGGCCACATGAACATGATTAGTAATAATTAGTTATGGTTACAAGTTTAAAGTTTTAAAGAATTTGTCAAGCACAAAATAGCTGGTAGTAAAGTATCTCGTGACTATTTTGCTGTTTTATATGTTATTATTATAGATTCTGGTGTAATATAGTTCTTTTTTTACTCCACATTCTTCAGCATTCCTCTGTCTTCTCATTCAACACACAAGAGTTAAGTTTTCAATGAACAAAATAATCTTTAAATCAGTTCCTGGTATCAAGTTATTGCCTTCTTTAGAAAGAAAGCCTGCAATAAACAGGACAGTGTACAGCAAACAGGTCATCATCGAGAAATAAACCTTGCAAGGGTGATGAAAACAAAGACCATTTGGCGCTAATGACATTAGCCCTTACATTACATATAGAATTATTACTTAATTTTGGTTTGCTAGGGGATCTATGTGATAAAGAATCTAATGTAATCCATCATCAGTGTATAAGCAATCATAAAATTCATGTTCATATTTTACCCATTTTTTGGAAACTTTAGGAACAGGTTTTAAGCTCCTTCTAGTTGTAATAACCTTTGGCTGCACAGGTTTTGTTTATAACTAGTGGATTACTGGGGTTGCTAGGGCTAAAGAGGTTAAGAACTTTGTGGTATTCAAGTAAACAAGACATACAAAAAACTAGACCTAAAACTTTCATCTCTGTCCAGAAAGGAGATCTCTTGCTTTTGCAGGTGAAGCAATTAAAACATGTTAAATTTGAGCATTACTGGTCCAATATTAGAAACGTTTGATACAGATGAACAAATCAACAAACAAGTGGTGCCAGGTATAACAAACCACACCCCTCGCACGTATTGTAGCTTATTTTGGCATCAGTCCAGGTGATGTCATTATGTCTGTGTGTGGGGTGATGTCTCTATGTCTATATGTGGCAAGTTTGAAGTAAACTGAAACAAAATTAATTGTTTTTATAGACATTTGAAATGTCTCCCATTATAAGTAAATGGGAGCAAAAAAAAAAGATTTTAAAAATTCATAAAAAATTTGAACTTTAACTAGACCTACTTTTCCCAAAATGTAACAACATCTATTCTGGGTCACAGGCAATCTATAAACCAAATTTGGTATGTATTCAGCCACTAGTTTTGCTGCTAGAGTGTTAACAAACAAACAAACAAACAAACAAACAAACAAACAAACAAACCAAAGCAAAACAAAGCAAAGCAAAGCAAAGCAAAGCAAAGCAAAGCAAAGCAAAACAAAACAAAACAAAAACAACACTCCTTGCCTCCCCTTCGGGGGGGGGGGGGGTTGTAAGTATAGAACTTTGGCCACTTTTGGATATTTTAATATGTAAATGTTGCATATTACCTTTAAATGCTGTTCAAGTCTTTTGTGCCCTACAAACTAAAAACAGGGCAATAAGCTCAAAATTTGGAATGGTTTTAGGTTTAAAATGGTCAAATACTCCAGATCAGCAAAAGCATGATCATTCTGCAGCTGCAGAGTAAAAATATCAGCGTCATCCTTTAAACGGTAGTGGACATGCAGCATTATCTCTGTGCTCCTCTCCATCTCGGCCTGTTGCATAAACGTGAAAGGCTGCAGAATAAAGCCAAAGCATTATGCATTGGTAATCAGGGAGGCATGTGGCAGGATTATTATCATCTCTGCAGATCAAAAGATTACAAATAATAACGGACATCAGCGTGGAAGAACACGAGTCTCTGCAGAGAACCACAGGAGCATTTGAAAGCAATGGTTTTATGTATGAAGTATGTATGTATGTATGTATGCACTACCATACATTTACTGACTTTTGAATTATTACTGACACCTGAGATTAAAACTGGAGAGAAAAACAAAATCAGAGGGATTATTGATACATATGAAAGATCTGAAAGGCAGTATGTGTCGACATTTGGCATCCACTGTGGACGGGATTTCATGCAATAAAACAAACAAAAGGATGGAAAAGGGCATTTAGATGATGCGATTAGGCTGCACAATATTTGTTTCTGCTGTCCTGAAATAACAGAACCAGCACAAACACAAAGAGCTGCTGTGTTTTAACTGCAGAAGCAACATTTGGCTGAAAATCCTACCATCAACAGTGAACGACAGCCCAGTTTTATCCCTCCTCATGGAGACGATCCTGCAGCTCTGAAAGCAATGTCAGGCACCAAATCTGGATCTCAGCACACACTCGTTTCATAACAAGCTGCTTTCTCATTGTTTATATGCTGTTATTAAAATTCTGAGGTTATATTCAACAGGTTAATATTTGTTTAAAACACAGCCTCGGTGCAGATACTGAGTGTTGCTGCTTGCTTAGTTCAGCTTATTTTCTTTTCAGTCATTTATTACAGTAAGTGTGATTCTTAAAACATAAATTATGATAAAATCTTTTCAGTTGTTTTTATTTCTATTGGAAAAGAAGGCTAGAGGCAAAAATAATGGCAGCACGGAGAGAAGTTAGCCTCCTAATAGAACTGAGCAGAGGTGTGAATCTGAAGCTACATAGATACAGCTCTAAAAAAATAAGAGGCCACTGCAAAATTATCACCTTCTCTGATTTTACCTTTTATAGGTATGTGTTTGAGTAAAATGAACATTTTTGTTTTATTCTCTAAACTACTGACAACATTTCTCCCAAATTTCAAATAAAAATGTTATTATTTAGAGAATGTGTTTGCAGAACATGACACATGGCCAAAATAACAAAAAGATGCAGAGTTTTCAGACCTTAAATAATGCAAAGAAAACCAGTTCATATTCATTTCTAAACAACACAATACTAATGTTGTAAATTGGGAAAAGTTCAGACATCAGTATTTGGTGGAATAACCCTGATTTTCAATGACAGCTGTCACGTTTCTTGTCTCTCCACCGTTGCTGTTGGATGACTTTATGCAGCTCCTGGTATAGAAGTTCAAGAAGCTCAGTAATGTTCCATGGCTGTGACCATCCATCTTCCTCCAGAAGTTTTCAAAGTGGGTTCAGGTTTGGAGATTGGGCTAGCCATGACAGGGTCTTCATCTGGTGGTCCATCATCCACACCTTTATTGACCTAGCTGAGGCCAGGAGCATTGTCCTGATAGAAAAACCAGTCCTCAGAGTTTGGGAACATCATCAGAGCAGAAGTCCAGTAGTTTTCAATAGTTATTTTTGGATTCCAGTTACTTTTGTGGTACTAATAGCACTGTTTTTGCCTATTGTAAGAAGATAGTGATGGCCCCAGTAGTGCTGTTTATACTTCTCCTTCTTAAATAAGACATGGATCAGGTGTTTATTCAGTAGAATAAGGTGTTTGTGTTGGAATTCAACAGACACAGGAATGGAACGGCTGTCATACATGCAGACATGCTGATTTCACAGGAAAATGCGGCAGTCTCTGAATTTTTTCCAGAGTTGTATAACATGTTGTCTGCAGCTGAGGCAGTGGAGACGCTAAGCAAAGGCTCACAGCCCCAGATACCGTACACAAGAGAAGAAACAAGATGTTCTCCACCAACCCAAGTATGCTCTCCTCACAGTGGCAGGGTACCTAGAACCCCTTTTCCACCATCATTCCCAGGAACTTTTATTATCACAAACTTATCTAACTGGGTAAGAGAATTCCTGATGATCTGCATGCTTTGTGTTTCCACTAGACCTCAAAGTTCTTGGAAATGTACTCAAACTGGGCTTACCAAGCTCCACTGAATTTCTTTTGAGTGATTTCTGCAAATATGTTTGACAAGGTCCAGGCTGTTTTGAGTGCATTCAAATATTTTCTTTAGTGTATTAGTATGGACTGGAGGTCCTAAGGTCAAGATGGGAGACACCTCCAAAGGTCATCGAGAACAAACAAGCCAAGATCCAGACTGATAAGGTGGAGATGGCCAACCAGGCTGACATAGTGGTGGTGGATAAACATCAGAAAACAGCGGAGGTGGTACTTGTAGCAATCCCGGGTGATAGCAACATCAGGAAGTAAGAACACGAGAAGTCTGAGAATAAAGGAGTGATGGGGGCACTGGGGGCAGTGACCCCCAGGCTGGGTGGGTGGAACCAGCAGATACCAGGAACAACATCTGAGATCTCTGTCCAGAAGAGCACAGACCTAGGAGCAGCTAAGACCCCGAACCCTTAGGCTTCCAGGGCCTCTGGTAGAGGACCAGAGCCTGAAGGAGACACAGTACTGGTCAGTACTGTCTACAGTGAAATACAACTCAGAGATCAAGTCAACATCCTAATATCACTACTTTTTTGTTTGAATTCTACCTCTGTGCACCTTTTAGGTGTCATACATTCAATTTCTCCTTGTTTTACTGTGTGCAATAATGAACAAAACAACACAATAATCCTGTCCTGAGACACACTAATGCTCCCAGTTTAGTTGATGTGTGAATGTTATCTATGCATGAGCCTGATGGGGTTTTTCTACTCAAGTAAGAAACCAAAAGATCTAATCTATAATAACAGTTTTAGTTTCAATTGTCTCACTCGAACACAAACTCCAAAAACAGGTGGAAATTAATTCAAGTCAATAAATGATCTATGGATGATGACAACTGTGTCTGTGTTAATTTTATTACTTTCACATCTTAAAGGTTTCCTAGGAAACATCCACGCAGGCTTGTTTTCATATATTGTCAGAGTTCTGTCTGATGAACTCTGTAATTAATGATGTGCATAAATAGAAATAAAAAGAGGAATGTGTCTGAAAACAATATTATTCCAACCTTATGTGCAACAGTGGTTGGTTATTTTCCAGTTGTGTATGAGAAAATCTTCACTTAAGATGTTTTTTGGAAATTATTTCTAACAAGGCTTAAAACAAATCTATTACAATAAAATATTTTATATAAATGATGTGAAGTTGACATTCTTCTGTAAAACAGCCCACAGCAGATGACTCTGTTCTGGTCCTCAAAGCTAAAACCTGCAGGTTTTTATTATTTTAATTCCAAAAATTGACTGTAATGATTAATAACACAGAGGCTGAAAGTGTCAATATTCAGCTCATCATCTTCCAGTCTTTATCTTCTTTCATAAATCTCTTCACCTGCACATGGACAGTCATCACATTAATTCAATTTCTGATTAAATTTCATTTCAGCCCCTCTTTTTACTTCTTTTTACCCTCATTTCCTTCATGTCTTTGTGTTTTCTCTTTTTAGTTTCTCAGCTGGGTTCAGGTTCTTGTTTGGGATCCAGCATCTACAGAATCATTTCCTTTCCTACTCTCAGAACATTATTTATTGAGCTGCAGTAAAATCAGAGACTTCATTTCCCTAATCTTAGAGCTTAGTCTTTTCCTTTTTAGCGGTTTTGTGTATTTTAATGTTAAGAATGTGTGCTTACCTGTAGATCATAAACTCATTCTCATCCTTTAACAGTTAATGTCATCATAAACTCTGTATTTATGTTTTCTGGTCATCACAGTCAGCTGTATTAACTTCTATGAAAAATTGAAATAAATGTCACTTAATTAATTCATGATTAAATAAAAAACACATCAAATGCAACCAAAAACTTATGGCCGTTACAGCCTCTGTGTCATATTATCGATCATTTTTGCAGCATAAATAAAAATAAACATGTCTTAATTCACAGGTAACTTGAACTGTAATGACAGAGGAGTTTGGTTTCCAGAGGTTTACCTGTGGATCTGAAACAGCTGATCACATGGTGGCCTCTAGTGGACAAAGCACAGAAGTACATCAAATTAACTGATGATCCTCCCCTGTGTTTGCACGCATTCCTTTAAAACAAAATGTACAGTCAGATACTAATGTGAACACAGCAGTTCCTTATTCTTATCTAGAATAATGTCAAATCTAACAAAAGCAGCAGATGTGCATTTAACTGCTGCAACTGATCATCTGGGAGATTCTTGTTAAACTAAAGTTTTGTTACAGCTTTAAAAGTGATATTTAATCTTTGAAGTTGGTGAATATTGCTCAGTTTATGGAGCAGAGCCAGATACAGACACTGATACAGATTCAGTGTCTGTAAAGGGAATATAAAGGCAAGAACTGCAACTATATATTTACAATTAATAGTATATGACAAAAGGAATCAATGTAAGGATTTCAGTCAAATACTTTGAGCATACAGGGTTTCGCAGGTGGAATGTTTAAGGCACTTAATAATAGAGATTACATATCCATATCTACATAAAATTGTTCCTATAATAAATAGTGGTTGAGTATGACTGAAAGGTAATGGTGTAGTACAATAATGGTAGGATTAAACCTATAATCATCACTTGAACATCATTAAGTTGAAGGGAACAAATAGTTTTAAGCACTTAAAAATAAAAGACAGATTTGCTTTTCTCTGGTCTTTCATGGGGTAGACCTAATTACTACTTTTACTTGATCATTTTATATGATCATAAAGAGCCCAAGAGTCTGATAAAGCTACATAATCAAATATATAAATGAACATTGAATGAACAGATATTTAGGAGTTTAATAGTTTTGTTAAAAATAATTTTAAAAATCATTGGGTTATGCTAATTGATCAGCAACAACAGGTCATTTTACAAATCAGTGTTGTCAGCACCAAAATGAAATAACAGCTCAACAGATGAAACTTTCTTCCAACTGGATTTTTACTAACAGTAGTAAGACTTTTTGGGATTAATTACATTGAATTTGATGTTCAGCAACTCAGATATGCTTTGGTATTTTGACTTAATGTTTGGTTCAACATTTATCCACTTTCTAATTAAGTGAAATATGCTGGTTTGACATACAGTCGCGGAAAAAAAATTATTAGACCACCAAAAGTCATCAAAAACAATGGTTATGCAATCAAGTACTAACTCCTGTGTGTATCATGTGACTAAAACAGACAGAAAACAGAATGCCTAAAAGCACTGTTTTTGTCAGTACAATGACATAGATATTGATGTAAGAACTGAAGTGATATTGGTTATTATCAAGAAAACATGGAAAATGGATAGATATCAGCTCTGAAATTAAATTCTTATGAGCTAGTTTTATTATCATTATATTTGTCCAAACAAATGTACCTTTAGTTGTACCAGGCATTAAAATGAACAAGAAATTGAAGAAAACAAGGGGTGGTCTAATAATTTTTTCCATGACTGTATATAACCTGCTACTGGTGTCAAAATGTTTGGGGCAGACAGGCGGGGATGCTTCTTTTTACTCCCAACAGACTTTAAAAATCCACAATCGGTCACCCTCTGCCTCTGGGGTTTGTTTTTTTCTTGTGTGCAGATAGAAAACAGAAGACCACAGGACCCACGGCAGTGCCTCCTGTTCCTCAGTCCTGAAAAACAAAACTTCATTTTGCACAATGACAAAAAATAAGTCACTCGGGATTCCCCATTGAGTTTCATTACCAGAATATTTATTTTATTCTTTTCCTATTAAAACACTAGCTGCCATATTTAATAAAACAGCCAAGTGGACAAGTGCCTCAGTCCTCGTCCTCCAGTCAAACTCTTCTCAAACAGGTCACATGGGTCTGTGGGCGTGTCCTTGGCTTTGCTGCTGCAGTGTGAATGAGCTGGCCCCTGTCGTCATGGCAACTGATGTCACAGCTGCTGTAGCAGTGGTTGTTGCTAAAAGGTGTCGGTGTTGGAGGAGTCAGGTGTGGTCCCCTGTGAACTGTCTCCATGGTGATCTCTGTGGTAACAGGAAGTCTAGTATTGCATCATTTACCTGCGGCCAGCAGCTTCTGACAGTTTATCCTTTATTTCCCTTCGATTAAAAATACTGCCTCGCATTTATGTATATATAAAAGATATATACATAGAAGTGTACATTGGTGCCTCCTGGAGTATAGGTAATAAAATGGGAATTAAAAATCAATAAAATATAAGACTTGATGATATTTTTGCTTGATTTGCCTCTTGTACTTGATGACAGATGACAAATGCTATGGATAAATGTGAAAGGTGACAGCAAAGCAAGCAAATAAAAAAATATTAAAGTGAAGTCGCACACAGAGGATTGATAGAATGGAGAGCAGTGATGAGAGGATAAAATCAAGAACCAAAAGGCAGTAGATAGGGATGCACTGAAATGAATGTTGCTGTTATGTTCTGAATCTGTTGCATCATTCTGTTCGGTTTTATATAAAAGGATGAGATTCTACATTTTTCTTGTTGCCAACAAATCCCATCAAATGCAAATCAAACTGATCTCCTACCAGATGTCTGAGCAACTACAGCCTGGAGAGTGATTTTCCTTTGTGCCAGGAGAGCTCATTGCTACACAAAACTATTAAAAACCATTACAGGACAGATAATGTGTTGATGTTCCTCTATCATCATAACAGACTCATAGTGGAGATTATTTTGACCAGTCTCCAGCAGCCACTTAACAACAATGCGCTGTTAGTGTCCCACTAAGACACTGTCACTTGCTAATTACTGCTTAAAGAAACCTTTTTTGATCACGATATATTAACTAAAAAAAAAAAAAATTCTTGAATTCAAGTTGAGATAAACTGTCCTTCACTCACAAATATCATTGGGCTCTAAAAGAGACTTACTCTAAAAAACAGTCCTCCATAAAGTCAAAAGGATCTCCTGCTTTTGGCAAGTAACATTATCAAATTAATGAACTTTTAAAACTACATCTGCACAGCTTTCAAAGTTTTAAAGCAGAGAAGTTAGAGAAGACTGAGGAAGAACACTGGTTTTCCATGGGATTTGTTCACAATTAGAAAAATGTAAAACACCACCACACTCATGTCACTTTGTTGTGAATAATGATGGAAAACAAACTAATCTGCCCAGTGTAAAACAAAAATGATCAATTTACAATGTCAAATACTTCCTACATAGTGACTTTTGGTAGCTTTTGTCCAAAAAATCTTAACCTAATATATTTAAAAACAAAAATAAATATGCTTTTTAGACCAGCTTACAAAGTGCTTCCACATAACAACAAACCAAAAAGGTATATTTTTCATCTTTTATTATGAAATAGTGCTACAATGTACATTGCATTTCCTCTCCTGACTGTCCACTGTCTGCTGATGTGTTTGTCGGATTTGTAATGCTGAAAACCTGGTAAAAATAAAGAGAAATGATAAATAGTTGCAGTTCCTGCTAAAGGTCAGAGAATGTGACAAAGTATGCACTGTGCAAAATAATTATCCATCCTGACAGGTGATTACTAATCCTTTTGTTAAAATCTGGTTCTTCTTAAAATGAAGTGAAAAACTTCTCTAGACAAAAATAGTCAAATCTTAAAGAGTGAATAGAAACATGAATCACTTGATCAGATGGACAGTTATTTAAGTGCTGTGTGTCCGTGTGTGTGTTGTCGACATTCAGTCTGTGCTGCACATAAGAGAAAAAAACAAACTTATGGAGGAGGAGGGTGGGAAATTAAAAAAAGAAAATGACAAAAAGGAAAAAAACAGAATAGTTAAAATCATAAAGTCTATGGTGAAGGAGCCAGGACGTCCTCTCTCTCGTCCTAAATCCTTATTGGCCAGATTTGATAAAGTGTGTGGAGGTTGAAAAACCTAGCAGGGTGGTGACTGAAGTGCCAGGAGGGCCAATGGCAGGCAGGCAGGAGGAAGGAGAGCCAATCAGAAGGCCTGCTGGGCAGGATTGTAGTTGAAGGTGGAGGGAACATGAGGTCGCTCTTCTAGTTTGTCATACTCCAAGTGAAACTCCTGGAAACAAAGACATGACAGGAGAAGGCAACTTTACTTTGTGTCAATATTATAGTGTTCACTTTAATCCACAAATGTCAAGTTCTGTTCACATTTTCTGACAACAATGCAGTATTTTCAGTATTAACTGCCTTTGCTTAATACGTAATATCTCAAATTAAAGACGACATATTACCTTCTCTGTGCCTGGAATAGTACATTCAATGTACAATCGAAAATATTTGTTGATTGATTTAATAAAATTAAACATCAACAATTTCACTATCTAACAATCATTAAAGTAAGTTCATGCCCAGAAATCCTTTGGTTCCTGCTCTCAGTAAAGTGTGATTTTTATATATTAGCACCATGAAACTAAATAATCCTAAATTTAATCTCATGACACATATTTAAATTGACCATTGTTCTATATGTAAGATCTGACATGATCCAATTTTAATCAAAGCTATGACAAATATTTTTTTTTTAATCATTTTATCATTTTTTTAGTCAATTAATCTAACCTTTGTTCCAGTTTCATTTAACAAGTTAACTTTACAGAGGCAAAGGGGATTATTAAAAGGAGTTTATTCTTGGGTTTGATTTACATTGACAGCTAGAGCCAACTTCGAATGGAAACAAACTTTTGCTACTTATTTGTAAAAAAAAAGCTGCAAAGATTATGCTAATATAAATCTAGGTCATTTATAATGTTTAGGTCTTTATCCACATATGTAAATAAGCTCCTACAGCAAATGTAGTAACAGTGGTGTTGTCAAACTAGTCATTATTATCTGCTTTATAAGGTTTTTGTTCAGTTCTTGTAGTCCAGCATTTTGGTTTTATAAAGCATACTGAGCAGTAATTTACTAAGTCGAAGCTTCTTTAAGAGTTCCCAAACTTAAGGTTTTTTAGGTAAAAGTCTTATTTTCACGATGTTCAGAAGCAGTGGACACCAGGTTTAGGGATGAATGTAAACAGTGTTACATGGGCTCAAAACAGGACAAATTTAAGTTGATAATCTTGATAAACTTTGGACATTTTACTTTATATGAATAGCTCTAACAGTTTATCACATACAAGAAACAACATCACGTGTTGTTTTTTTTCTGATCCAGTGATTAAATCTCAGATGTCTTCCCAGCACACTGTGCCCAAGAAGTCATGTCCGACTACTCTTTGTGTCAGGAATTGATAACTACAGACATGATGCATTCAGTGCATGTCAGCTCTATTCTGAAAGGCACCTAGGGCCCCTAGATGTATTGTTGCATTCAAATAAACCTAGTAAAACAAGAAATCTAAGTTCATAGTAGGGCTGCGCAATTAATCAATTTTAAATCAAACTCGGATTTTTTAATTAGGATGATTTTTTTAAAAAGGGAAATTGTCAAATTGATTTCATCTCTCTTGTGTGTCTGAGCTGTGGGCCTCCGGGCTACCGTAGGCTCCTCCTCCTATCTGTGAGAGTGGTCTTTCACAGAAGTCCGTGTAATGACCACGGACCTTAAATTTGTAATGGGCCCGCAGTAGTGATACAAATGTAAGCCGTGGTTTCACGCATGGATCCCGCAAGTCAAATATAACTGCATGGGGATCACTCGTCTTATGTTGTCCCTGCACAGATCCGTACCGTACTGTCTTCTTCCGATCCAGGTCGTGGGGGCAGCAGCCTCAACAGAGGAGCCCAGACAGCCCTCTGCCCAGCCATATCCACCAGCTCTGGGGGAATCCTGAGGTGTTCCCAGGCCAGACTACAGATATAATCCCACCAGCGTGTCATGGGTCAGTCTCCTCCACGCACAGATCCCCCAACTTAAATATAACAGCATGGGGATCACTCATCACTCGTGGTCCATACACACACGCATGACTGATGCCTGTCACTGACTTACATTGGTATCACTTCTGTGGGCCATGATACCATCACAGATTTGAGGTTGGGAGCAGTGTGCTGCATTGTGGGCTGCTCACAAAAATGACATGCCGACTTCTGTTGTCTTCTGTAGCTTTAACCCAAAAATCAAAATCAAAAATTGAGTTTTTAGAGGAAAAAAAAAAATTGGTATTTTATTTTTGGCCAAAATCGTGCAGCCCGGGTTCATACTACCACAAACATTGTTTAAAACATCAAATTCAGATTTTTTCCCCCTAATTTTTCTTTGTTTAAATCCACACTGTATGTCCTCATATAAAACCAAGGATCATTTACCGAGGTTGACACATGTAAATAAAAACCAGGTCTAAATTAAAGACCATGTAAAAAAAACTGATAAGGAGTAAGCTTCAGGTTCCTATCATGTAATGCGCAACCAGGTAAACACATGGTTCGCTTTTACATGTTTACTTTAATACATTAAGCATCGTTGCTGTTACTCTGTGCTATTTTCAACACAATTTTTCTCTACATCCCTCATCTTGGGTGATTCTGATCATATTGCACGCATGCCTTTGTCAGCAAAACTGTCATTTGTAGAAACTTATAGGGGCAACACAAAGACATTTATTTATCCAGTAAAACCTCTGTTAAGTGAGGAATGTTCTTATCCATTGAAATGCTCAGAGCTTTTATAAGTAGTAGTAGTTAGTTAAGAAAGTGTTGCATTTGTAGAAATATTCATTATAGTACTTCTACCATTACCAATGTGGGTAAATAAAAACAAGATTTTATACCAAATATTATCATTTCTATACATTAAACAGAGGAAATCAGAAATAAAGTCCAATCTCTGACACAAACCTCCTTCAAATAAAAGATCATCTGAAACGGAGGCACACATGTGGCATTACATTGAGTATGAAAATGCTTCTGTTGCTTTATGCTTTTGCTACATAGTCTCATTGCTATATTTTATGCCAATCTTTCACCCTAATGCACTGATCCAGCCCTAATGTTAACAAAGCTGTGTATAAGAGGTGCAGGAGTGGGTCTACCTTAGCCACCTTCCTCCAATTGAGGCAGTCGAAGAAGTAGTAGGTCCCTCTCTCATAGGCGTTGGTCTTCAGGGTGGGCTCCATACCAGGAGCCCGGGTGATCCAAACCCGCTCCTCTTTATGGTACCTCCAGTCCCTGTTAAACCTAAACACATACACAGATCGACACCAGTTTTCAGTCATCTAACACCTCTAATATTTATAATATTTGTAAAAATGTTTCAGCATCATCTCAAAATCCCAGAGTTAACATATTCTGGTAATAGATGTTTGTGTTCTTACAGTTCTACTGCAGCCAAAAGTTGTAATAGGTCTCCTCCATTCATATAGTAGAGATAAAACAGCAGATCTTCACCATACCGAGACAACTTAATAGCTGCTAACTGGAAACAAGAGAGGGTAGGTCTAAGTTACAGACATCTTTAACATCGACTTGATTCAAGCTTTTGCAGCAAGATGATGACATAATTACAGTGATAAGTTCAGATTTTAGCATAATGTGTTAAACTTAATTTACTCTGACAGAAATTGTATTTTAAGAGATCTTTACACTTTACTAAAAAAAAAAAAAAAAAAAAAAAAGATTCCTTTCTTTTATACCTACCTTGTCCCTTATATGGATGTTGGTTAAATACTCTGATGGGACGTGGAAGTCTGCAGGAAGAGTAAACACAGACAGTTCAACAAAAAAAGACAAACTCAAGGTTTTAGTTTTTGTTCTTCACTGTCTGAGCAGTAAAAAAACCCGAACTGTTTCACTTGTATTTTATCCTATTTTAGTCACTGGACTTTAATATGCTGGATGTGTTACTTAACGATAATGCCTGTTTATTTCTATTTTTTTCTTAAATTTTTAATACAAATAGTCCAGACTCACCTATGTCCTGCGGCCGACATGGAGCTGATGCCCAGGGAGACGCGAACTTAGGATACAGATTTCTGGTAGACAGAGAGATTGGTGTTTTCATTTAGAATGTTTGTCTTGACAGCATTAATGTAAAGTAAAACATGAAACACTGAAGCGTCCTGCAGTCACATCCTATAGCTGTGCCTTTGAAGGCATGAGTCACCGTCAATGTTTACAACAGGCAGACAAGACTTGCACCTTATGTCACTTCTCTATGGACTTGCAATAGTGTGGATTTTGTGCCAGTATCCAACTTTTAATTACAAAATTTGTTAAAGCATTTTCAAGCCATGTTTGAACTCTATGGCAGGACACAAAAAACATAGAAAAAGTTCAAATCTAAACTAAAAAGTCACACTTTCCAGAGTTGCTGGTTATTATGTTGGTTTTAAGATAATGTTTTTGTCCATGCAATGTCAGAAAATGGACAAAAATTAGAATTTTACTAATCACAGGATTTTACATCACTTTCTTTACTGCAACACACCATAGCCATTCCAAAACCTAAACATAATGTGCCCGCACTTGCAAACCCTCAGCCTTCAGTCAATGCCAAAGTTTTTACGCATACGCACGGACAGACGGAAGATGAACTGATGACAATACCCTGTAGCAAAGGCCACAACATGTTCACCTTCAGATATGACATAAATAAAATGCTCCTAACAGACCTTAACCTGTGAATGTTTGGCGATCTTAAAATCCCATGATTTTTAAGAATTGCAGATTCTTTTTTAAAATTGACAATCATTCATGGACGGGTGCAGTTCAATATGTTTGCCATTCAACATGTACAGAAAGAAAAACAATCCAGAAAAACAAATAAGTGCTTTTGTCGGTGCGTCTATGCGTGTATCGTACTCAGGTGAGTTGAGGTTGAGGCCAAGCGTGGTTAAATCCGAGCCCAATGCCAAGTGGACCATGCCAGGGTCCGTCTCCGCTGCTCGGATGAACGTCAGCAAACCGATCATCCCAAACTGGTCCGTTACCATGCCAACTGGGATGTTGGTCACACGCCCTGGGATGAACACATACAGATGGGAAAGTCTAATACCTGCCTTTGTTTATGCGGATGTACCATTCTCTACAGATAGAATTGTGTTCCTCACCGTCAGGAAGCACCTGAATCCCTTTCTTCTGCTGGTTGTTGTTGCTCGATGTCACTGAGCTCTTATCGCCAGGGAACTTTGGACCATCTGAGTTTGAACTGGGCTTTCCTGATGAGTTCAGATTCTAATTGGACAAAAGAAGAGTTACAAACAGTCCAATAAATCTGCAATTTAAGTAAGGAAACAATAAGTGCTTGAATGTTAAAATGATACACAGGAAAAGGATAAAGTAATTAAATATGGAAAAAGGGTCAGAGCACAGAGAAAAAGTAAAAGTAATGGAAAGGAAACTAAAATCGAACCGTTTTGCTGTCTTCGTTGGTGCTGGTGGGGTCTTTTGTTTGGTAATTTGGACCAGGGAGAGCTGGGAAATCTTCGTTATGGATTGAGAAGTCTTGCGACTGCTCACTGGACGGCTTGGTTACCATGCCAACTGAAAAACAAAGAGACAATAACCACATATATTTTAGTTATTCATCTTAATTCCGTCATACTTTGATGTGGAAACTCATTACGTAAGCAGTCATATTTTCTACTGATTTACTTTCATAAAATGAAAAAACAAAAACGAAACAACATAAACTAGACAGTTGGACATTGCCTCCTTTGGTTGCATCTCCTACACTGAAAATTTCCATTTTGTTATGAATACGCACAAAGAAAACCATTATATCGATTCTTTCACCATTAAAACATATTGAGGGTCTCAAGCAAATGTGGATCAGCAATTTGTTAGGGATACAGATCTAGACCATTTTAAAGAAGGACGAAGACATAGTCGAGACCCACCTTGCGTAAGAGACTATAGTCAAAGTGTTCTGCAAATGGAGATACAGGCACAGATGGACAGACAGACCATTTGGCACTTTAAAAGTAAATACCCTCAAACAGAAAATGTATATGTTTTTTGTCTGCAAAGGAGCATAAAGGCTCTCACCGTAAGGAGCCCGACCAGCTAATGGGTTGAGTAGTGGGGTTGGATTTGAGCCTCCATCTCTCCGACTCCTGTCAGCTAATGCAGGGAAATCTGACAGGTCCAGCCCCGTCACATTCTCACTGCCGTCTGTACATGAATACACAGAAAAAGTAATGTGAGGAGAAATCTACAACTACAAAAATGTATATTCATGAAAGATCAGAGTAACAAATAAGAACAAATTGAAGGCAGGTGTCTCTTTACCTGTGCCGTTGAAGATGTTGTTGGATATGGAGTTGTTCATGTTGAAGCCTGGATTCCTGTTCACCCCAAACCCTGACATACTGTAACAGAAAAAGAAACAAAAAGGTTGAATTATCACTGCTGCATTAGAAACAGAACTGAAATCAACAGACGTGGACACAGGTGTGGAACCAACAGCTGCACGTTGATGCCTCCAGCAGCAGCTTTACCTGTTAACGCTGAACTAACCTTCAACTCATGCACAAAAGTGAACACAACATGGGATGACCTAGTGAGTGCTAAACTAAATCTCACAGAACATCATCTTTTTTTTTCCAGGAAACATTGACTCTTAAGAGTGACCTAAAGTCAGTATGTAATGTGCCATGCGCTCAGTTGAGTTACTAAACGATTGTCTAAACATCAGTTTCAATGTTTCAATGTGAGATCTTTCCCATTTGTTTTGTTCAGTTAAGTTATATTGGCAATAGTTATTGGTTGTTTTTTTTTTAATGCAGTAATGGGTGTGTAAATACTAAAGCTATGGCGGTCATGTTACAATACATTCTTTAATTTTATGCAAGGTATCTGTCAGCAAATGCATTAGCAAAAATTCACAGCATGTTTTTGGTTGTTCTATCTCAAAAATGCAAAAATATAATAATCTGCCTTCAGATAAAATTGCTGTTTTATGTTGTTGCCTATCTCTGGCAACAAAAAAGCCTGTACAAACTTTAATTCATTTATAAACTAAACATAAATAGCACATAAACGGTCAGAGATGAAAGAACTGACAAAACACAAAAAAGGAATTGGCTGTGTTGGTAAAACTTCTCTGATGTGCACAAATGAAATATTTCATTTTTAGTGAGCCATCATGTAACAAAGAAATAGGAAGTGATTTGTGAGTGTGTATCAGTTGACTCTGTAGAACAAGCTAGAAAGGACTTTGTACATACAGAAAGAGAAAATTACATTTTATCGCCAGTAAATAAAAGACCAGACTCAACTTCAAACCTTCATACTAGTGAAGTCTTGCCCCTGCATGTAGCCACATTTTGGACTCAGTACACAGCACCTATGCTTTAGACTATGGACTTATCGGAACTAATGTAGTCTCTGATGCAGAAGCGTAAACCACACTTTAATCAACTGAAGTTTGTTACCTCCGCCAAGGAGGTTATGTTTTTGCCAGGGTTTGTTTGTTTGTTTGTCTGTCTGTCTGTTTGTCTGTCCGTTAGTGTGCAACATAACTCAAAAAGTTATGGACAGATTTTGATGAAATTTTCAGGGTTTGTTGGAAATGGGATAAGGAAGAAATGATTAAATTTTGGTGGTGATCGGGGGTGGGGGGGCCCACGGGGGGGGGCGCAGACCAGAAAATTTCATCAAAATCTGTCCATAACTTTTTGAGTTATGTTGCACACTAACGGACAGACAAACAAACAAACAGACAGACAGACAGACAGACAGACAAACAAACCCTGGCAAAAACATAACCTCCTTGGCGTGGGGGGGCCCACGGGGGGGGGGGGGGGGGGGGGGGGGGGGGGGCACTGATCTGCCTTGGCGGAGGTCTGCGCTCTCCGAGTGCTTCTAGTTTATTCATGCACTTATTGACTGAGAACAAGGTGAACAGCAAGTAAATGAATGTGTGCTCATTCAACAAAATTACAAAACAACCTTAAATGAAACACAGCTGATAAGTACCAGCCACTGCTGTTAAAAGGACATTCTACTTGTCAACAGTCAGTGAACAAAGCCAGGGCTGATCCTGAAGTTGGGCCACTATATATCTGTCCACCAATTAGGGATGTAACGATTAGAGATTTTGGTGTTGTGATTATCGTCAAAGAAATAACAGTTTCACAGTTACCACAATTATTTTGCGGGGGGGTTTATACGTGGGATGCGGTCCATGCCGCACCCCCACAAAAGTGAAACTTAATGTGCGTTACCAATTCCTCTACGTCTCCTGCTGTTGTGAAGCATCAGACTATTTAATGCAGTTTGCCTTGTGATCAAACAGAGCATGTTTACTGCATCAATTCATAAGTTAACCCTCCCAAAGCTTGTATGACAGTCTGAACTGCTGGAGAAGAATGGCCTTACTGTACGAAAGTTATGCAGCCAGATTGTTGTGAATGGGTTGCGCACTGGTAGCCTGAAGCTCCGTCGATGACAGTAGTGAACGCAAACTCTATGGAAACGAAAGTGAGCCTGCATCGAAAATGTATTTATGGTTTGAATTTCTGAACCATCTGTCTGAGAGAGACAGTCAGCTTGTTCTTCCTCTGTCATTTTCACTCGTAGAATGTTGAATGCAGTGCTTCTGTAACGTTGCTTTCGTTCTGTGCGGAAAGTGCATATTGGCATGTTTCTGGTTCTGCTCTTAATCTACTGTACTTTATGAGAGGGTATTTGGCCGCCTTGACAATTAATTAACTGTGATGTTTAAAACAGCGTTTAATCGTAACACCATGACATCATTCCAACCCTAACACCAATAACCAAAATGTAAAAAAAAAAAAAAAAAAAAAAGAGCAACTGGTCTAATGTGGAGAAAGGCCATGTCAGCAGGATTATGCTAAACCTACAGCTATGCCTGTCATAAATGTTGGTCAGAGCCTAAGGTGCAGTCAAATCTGACACCTCACGGATACATTCCACTTTTTTCCAACACGTAGAAAATCCATTGATGATTTGCAATTTTGACCACATTAAGATACAGCAGCTGAATCATGAAAATATACAACCCTAACAAACCTGAATCAAACCTGGGATCCAAAGCAGAACTTTTGTACCAACATGAGTTTGCAATCACAGCTCACCTTCCTGACTCATACAGAGTGAATGATTCAATGTTGAGTTTTCAACTTCTTTCATCAATTAACCATTTAACCCAAACAAATTGAAACTACAAAACAAACAAAAATGGGACCGGCCTGAAGACAAGACTCTCAGCTATCTAAGGGGTCTCCTAACAGACAATATGAATAGTCATCTTTCATGGGGTGGCTTTACTGAGTATCATACTGAATGATATGTTTCTTACCTGTTGATAGTGAATGGCTGCCGAGGCTGTTGCTGTTTGGGCATGCCGATGATGCTGGGTGACGACCGGCTGGGGCTCCCCATACTGCCACTCCTTCCTCCACCTCCACCACCTCCCCTATCTCCTCCTCCACCTCCCATACCTCCTGCCTGCCCTGTTGGACCCCCCACCTGCTGGCTGTGGTTCAGGACACTCCGGCTGTTCATGGGCAGAATACCCCTGGAAACATGACAAAGGGATGAGGCCCAAAGATAGTTATGAACTGAGCATTCAGACAAATCTAGCGATGTGACCTCAAAAAATAAAATCAAGTAAACACAAGTGACTGTGGATAATATTTTGTCAAAGTCTGCAAGTAATGATGCTAAAAATAAGATGAGAGTAATGATGCTAAAAATAAGATGAAACTTAAATTACTATTTACAATTCACAAAATGTAAATGTTTTAATTGTTTGAATTAGGGCTGCACGATTCTGGAAAAAATGTGAATCATGATTCCTTTGCTTAGAATTGAGATCACGATTCTGTGGCATAATTTTTTTCACAAAATGTTTATTGCACCGCTGTCAAGGAAAATGGGTTCTTTTACCTCTGATTCGCATCTTTCATATCACTCTGCAAGGAGTCCTGTCCGGGGTGGGGGGACATGGTTCAGTGGAGGGTGCACATGTGCCGTTTGGCCTGGGGGGTTGGGGGGGGGGGTCCTCGCGCATGTGTGTCGGTTTCCATCCTACTTACACAATGGGAGTACGGCGTGGGGCAGTGCGGTGCGGTCCGTGCCCCCCACAGAAGTGAAAGTGAAACTTAAGGTTCGTTTACCTTTTCCCTACCCTCCTGTCCTGGCCTATTATATATTATACATACGTATAATACACGACAATGATGCTTTTTTACTATGAAATGTTTGGTGTGGCAGCATGGATAAATCTTACCAGTGGAAACGCTGCACTTATGCTCCTTGTTGCTAAGCGACATCAGCTGATCTATGAAAGTTTGCAGTGCAAAGAAGCTTCCCAGCTGGCACAATGGGATATTTACCTCCGCCAAGGAGGTTATGTTTTTGCCAGGGTTTGTTTGTTTGTTTGTTTGTTTGTCTGTCCGTCAGTGTGCAACATAACTCAAAAAGTTATGGACAGATTTGGATGAAATTTTCAGGGTTTGTTGGAAATGGGATAAGGAAGAAATGATTAAATTCTGGTGGTGATCGGGGGTGGGGGGGCCCACGGGGGGGGCCACTGATCAGCCTTGGCGGAGGTCTGCGCTCTCCGAGTGCTTCTAGTTTTAATATAAAATTTTTAGAGAGGGCGAGACTTTTGATTCTTGGTTAAAGGCCGAGTTATCCTCACCAGTAAAGAAAACAAAAGGAGAATAACAACAGCAGCGCAAAAGTCAGAGAAGTGAAAGTGAAAATGCACTTGGATCTGGACAACAGAGAAGAAGCCCGACATGAGATTAACACCGCCGAATGCAAACCTTTATTGAGCACAAGTTCAAGTGGGTGACTCTCACCACTACCAGTAGGGTTTTCATCCATTTCACTGTCTTTACTGCAGATGTTCCTCCGCTGTAATTCACTCTTTCTTCACTCAACTGCAGCCAACAGCAGCAGGCTCACGTGTTGTAAAGAGGCTTTACCATTGGTTGAGGGCGGACGTGGCTCTGTGTTTGTGGGCATTTGTTTGTAATGCAGCCCATGAAAAAAAATGCTTAAGAATCGCTCGTGTTTAGAAATGAGATCGCATACATGTGTGAATCGAGATCGTGATCTTTTAACGATTAATTGTGCAGCCCTAATTTGAATTAATGATTTCTTTATCTTACCTCTGGCATGGAAGCTAAAGTTTTGCTAACATCTATATTAGGTCTTTTCCACCATAGCAGTTCTTGTATTTGTACCAGTTCTGCTCAGGATTATTGCAAGCTTGGCTCCTCTATGCAAACCAGTACATGGTTCCACATATTTTGAGGAGAACCATTCTCATCAGGGATGCAGTGCAAAGCATACTTAACTATTACTTTCTGGCTCAACCTGGGAACTGAAACTTGAAGGTTTGGTTTACAAACGTGAACAAAACTGGTTCCATATTGGTGGAAAAGCATTATTTTTTGTTGGGAACAGGTAAAAAATATTGCAATGCTTTTAACAAAAGTTGGGAGAGTAGGGGTGTCAAGGACAAACCACTTAAATTTTAGAACAGATCCATAAATAGGTGTGAATACTAAATTTGCATCACTTGGCATATGCTTGTAATAAAATACCACAGAAGTACAGTAGGAGAGTTTTTGTACATGATCTGTATGTGAACAAAAAGCTACAATTATGTCATGAAAACCTATGAGAGATTATCACACAAATATGAACGTCATCAGTTGTGTGTGTGCTGTACCTGCTAGGTGAAGGAGGCGTGTGCATTGTGCCAGTGTTTGGTGTACTGGCATGACTGGAAAGCTGGCTGGCAGACTGATTGAGCCCACTTCGACTTAACTGAGGTGCTGCACCACTGTTCATACCACGCATGGGAAACCCCAATGCACCTGAGGAGACAAATATTAAAATAATATTTATTCTCTGCTAAAATGAAAGTTGTTCTCACAGAGAAAATCAATCCTATGTTAGCATTCATTTTAACCAATGCATCACAAATGCAAAGGTTTTATTATTTTAGCTTCAAAGTTTGCACTCACGCCCTGCCAAAAAAATTTTCAAGACTGGTGGTTCATGCAAAGAAGCAGTATGTTGTTCATGTGAAATTAAGGCATTGCATCTACATTAGCATCTACAAATTTCACTGTTGACAATATTGTTCCAGTTTTAAATCAAAAAGTGCATTTCTCTCACTCTGTGGGCCATATAAGCTGGCTCCAAGCTGTGACAGTTGACCCGTTGAGGAAGCAGAGGAAGATGCCAGCATCTACAAACAGAGAGGACAAAAACATGCATCAATTGTTTGAACTTACTGCTTTATTTTTTTTTTACCTGTGGTTTTGTATTTTACACCTAATAAAACCAAATTTGTATATATACTACACTTAACAACACTATGTTCTCCAAAACCATATCTACTTCTAAAGATACTAAACACTAAAACATAGTTTTTAAGCTACTGAGGCTTTCCAGAACAAAGCTAAATCATTGTAATCACCTACAGTTCATGTGCTCTGCCACTACCTTGATCAGCTAATTTGTTTTTCAGATTAGATTGGAATTAACTTGTGAAAAAACAAAGATAATACAGTAGCAGAAGTGGGCTTGCAATCTGAGGTGAGTACAAAATTGCTGATACTGTCAGGGAAGTTAGGCATATTTGAAGAGCATGAAAAGGCAAAGTGCTCAACACCTCTTTCCCATTTTGTAGTGCTTTCCAAAATCATGTGGTAAATAGAATTAGATTATAGAATGGGATTTGCACTTTAAATTTGTCATTTTAAGTACTCAGATTTATTTAGGTGGCTGTGATATTCCCATGATCTTACATCTTTGTCAGTGCGGTGCGAAGGGAACATGGACTGCTGGCTGTAGTAGAGGCTGGAGTCATCCGTGTAATCACTCTCTACCCCTCCCTCCATAAACTTCTTCCGGTTAGCACCAAACATACCGCGTGTCACCTGTAAAACAAGAAAACACAAACAATTGTCAGACTGTTTAGCATTTAAGTGAGGTCACCGGCTTCTCCCTGTTACACTGGGAGTACTTTGTCTAATTCATTCATGTGATTATCAATGAAGGGAAATGTGTGGAGATTATGTGAAATGAGAAGCAAATGATAAATGTATAATAAAACAAATGTCTTAAAAACAAATACTTCTAGAATATTTTGTACAGACACACCCCTAAGACTACAACTTGGAAATAAATCATAACCATCTAAATGTATCCGAATGAATAAATAAATACAATTTGCATTCTTTTATGTAAATCTTATGGCTGTCCTAAATGCCATTTCTTAGGCTCCAAAGCTTCTAGCAATAATCAGCATCAATGCCTTCACTTAAAAATATACTTCATAACATCATATCTCCACAAACACAAAAGAAAAAAATAAACCTAACTACCCGGCACAAGATTTGCCAACATTCATCATATTTAGCCAATGACTCATTTTGGTCCAGTGTAATATGTCACAGAAACAGAATATGGTGCTAACCAAGTCAGATAAACCTTCTAATTCAACAAGGTGACAGACAGCACCATGTGGTATGTTGATGTACACACACTGAGTGTATATTACATATTTAAAATGTCTGATACAATGTCTATGTCTGGGCTTTATCTCTCATAACAACCAATCAGATTAGTTCAGGAGTAAATCTGATCACCAACTATTCTGACAAATAAATATTCTAAGGATTCTGTTGGGTTTCTGTAAATTGGCTTAGAGTCTGGTTTTGACCAACTCTATATATAAAGTGTCATGAGATAACTTTTTGTGATCTGGCGCTATATAAATAAAATTTGATTGATTGAGTGATTTGATTGGTTTTCCCCTGTAAGTCGCTTTGGAAAAAAGCGTCTGCCAAATGCATAAACATAAACATAGATGATGGCAAAAGCTGACAAACTTCCAAATCTCTATTTTCACCTTCTCTCTTAAGTCAATTTGCAACTCTTTCAATGATGGTACAGTGAATTGCTTAACACTTTAGATTTGTGGTCAGAAAAACATAAAAATGTCACATTTGTGTCTGGGGGCTGGTTATTAATATTAACTTTAAGTAATTTTGAAGTTGCACATGTATAGCATTAGTTTAAAAACTGAGCCGCACAAGCAAGCAGCAGCAGCCAGATACCAGTTATAGTTTACTGAAGTGCTGTCATTCAAAGATACTGTACGTGCACATACAGTATTTATGATCTAAAATATGTGCTACTATGGTGCCTTCGACATTAAAGTCATAATCTGCGTTGCAAAAAATGATACAGATATCAGACAGCACTATTTTACCTTCAGTCAGTCCGCAAAGTGGAAGCCTTAGCATAAACACAGACAGAGTAGAGTTAGCTGCCAAAGTGTTTAAAGCCAGATCAACACGCTTGATTTTCAGGAATGGTGTCCTTATAAAGGTCTCTTTCCAAAGTCTGGACCACTTTTAGTCTCAGAATTACATTTAAGTGATGAAGGGGGATAGTCAAAGAAACTGCTGCACCGGTGCAGCCATGAACAACAGCTAATTGTGCACTTACACTCTACCAATATTATATAAAGAACTGCATTACAATTCATTCAGTTGTTAGCCAAATCATACACTACCTTCTGTGTACAACTTTGCAACTTGAGCTGTTCTTGGTACAAGGCTAACAACGTTAAACGTACAGCAATGTCGCAAAAGGCTATGTTAGCAATGTATGCTAATGCTATTCCCATAATCTCTTTAATTACTATGGATATGTTGATAATTCAAAGAGGGTGGTTTACATGGCGTTATTTACATTTATACACCGGCCAGTTTTGGTAAAACCTATTGCACTGCACAACCTTGTAATCAAAACAGTGACAGAAGCTCCTGCTAGCAAGCTAGCGCTCAAAGCTAACAGCCACTGCCATATGAATGCACGCAAATGTTAGCATTGGAGCTAGTACTCGTTCTAAGCAAGCTAATCGGCTAACTGCACGATCTGTCCACCGAAAAGTAGAGTTATACGCTGTTTCAACAAGAACTCGAGCAACGGTAAAGTAAATTAACATACGGTTATGCAGACGAGTTAGACAGACTTGAGGCACACCGGAGGACAGTGTTTTTGTTCAGGTTTGGGCCTACTGCGCCTCCGTCGGATAGTTCTCCCAAACAACAACAAAAAGCAACGAAACCGAACCGGTCTAGATGTAAAGTCATATTTTACTACATATTAGTATGCAGCGGCATTCCGTAGCAAGCTGCTTTTTGATCGGCGTGTTACTGGATTTTTGTTTTACAGAATAATTTCCAAGAAAGGAAATTAAACGAATAAAAAAGAGCTCACCGCATCAATCTTTCTTCCCCGCTACAATCCAAGATGGCGGACATCTCTTCGCCAATCAGCGAGGATGCTGGGATGCCTTTCGCCTCTGACCTCTGAGCCCCATCACTTGACTTCACTGATGGCCTATTCTGCTGTAGGACACTACAATGGGTCACTAAGCACTGCACTGGGCGCACCTTACCGAACAATACTCTACATTTTCTCTAATCTCAAAACTGAATAATCTTCTATATGTGATATGTGATCTAATACATAAAGTGAATACAGAGTATTTTGGCATCAATCAGATGCAATGTTAGCAAATTACTATAATAAGTTAACACATCAAAAACAAAAAAGCCATATATGCAAAAGGTCTATTAATGGCATTCATCTTTAAAGGTGGAAGTTTTACAAGGTTTTCTTCAGATAAATCAAAGCCTGTGTTCTGTCTTAGCTTAGAGTAGGCCTAAGCTTGAGCACAACAAGGTCACCAAGTCGTCAGAGTATCCCATGGTGTAGAACGTGAAGAGCTTAAATAAAGGTGATGAAACAGAAAAGAGTCCTGATTTGGGAGGACTTGTTTGATTGGTTGATGATGTCCTGAAAGTGGATTGCCAAACACAACAGCATCAAAACTGGTATCATTGGAGTCCAACCTGCAGAAGATTTTTGGGAAAACTGAATCTCTGTCTGTTGTGGTTTTGTCCCAGTATTGTCAGGAATAGTAACTGACTGATCCTGCAGAACTTCCTTTGACAGTCATGTGATAATAGCATTATTGTCTGCCTTTTTTGTTAGTTTTTTGTTTGCTGTAATTTCCCTTTCATTTCACATTGTTCACAGGAAACGATGTCCTCACCTTCCTGCAAAACGTCAACTTTTAAACATCTTGCATTTATTGCCAGCACATTTATGGAATAAAAACACAGTGAGAAATGTGTACTAAATTACAGTGTGTATTTCCAACAAGTTAATGATGGATGATGGTAGATCAGCAGCAACCTCAGAAAGTACTTCTGTCAAGAACACAGAATTTAATGAGTGAAAGTGAGTTGTAAGATTTTCTTAAAACTGCATGATCGGCCAACAGGTAAAAGAATATTTGAAGAGTATCTTGAATTGCCACAGTGAAGTATAAGACAGAAAGGCTGTGTTATACAATAAATCTACTGTTATATTGATTTCTTTCAAACACCTAAAGTGAAGGGTTCAGTAATGCTGTTGTAGAGATAGTCTGTGGTGCTTAAAAGTACAGCTGGTCTGGAGAGCAGACACTTTATTTGGAGCTGGTGTATTTGGTTGCAGCCTTTGTGCCATCTGAAATTGACAGTGAATTGTTGAAGTCAATTTTCCAAGTGAACCAGGGCACCCTCTACTGGACATTATCTAGAATGAGAGAAGGAGAGTGTCAAAATGCCAAGCGATTCTGTTCCATAAAGCGTCACAGTCTAAATATTGAGCCAATACAGGATAAACAAAAGACAGCACCAAAGTTTACACATAGCATTTCTGTAAAAAATGGTCAAACTGCAGTTAAAAGTTGAATTTACTAATATTTAAAAACATGATAGTAAATAAAGATATGAATATAGGTTTGATTTTCTGTCTTTATACACATAATAACCATGTATACATTTTTCAAATTTAATATTAATTGCAGCTAAATCCATATCAAATTGTCACAAGAAAGCTTTTTCGAGCACTTTATAAAACATAACTTGAATGTCTGTGAAAAATACAGTTGGTTTTCTCATACATCCAGTCACAATTAAATTATGATTTTTTTTAATTAAAAAAAAACAAACAAACAAACAAAAAACATATTTAGTCAACAGCATACAAAGGAGGAACAGTGGTATTATTTTATTATTTTATTTTATTTTATTGCACGACTTCTCCTTATCATGTGGCCTGGGTCCAGCCTGCATGCCACCTCTTTTTTTTCTGTCTCTTCTGTATCTATCAATAAGTAGATGCAATAATAAATGGCAAATCTTAATAAATACAATAATAGTAAACGGTAAACAAAAATATAGTATGTGTGAATCATTCTTCCTTTCTCATGTAAGTTTCTGTTCACACTTGGCCTGTGATGAAATCATCACAATTAATAAAATTACTAAATAGTAAATGAGATATTTGTATAATTAACAACGTTAGAAGAATTATAGTTAGGAAATGTTAGCGCACAAGCTTTTTCAAAGCTTAGGAATGGCGCCATCAAGTGGCAAAACTATAAATGACATATTTCCACAAGTAACAGACACCACAGAGTTTGTTTCCATTTATTTCATTACTCTTCTGCATATATTATTAACAATTTAACAAACAGGATTCTTTTGTTAAAAACACAATATAACATTAATGGGATGAGGTTTAACATGTGATACACTTAAACCACTTATACACAGAGAAAATTTTGGCTTTTTCAGACCAATTTGGCAGCGTCGTTTTGGGGAAGTGTGAGTAAAGGTACTTGATGGACGGAGGCAGCTTCACAGATGATTCACACTCACAGGCAGCAAAGTCTACTGACTCCACACAAAGGAAAACTACCTCCACTACTGTTGGCATAACACAACATCCCTGGGTGAATATGAATGTAGGGCTGTCTTCAGTCAAAACCATGCATTTTTTTTAACACATTGCAGGTAGGCCTACAAAAAATGACATTTGAGGAAATGCTGTAAAATGTTCAACATGGATTTGATCGAAACAGAAACACAATTGCAGACCTTGGATGCCAGTTAATGCCTCACACCGGATGAAATTTAATCAAAATCATGTGACCTGAACCATCAAGTGCCAAAATATGGATTACAAAACTTTTCTTGAGTTAACAGATATGCTTTGCAACAGCCTGAAAACAGGTCTTAGGACTTCAGTACCATTTAAGGCCGTTCCTGAGGAAACTGGTTCAGTGCTTTTTAAACAAAGAGCTGAGGATACCCTCTTTATTTACCTTTTTACACCAGTCCCCATTCATGTCTTACCTGTTGTAATGATAATGCCCTCAACAAACAAGACAAATCCTGCACCGTAGTGAAAAGTGGGTTTCCCAGTTTGGTGTTGATGACTGGTCTGCACAAAGCTCAGTCCCATCCAACACCTTTGTGAGTCAGACCTCATCAGCTGCGTCAGTGTTGGAACTCACTGAGGCTGAACGGACACGATGACACATCTGGAGGAAAGACCTGATGGAACCAGAGGAGTGGAGGCTCTTAGAGCAGCCACAGATGCATTGGTGCAGAATGATCACATATGGCTTTGGGTCCACATACTTTTGGCCATGCAGTATATTGTTTTTAAAGTAGTTACCATATGGTAAAAAAAAAAAAAAAAGAAACAACACTGAACACAAGGCAGAATTTAAGTAAATGACTAAAGTCCTGAAAGCAAAACTCATTTCCTGAAATACACAAACTGGATCTAATGAACCACTGGTGCATTTGATTGGGTCCAACTAACGCATGATGTTCATAAAAGAGGAAGTGTGTGTGTGTGTGTGTGTGTGTGTGTGTGTGTGTGCGTGTGTGTGTATGTGTGAGACAGAGAGAAAGAGAGAGAGACACACACACACACAAACACACACACACACACACACACACACACACACACACACAGAGAGCTAATGGACTATGGTTGTAGGACTTCAGGGATAAGGCTGGACATCTCTGACCTATAGGGATAGCAGCTTCAAGGATACACAGAACACAATTCACGAGTGCAGAAAACAGGAACGAAACAAGAAAACAGCAATTAACTGCAAATTCTCAAACAGTGGGCTTTAAATAGGACTACAACACCTTCTGTTCTGCCATATTTTTTTATGAGAAGCCACAGTGTTTTATGTTTGGTGAAACTGTCCTTTTCATTTTGCATTAAAAGCTTTCACATTATTCGGGAGGAATGATGTCTTCACTTTCCTGCAATGCACTTACTGTAAAACATCTTTTTATTTATTTATTGATAATGAAAAGTGCCATTATGTTACTGATAGCAGTAACAGAGAGAAGAACTCACAATGACCATATGGGTAAAGGATAACAAAGCATTAGAAGATCATAGATTTTCGTTTTGAACGTGGAAATTTTCAAATGTCCAGCTCATTTCATAGGTGTTTCTTTTAGGTTCACGTCTCACTGAGGTGGCTTCTTCAGTTCCTAAAAGACAAACTTTTAATACTAATAACAACACAAACAGTTTCAAAACAGTGTTTGATCACTAGTCCTGTAACTGTTGTCTCTAACAAAGATTTCTAAATTGTCTCTTGATCGTTTTTGAACAGAGAGTATTGTAGGAAAGTCTGATTTTTTTTCTTCCAAACTTTATACTTCATAATTTGTAAACTGTGAACATTATTAAAATTACAGGTTAAAAAACATACAGTAACAGCCTTTCAAGGGCAGGGCAGTGGTCTGTAAACTCCAGTTCAGATATTGTTCTTCAATATGTGATGTCTAATGTCTTTTCTTTTGGCTGGACATTAGGCCCTTGACTTTTTGCTCCTGTCATGTTCTTGTTCCCTCTGTACTGTGTTTTTTTTTCTACTCAAGGGCCTGAGTTTTGAAAACATGTTTAGATTTTCCTAATTTTCCTTTACATGACTGACACCTGAGTGTTGTTCACATCTGACATGTTTCAGTGTTTTAGCCACAATAACAACAGGGCATATCAGTTCAAGTTTGATTAAAATAATCAAATTGTTTTCTCATATAAACACATTTAAATCATTAAAGTGGATCCCACTTAACAATTACCCATAGACCTCCTGTGAGTTGGGCGTTGGTTGTCTGAATCCTTATAACCCCCCTGACAGGGCTACTAAAACATAAAGACAGAATATTTATTCTCATAAAACCTTTGCTTGATTAGAACTAAAGCTAACATAACATTTCTTGAGCTGAGAACCTAATAACTGAACTTAAACTAAAAAGGCACAAATAAAACCTAAAAAACTGAATAAGATAGAAGTTATAACTCAAGACATATGATTTAAAGGACATTTTAACTTCAGCATTCAATTATGCCTATATGTTCTTTTTTAATGTTTATATATATACATATATATATATATATATATATATATATATATATATATATATATATATATATATATATATATATATGTGTGTGTGTGTGTGTGTGTGTGTTTGAGAATTTACAGTTAAATTTTATCTTCCATTCTGGTGAACTCATTCAGTTTTCTCACACACATATTCATACCATTTATAGTTGTTTGATTGATATGTAGGAGGAAGTACAAAATAACAGCAAGAAGAACAGGCCACACAAAGGTAGAGAATACTAAATACTTCAGATTCAAGCCCTGAACAAACAGTAGAAACCAAAATATCGCTAAAATCCAACAGCTAAGGTGAGCTGACAAGGAGTCTGTGGTGTCGGCCTCATAGTGTGAGACCCTGAATGCATCTGGCAGTTTTGGGCAACGGTGTTTTTAAAACACTCTGTCCATTTATCTGAGATAGGCTATGGCTTTGGCCCTAGTCAGGGCAGGAGGGGGTGCAGTTGAGGAAATCTAAACTTGGATAAATTGTCTTTAGGACAACCAAGCATCCCCTCATCCCTCAAATGTGTCCAGATATTTTTCAATCAATCCCCCATCTGTCTTACACAATTATCATTTTAGAAAAATAGAAATCAGGAAAACATCATTACAAAAATAAACCAAAATGAGCAAAGTTCATCCACATGACAATAAGTATTGACTGATATTGCACAGAGAGGGATTTTCTTCCAATATGAAGTCAGTCATGGACACAATTTGTAGAAAAAAGAAGAGCATATTCGGATGTTAAAATGATCAAAAATTGCATGTCCTGGTTATTTTTTTTCTCCAGAGAGACGAAGTGTGAGAGCAGCTTCCTGATACCAGGCCCTCCTTCCTACATCAGGCAAATAAAACTGAAGAAGAAAAGCAGAAAAAAAGAAACCAAAAACCCTTGACTGCTCCAGAAGTATCACTGGTGAATTTTGGTTGAAGGCACAGAGTTCCAAAAGAAGGTTGTAGATGCTGTTGTGAAGTGCAGCAGCAGTTTTTTGTTCCTGATGAAGGGGATTCCTGCTGTCAGGTCAACTCTCCTGATGGTCGGAGGGCAGGGTTTCAACTCTCTGCTTAGAGAATAACAAAAAAAAAAAAAAAGAAGGACACAAAGGACATGGGGATAAAGGATAAAAAGAAAGAGACAAAAAGATTCAATTAGTGAAATTTTAACCAAATCCAGACATGGAATATGCAACATTTAAGACCTCAAAGCTCTTCATGACCTGCTTGCATCATACAAATGTCAGCCTGGCATGTTTTTATCCCGCTGTGGTTTTTCTAAAAGTTAACACATTCACAAGAGTAGACTGGAGTTAATTTGCACTTAAATATTAAAAGTCAAAGTTACTAAGTGGTTTCTTGAGCCTAGTTGATTGAATAATAACAAAACAAATGATCAAATTAACAGCGAGTGCTGTCGTCAGGATCACCTAAACTGACACCAATTCATTACTAAGACCAGAGGGAAGTGGGACCAGGAAAGACCCAGTTAAAATCAGAACCAGACCAGAGACTATAATACTGAAATAACAATTAACTTTACAATGATTAAGCTTATCAAAAAACTTCAAATTAGAAATGACTCAAGTTATTCTTGTATTTGAAGCAGCATATTTTACATCTACAGGGTGGGGAAGCAAAATTTACAATATTTTGAGGCAGGGATTGAAAGACAGTGTATGACCAATTAGTTTATTGAAAGTCATGAGAATTTATTTGCCACAAGAAAATTTACAAAATAGAAAATGTTTTTATTCTATGTGTCCTCCTTCTTTCTCAGTAACTGCCTTCACACTCTTCCTGAAACTTGCACAAGTGTTCCTCAAATATTCAGGTGACAACTTCTCCCATTCTTCTTTAATAGTATCTTCCAGACTTTCTCGTAATAGTTTTGCTCATAGTCATTCTCTTCTTTACATTATAAACAGTCTTTATGGACACTCCAACTATTTTTGAAATCTCCTTTAGTGTGACGAGTGCATTCAGCAAATCACACACTCTTTGACGTTTGCTTTCCTGATTACTCATATGGGCAAAAGTTTCTGAAAAGGTATGGATAATAGTGTTAGGTATGATTATGACATCAATATATGTTTGGTTTCAAAACAATTGACGTAGTGCCTGCTGAGAAAAAACAAGTAAATGTTCATTGTAAATTTTGCTTCCCCACCCTGTAATCACAGAAATGTAATGATACTGTTGCAGTCTTTGATTCACATGTCAGTTCCTCTGTCCAAGACTGGGGTAAGATCCAGTAAAAATACAATCATTTCACAGACAAGAAAATCTTGAATACTCAAACGCTATTTATTACACACAAGTCAACCACTTTAATCTGTCAACATGCTGAACAAAAGTAAAGCACAAATGAAACCAGTAACTTAGGTAAACATACTAAACCTCACTCAGTAAAGTTTAGTATGATTAAAAGTGACATAAATAATAAAAGATAAATAATACGTTCCAACACTGGTATTTGGGCCACATTACTACAGGCTCTCCTGTAGTGCTCTTGGGGGCCCTCTAATGGACCCCAGGGTTACATCAAACCACAACTGCAGCTGCTAATCCCAAAGGCTCTTTTTCACTTGGATGTTAGTGAAGTGAAAGTGGACTAAGTCCCCTTCACTTTTTTCTTTCTTTCACTGATGTTGTTTGTTGTTTCTTCACTGAACAGAGTAATGTCTGCACAGACTTTGACACTCACAGAATGTTTTCACAATCAGTTTGTAATAACCAGCAGGATTTGTGAATTTCTGCAGCCTCTTTTGTGTGCTCCCAGAAAGCCTGATTAATTCCTTCAAAGCGTTATTTCACTCCCATAGTTTTGTTTTGGCAACATTGTGACCCTGCATGCAACCAAAAATCAAGTCAAGTATTTGATTAAAATCTTGCCTTTTTCAAGAGGAAAAAAAAATCATTGTAGGAACACCACTTTTATTAAGCAATGTAGCAGATGAATGTCGATGTAAAAGGGCTGCAGGACACACAAAGGACACACAACAATGTGTACAGAAATCTGACTAAGAACTCCCTGTTGTTTTACTGAGTTCAAATTACAAAAACAAAACAAAGAGCAGATGAAGTGATGTTGCAAATTACATCTGCAGGCTGCAGATTTAGTTTAAGAGGCACAAAAGCAGAAGGGAGATGAAAAATTTCATGATACAATAGTGTTCTTTTCCTGTCTCTGCATCTGCTGTTTCAGTGCCTCGGTTCATTTCCTTATTGATCTTTATCATTTTGGCTACTGCATAAACAATTTCATTTGTTTAGAGTCAGAGCAGCGTAAGTGGTAGTATCCCATTGTTTACTGCTGTTTCGGTGCTCAAGTTTGTGACATAAATTAAAACAGGCAGCTTTAAAAACACAGATGGGAGGTTTTTGTGCAGCATTGGGATGCTGTGAGTGGGTGGGCTCTGATGGTCAACAGTTCAGGGTCGATATATGCTTCTGGTTCTCCCACCCCCACCTTTCAGCATCTTCCTCGAAGTTAATCCCTCCCGCAGCGGCAGATGGTGCTGGGAGCATCCACGGCTGTTCCCTCAACAGCTCCTGTAGTTATGAATGATTGCAAGGTCTTAGGCATTAAGTTGGATCAGTGTAATCCACCACAGCATATGCAACAACCCACAGGGCCAAATCCAGCATGCAGGAGAACTTTCCCCCTTTACTTTCCCTCTCACCAAATGCTCCAGCAGAGGCCACAAGGTGTTAACAGCACCTCCAACATCCATCCTGCTGCTACCACAACAATCCAGCCCACTGCTTTGAGTGAAAACTAAAATGTGTCATAAGAAGCCTTATCTACCGTCCTCATTACAGTTTCTTAAAAATGACTTAAATTTGATTGCACCTTCATTCAGTCATTCATCTTCTGAACCTGCTTTATCATCATTAGGGTTGCGGGGGGTGCTGTAGCCTATCCCAGCTACCTATGGACGAAGGCGGGGTACACCCTGGACAAGTCACCAGTTCATCGCAGAGCTGACATGGAAAACTACTGATCAGTCTCACACCTATGGGCAATTTAGATTAACCAGCTAACCTATTAGTGAATGTCTTTGGATGGTGGGAGGAAACCAGAGTACCCAGAGAGAACCCACGCAAACACGGGGAGAACATGCAAACTACAGTATGCACACAGAAAGGCTCCTGGTTGGAATCGAACCCAGGTGATTGAGGCGAAAGTGAGGCGACAGTGCTATCCACTGGACCACTGTGTCACCCCAACTGACCCTTATACAGAGAAAGTTCACAAAGTCTGTATGCATGAAATCTATAAGGGAAGGGAAAGGCTTATTGTTGTTGTATTAGTTTAATTTCCCAGATTGATGCCAACCTTTTTGTTTAGAGCGTCAGATAATCATTTACAATCATGTTTACAAGTAATCAAATAACTTATATAAAGCAAAAGATTCATGTCTTTTGAGTTTAGTAGTTCAGTTCATTAAGCAGGAAACATAAACAAGACTATAGAAAAACCATTATAGACACAGTATATATAGAAATAGTCATATTGCATGTTGATTATTTTCAAGTGCTTCTTATGATTGATGTTATGATTCAACATAAAATCTAAACTGTTAGATTAGATGGATAAAAAGTGCAGAAAGCTCTTGGAGAATCACTGAAAATACAGATCAGATCCAAGACAAATCGATAAGTTCTATGATATTTAGGATGACCAAAAGTGCTACAACAGCTTCTAAATAGGTGACTTTATGATGCTTTTACACGAGCTGTGTATTTTATACTATTTCAGTTACCTGATGCTGTTATCAAGTCACATGAAACAGTTGCTTCTCTGCGACTTCAGTTTGGCATCTGCAGATATTTACCTCCTTTGGTAGAATTCCTTCTGACTTTTAGACTCTCACCTCCTCTAACCTCTATCATTTTCCATTCATGAGAAATCCCTTGACCTTCCTGTGATCTTTGACCTCACGTCTGCCGGATTTTTCTGAATGGCTTAATCATTGATTATCCTGTGTTCAGTCAGCCTGTAACAACTGTACTGACGCCAACAGGACGTCTGCCCCCCACACATCCATACTGGTCTGTGACTGGAAACAACTATTATTCATTACTTCATGCATTGGCATCTTGTTTGCTTTGCATAGGCTCTGTAAATAACTTTACATTCATACATTTCTTTTGGACACATTTTTATGTCATAATCTAGGATATTATTTCAAAACATGATATTGAGTACTTTAGTGTTACTATATTAGTGTTATTGATCCCCCTGAATTATTTCTTTTTCTGAGATTAATACATTCTGTCTAAATTAATGATATAGATATTTGATAAGAAACAACACCTAATCTGTGTTATTTTGTTCAAAAACAGAGAATAAACCTAAAATATTAAAAATTGCAGTGGTCTATCGACACACTGAACTAACCCTCAAACTCAAAACATTATTTTTATACATGACTGACTGCCATTCCAGTCACAGTTTTTAGAGTGTAGATGCATAAAGAGGCCATTTAAATAGCCCTTATATTGTTAAGGAGTAAGTATACTATATTTTTTAAGAGTGAAATTCAGCAGACATGGAGATAAAACATCAAAGAAAATTAAAAGAAACTAAAAATTGCTGAAAAAATCCTCTCTCTCTCTCTCTCTCTCTCTCCCTCTCTCTCTCTCTCTCTTTCTCTCTCTCTCTCTCTCTCTATATATATATATGTATGTATGTATATATATATATATATATATATATATATATATATATATATATATATATATATATAAATTACAGCACTGATACTGTGTACGACAGGTCACCAACTGCCAGAATATTTGTTTGCATCTTTCAAAACAACTAAATTCAGTTCCTATGTGCAGGAAATGTGTCATGAAAAAAAATTATGCTAAAATTAAAATAAACTAAAATAAAGAAAGCTTTCCTTTCTTTAGTTTGGTTTGAGGTTTAGTTTAAAAATAATACATGTTTACTTTGAAGTAACTTTATAATTGTTGAGTATTAAACATATAGTACCTAAGACACTGTTGTCTGACAAATGTCCACTAGATGGTGCTAGAGTAACTCTTAATTTTCCTCCCCTCCCGTGTAGGAGGTTTATTTATTCTCTGGCCTCATATGAACACAGCTCTATTTTGTTTACTTCATTTTACTGCAGTTTTCTTTAATATTTTTAAAAATATAATCTGCATCTTCTTTTTTATTTTGTTATTGATTATGAACCACCTCGAGACAATTTAGCAGGAGTAAATCCTCCATCCTTAAAGCTTTGGATGGAGATAACTGATTGTGTCTTTTCATTTCGTTATGTTTCCCGTTTACAAACAGCCTGACCTCTTCACATGTAATTTTACATTAAGATGAAAACGGTGACATTTGGGCGCTCTTCTCGCTCCAGCAGTCTTATTCCCCTCTGGACTATTTTAAGCATGAATGTGTCGTGCATTGAGCGATGCAAAGCAGATTAAATGCAGAGAGCTCTATATGTCTATATGTTGTTGGTTCTGTGTAGGCAATACATTTCACCACTCAATATAAAGATGAAGATGTGCTCTGCATGTCTGACATTACGCAGCAGCAATATATGCACAGAGAAAAGCTGTGTGTGTTAGATTTGATGATTCACTGCTGAGGTTGTGAAACATCACACTAACCTAGAGGGATTTTATTGTTTTTTGTTTTTTTTTTTTCTTTTTTTTTTTTAGCTTTCAGGCTTGAGCTTTTGTCAGATTTTTTTTTTCCACAGCTAATTTAGAAATTATCTGCGGTTGCCATGGTTACCATTTTCCATACCCAAAACGGAGCTTGCAACGTACTGACTGACCTTGACCCTCTTTCTTCAGTTCCATGCAGAGGTGAACAGTGTAATAGTGTGATATGTTATCATAAGTGGCTTTTAAAAGTCATTTACAATTATGAAATTACTTCTCATATGGTGCATGTCTTTAATACCAAGCTCTTATTAAATATCAGAAGACAGCCAGTCAACATGGAGTCCCTAGTGGCAACACCAATAATAAACACAGACAATACAAATCAACAATCATAAAAGTGGTATGGTTATAATTAGGATTATTTGTCTACTTTTCTGCTAACTGTAATGAAGTATTTTATTTATTGATGATTCATTATAATAAAATCTAACATTTATTTCAGCAACAATCCAGACTGAATTGAAACAATACATTACAGTTGATAACTGCCTTCTATTTTAATTTCATTCCACTCCACTTCACCCCACTCTGCATGACATTTTTTCATGATACAACTTCCTCATTTTATGAATCTAACCCTTTAAGTTAAATTATGTCCTTCTTTGTTTCCTTTCTTTTTTTTAATGAAAAACTACACCAAATATAGGCACTGATAAATACTAGTAAATCACTCGGAACGGCAAAGTAAAAAAGTAAAACAAAATAATGTAAAACACCTGTGCTATTCCTTTGAAAATATTTTTTTGATAAAAAAAAAAAAATAAGTGAGGTCATATGTAAAATAATAGGGATTTTATCTAACTATTCCTTTTAACAGCCTTAATGCAAATCTGCCTTTAAATAATTGCATGTTGCTGGTTGAGGCCTAAAATAGACAATGATGACCTCAGTGGATGTGGATGTGTTTTTCTGTTTTTCACCAAAGACCCTCCTTGACCTCTGACTATGAAGATGGTTGACAAATCGTGTAGTGCACACAGCATTATGTACTTAATAACAGACACTGCAAATCCCAGCAGGACAGGTCCCATGTAGCATCAGTCAGCACAGCACTGCTGCAGCCTGCAGGACTTAACTTGAGCCAAAGTGTTTTTGCAACCATTACACAAATACGGCTGCAGTTTTAAAAGGATCTGCACACATTTTAGTTCTCAGCATGGATAAAAACACATACACACGCACGCATGCGCACACACACACACACACACACACGCATGCACGTATGCACGCACACACACACACACACACACACACACACACACACACACACACACACACACAAACGTACATATCCTAAATCTGGATACAGAAATTGACCCTATCCAAATCTGTTTTCACACCCAACCTACATAATCCTAGGATGGTCTGGCTACATCTCGCATGGAAAGGAATTATGGGAAATCTGACAGTGACGAGCTCTCTGGAAACGTCCTACAGCTGCTACAGTAAATCGCACATATCTACAAACCTCTGCATTACGCTTGTTGCTTAAAATGGACACACTTCAAATGTCATAGTTTTTTGGATTTATTTATTGGTGCCCATGCCTTTAAAAATAAATTAACTCTAATCTGCAAACGCAAAAAGGTGCTTAATTTAGAAATGGAAAATACACTGCAAATGACGTAAACGACTGAAGAAAATGCAGTGTTTGGTTCTAACAGCTTTATCTTGTGCTGGCAACAAAAAAGGTCAATATAACTCCTATGAGCTTTGTAAAATATTCCTGTGATAGAAATATTCTTTTCTTTGGTTGCTTCATCTTTGGTTTCTAAAACCTTCTGAGATGAATGAAGAACATTCAGCGCCGCTTGGCGTCGACAGCCCACGACTTCACACCCTCTTCCTCACCAGGACGGAAGTGTGAAGGAGTTGAAGTACAGTGAGACTGTCTGCTACAGAGACGTTCAACAGAGTCACAGAACAGATACGAACACGCTGCTAAAGTTGCTCTACCGATCCTGCAGGGGTGTTACATCATCAAAATTGCCAAATCACAAAGTCATGCCATTCTGTAAGTGCATCCAACATGAGCGAACACTTCACAAACCCAACTGAGAGGCCTGTGGGAGATTTTTTGAAAGGTAGCTATTCAGAAATAATCTAACCACAGATTCAAGTCAACATGATGCTTAAAACTTCATTAATCAATCATTTGGACAATGATAAAATGACAAATAATAATAATAATAATAATAATAATAATAATAATAATAATAATAATAATAATAATAATAATAATAATAATAATAATAATAATAAAAAGGATTCTATGACCTTGGCTTTAGAATGTATTGGCATTGGTTTAGAGCTCTATATATTTGACTCTCACTTAATCCATCATCTGTCTAAAAAAGTCATTCATAAATTGCTTAAGACCAAACCAGAGTTAAAAAGAGAAGGAACATCATCAGGTGAACATACACAATGATAATATGATCATACATATATCTATAAAAGACTCAAATAAACAACTAATATATCAGTTTTATAGAGCACAAATACCTGAGATAAATCAGTTTTGACTTGTCGTAGAGTATTTCTGCTTCTTTGTGGATGATGAATAAATTGCCACTGCTTTAGTAAAACTAGGAAACATCCACACAGAAGTCAAATTCTACATGGTGCACACTCACATGTACATTAAGAACCATTTACCCTGGAGTCTTTGCTTTATTTTCATTTGTTTAATTTAAACAAGCATTTGTATTTCCTCTTAAAGAGACTTCACCCTGAAGGGATCACAAGACCAAATGAAATAGTGAAAAGCGAGCAAAAACCAAAAAAAAAAGACAAACAAAACATCTAAATTCAATGAAACCAAAGAGCTGACATTTCACTTTTCCTCTACATTCCTTCACACAGTCCTCTCCACAAAAACTATAATCTATTGAAGTCACAGTGCACGTGTCATATTGTTATTATTTCGTATTTCAAAGTCTGTTGTTCAGAATTCCGTGGCTTCTAAGGGTGAAGTTGAACATTATAACCAAGGGTGAAAGACCTCAGCTCCAAATGGAAAACATTTATATCTCAAAGTTGTAACACAGCTGACAGCCACAGGAGGCCACTCCAAAAAGCTTGTTTAGTACAGTCTCAGGGTAAATAGAGGTATTGATGTCTACCATGTCGGGCTTTGATTGACAGGTCTGGATAATGTCTCCTTCACCAACGTTTTCACTAACTTAATAAAACACTTTTTTTCCTGACAGACAGTTCCACTACAGATGTGGTTAACAGGTTCAGTTCTTAAGCAGTGTATTACTTTCGTCACAATTTTTTTTGCAATTTTGTAAAACCCCAGTGATAGCCAAATTATCACTAATCCATTAGTCCAGTGGTTCCCAACCTTTTTTGGCTCGTGACCCCATTTTAAAATCACAAATTTCTGTCGACCCCAGACATTCAAAACAGAGACATTTTTTTGGCTAAAATTAATTTGTTTTTGATCATGTAATAGTTTGCTATACTATGTTGCAAATAAATGTTAATTTTAGACAACATTTAGACTATAAAATGTAAATTTTTATTAGTAAGTTTAAATTTTTAATTTTTTTTAAAATAAATTATTCGAAATTTCAGGCAACCCCAGACATTCAAAACGGAGACATTTTATTTGCTAAAATTAATTTGTTTTTGATCGTGTAATAGTTTGCTATAATATGTTACAAATAAACATTAATTTTAGACAACATTTAGACTATATAATGTAAATTTTTATTAATAGGTTTTAATTTTTTATTTTTTTTTAAGTAAATTATTAGAAATTTCAGGCAAACCCAGACATTCAAAACGGAGACATTCTTTTTGCTAAATTTTTTTTCTTTTTTTTTTTTTTTTGATCGTGTAATAGTTTGCTATACTATGTTGCAAATAAACGTTAATTTTAGGCAATATTTAGGCTACATAATGTAAATTTTTATTAGTAAGTTTTCATTTTTTAGCAATTACTAGAAATTTCAGGCGACCCCATTTGAATTCCAGGCGACCCCACGCGGAGTCCTGACCCCAAGGTTGAAAAACACTGCATTAGTCTTCCTGTGCTTATACACCTGAATCACTTCCCTCATGGGGAACAACTTTGAAGATGACTCCATCATAAACACAGTCCACTTGTTTATATAACAAACCTAAACGTCACTTGGGCCTTTTCAGAAATTTTGTTTGTAAAGTGCATTGTGGGAATGGAAATTCAACACAGCAGCAATTTCACTGTCTCTTCATGAGTGCTGAACCCAAATGTTGCTTTGTCCTCCATCCACTGACTCTACTCATTCTTTAAAACAACCCTGGTGGACTGGAGAATTTTACGTTTTAGTGATCTGACTCGTTTTCTTGCCAAATCTGTGAGAAACCGCTTTTGCTTGGACACCACCTTTATTGCTGCTGTGTGGAGTTTACTATTTTACCAGGTCAGTATGCTCGCACTAAGCATTAGCTCACATCTGACCCCTTGTCACTTTTGTCCAAATATGGTCACTTTTAGCTCCTATATGCCAGCCAAATTCCAAACTAATGGTCTCAAAACAGCAGTTCTTCCTTCCACTACTTATATACAGTTTCTGATTGTAACCAGCAGCATACCACACACCTCATCATACACTTGCAGTGGCTGATTTGTGTCTCATCAGTGTTTGGGTTGTCCATTCTAGGCTACCGTAGAAATATGACAATACAATGTGGAGAGACCGTGATCTTTATTTTGTGCTTTTTCCCCTTTTTCTTGTTCACAGATTTTTCCTTTAACAGATTGAAACCATAAACACCATATTTCTTTCCTCAAAATGATCCTTTTAAATCCTGCGCACTGCACACTATTAGCAATTATTGATGGATTGATTTTTCTTATTTTGTATGTCACTTCTGCTCTTCCATACGTTAGAAATAAAATGTATAAAAATAAAGGAGGAAACACTTCCCACCTTTGTTTCAAAAGTAAAATATAATTACCTCTGAATCTCCACAAATGGTGACACATCTGTAAACAGCAGTTTGCCTGTGGGTTTATTGGACGTGCTTATAGTTAAAGGTGTTGGGCAGATGAAATTCAATCAAGCGAGTACGGCTGTGATTGGCCAATGAGAGCAGCTGACATGACTGCCGTTGGTTGCTGTAACACCAACAGCAGCTCTGCTCTGATTACTACAAACAGCACACACACACACACTCACATTTTGTCTATTTATATCTTGAGTTAGACATGGCGAATATTATTACTGAGTAATTAAATCTGTGTGTTCATGCATGACTGATGCGGCACATGGAGCTGAACGTGCTACTGTAGCCTGTCAGCTGAAAACACATTTAAAAAGCGAAAACTACATGACGCAGTTGTGCCACCTCGTCTGTGGATAATGAAATACCACCAACAGGATTTTCCCTCTTTAAGCCCCTAAAAATAGCCGCCAAATTCAGAGTGTGTGTGTTGGGTCCATTACTGTCCATCCTGTCGGCCAAATGCAACATCAGATCAAAAAATATTGAACCTTGTCTCTGAACATTACACCATGATATTATCACAGAAAATCCTGTGTCTGTCATTCTTTCTCTTGATAAATGCATGTCAATGTGTATTTGTAACAAATTATAGTCAGTTATTTAGAGTGCCAACAGTTGATTCATATTGGATTTTTCAGTCAATTAAAAAAACCGAATAAAAAATATGCAGTTGGTGCAGTCATCAATTATCATCTTTGTGTTTTGGATTGCTCAAATATATTTAATCAAAGACATGATTGAAAAGTCAGAGATGTCAAAAAAAATCAATCAGGGATGAAAATAATCCTGAGTTACCTAGATTTCTATTTTTACTTTTACAACATTTTCAAGTTAGACATGATGTTATACTGCAGCTTACAATTCACCTTTGTTACCTTAAATATCATTACCTTTACATGAATTTTGTTTGTTTATGCATTAAGCTACAAAAATAAGACTTAAAATGCCTAGATTGTTGAGTTTTTCAACCAAACATAGAATAGTTACTAAAACTACCCCCAGATAATTTGACATTACATATGACAATAAGGATGAGTCACTTGCTGTCCTATCTAAGATGTTTGAAATAGATCAGGATAGACTTTGAGCTGGAAAAGATCTGTCTCAGCCTGACCTTCGCTCAAAGTGAATTCATTAAGTGGTGCTGCTGTACACTGCACGTCCAGTCTAATCACAAATTTGGGTGGACAGCGCAGCCTCCCATGGGCATTGCACAGACCTCGGGGTCAAATTCATGTGTTCGTGACAGAGAAAACATCCCAGTTAACCTGCTTCACTGACAAACTGAAGAAACTAGACATAATACACACAATAAGTTCCATATCTTATTCTGTCAGTCTGGTGTCTCTTTTCTTCTATTGCCTATTATAACACAGCAATACCCTCTGATGTTTTCTCCAAATATTTAAGATCTACACCAACTGTCATTGATGAAACACTCAAACATTACAGTAATATTACAGTAATCTTCTTGGACACAGACACATTTTACTGACATTTCTTTTTCACTTCGACATGTGTGATATCATTCATTTGTAGTCAAGTCAATTCATTAAATGAACTTGAAGAACCTTCACATAAAAACTAATGAGTTCAGGCTGAAATCACACAAACAACAGGAAATCCAGTTTAACAAATAGACGGCAGAAAAGATACAAGTAGATCCAAAAAAACATTGTGCAGAACTTCTCAACATATCTGAAACATCCCTTGCAGCGATGTGAGGTTACAGTTAAAAATACCATGTTCATATGACCTTAGTCTTGTCCACACAAATATGGTATTGCCACCCTTGGTTGATACCAATTATACCAGCATAACTTTCATTTTCAAAAAGAATTTCACCACATATCAAAACTGAAAAAGGATGTAGAAGATACGGATGACCAGTAGGTGATGATATGCCAAATGTTAGACAATTCTTAGCTTGTCTTGTTAGCTTATTTACCTGACATTAAAAGAAAAAAAGGAGTAGGTGGCTTTCATATCTGAAAGCAAAACCTCATGTTAGTGGAATATTGTAATACAAGGAGAAAAGAGCTGAAGAGACCGTCAAATAACACATTTCTTTGGTATATCTATATTCCCTTAAGTGGCCTGACCGTTATTCAGCACAGCTGCAAAAAGTGTCAGGCCTTTATTTAAAGCAGTTTTGTATTAGAATAACTTCATTTCTGATTCCCTGTTTGATGTGTAGAATTGGTCATATTTTGGTCTATTCTTCATTTTAATCCATTGAGTGCTCTGACAAACACTTGCTGTGACTGTCTCAGATTCAAAACTCCGTTGCATTTCAGTCAATAGAAACCAAACATTTTTGACAGGGACTGACAGTAAAACCTCAGCCATCTTGAGATGTTTGATGTCACTACAAAATCCAGTTTGGCTGAGATACATGAATGACATACACTCATTATGACTGAATATGGATTTCTACTGCTTTACTTTATTAAAGTAAAAACATTTTTAAACATTCATCATTTTTAAATAATCTGCACATTATACTGCATTACAGGCACAACAAGTTTATACACATTTATCTTTTTTATCTCCTGTATTTCGGGGCCAGACTCAAGTCACCTTCACCCCTGAATGATCCAAGACCAGACCAGTCCTGGTTTTCATTTAAGGAAATAAAACATAAATGACCTATGACACCAACTATATGAAGGAAAAACAGGCATGTGCATGTTCTTAAATAGGTACACTTAAATATGCACTTGAAAAAGGCTTCTATTTGAGTGTTGTACTTAAGAATTACTCTGAAGAGGAGTTAAGTATTTCACTTAAAAGCAAAGATGACATACACTACATTGAAAGGAATTAATTTTTTACTCCTGCATTGTTTTACAGTGACCCTCAGCTGTAATAGTTGAGCTTCACTGCAGGGAACATAGGTGCTGTTTAGCCCATAAAAGGGACAACAGATAAATATGTTGAGAGGTAATAACAGCAAGTCCTACCATGAATGACTATATACAGCATGTTATTTGGCATATATGGTCATTTGTGATATTTAACATTATTAACATGTAAATTAATATAACACAATTTGATTTATTTGCTTCAGAAATGGGACAAAATCTCACAAATGCCAGAAATATAAAATGTACAAAATCACTATAGCCAAAAAGAGTCTTGCAGATTCTATTCTAAGTAAACAGAATTTTCTCATGTTCTTGTATTAATATTGCAGTAGACAGTGATCTCTGAACTGTGTGTGTGCTCAGACAGACGGTCTACGGCTCGATCAGACTGGCTGACATGTTTGTCTGACCTTTATGTTTCCTCTGTGGCTTGGAGTACAACAGCAGCCTGCTCCATTATGTAAACATGTCATGTTCGCTTGTAATTTTTAGCACTCACAGTGCCTCTCATGTGCCCTTAAAGCAGTGTTTCATCACAGAGAAGGAGAATTTCTCGTCCTTTTTAATACACCCTGGTGAGGTGGTCCAATGTGCAAATCATAGCCTAGCAGAAACCACACTGGAAAACTTCACTCTTCTCTAAATGATCTCGGAGGAGACATATGACTTTTAGCATCATATTCATTTCAGCAGTTGCTTTTGCAAGTAGAGGAAAAAATAAATCAGCAGAAAACCAGGAAACAAAGAGGCATCAGTTGAATGTTATCTAACTAGAGGGACTGAATGCAACGTTTCCACATGAGTGACTGCTGCCATAATTTCTGCATCATCTGCTTTAAGTGGAGCAGGACCATAACTGTCTGCCATGGGGCAACCACAGCACCTACACTGCTGCTGCCGTTAATGATGGTTATGATTATAATGATGGGAGGCCTCAGGGTGCTGCTGCTTTCAACCAATTAGAGACACATCCGTCTGAAATAAGGTATACATTAAACGAATTCTTAACCTGATCATACTACTTACAAATCTTGCTTATATTGCAGCTCTTTAAAACATGTTTTTACCAAATATCACTGTCAAACAATGGCTGTACAACCAACATCAAGGGCAGAATATGGTTTTGGTCCCATAAAAAATGTTACTGACAGGTCTGTGACAAGACTTAATCTCCACTTTCCTGCATTTCCATGCACTATACACTCATGAGACAAAAAAAAAAAAAATAAAAATTATTTAATCTATAAAAGTAACCCGGGAGAGCGTAATGATGCTGTGACCATACTGTGATGTTAATAGAATAGAATAGAATAGAATAGAATAGAATAGAATAGAATAGAATAGAATAGAATAGAACAGAATGTCTTTCTTGACATTGTACAGGTACAACGAAATTGAAAGTGCAATTCTCTTTAGGTGCCATAAAAGTATAAACAATATATAAAAGAGTATAAAACTGAAAATATAAAAGAAAAACCCTGGACGGTATAAATATCTAAAAAAGCAGCACAGAAAGCGTCACTGGAAGTATAAAAGACATATAAAACATCATCATACACACCTAGACAGCACTCAGCATTTTCACACTTTTATTAGTATGTTCAGTGCAATGTGTGTAGTGTGTTCAGTGCAATTATGGCTCTAGGATCGAAACTGTTCTTTAGACGGTTTGTACTGGTCTTTAATGTTAATTATTATTTAGCAGGGAGGCTCCATATTATCTAGCTTGTAAATTGGAGTCCAAATGTAGATACACCCTTCCATACTGTTGTAAAACCTATTCCTGGATGCAGATCTGTTGGACGTGGCCCTGAAGTTAAACAACCATCTGAAGCTCCAACATTCTTGCATCAATCATATGTACAAACTAAACCTGACTGAGTTTATCTTGGTTTAAAAGGCCACATATAGTAAATCTAGGCAGTGCCTCTGTATATCTGCATCAAAGTCACACAAAAATAATTGGCCCAAAGTGTAGAACACCAATATGTTCTATCAGACTTTACCAATTGAAAAATGCAGCCACAGCCAGAGCCCTGCAGTCTAAGGTGCATTTCCTTTTACTTGTGTTTTTCAGTTTAGAGCCAGATTTTGCTGACACATAAGGTCATGATGTCTGCTGTATTTTTGCCAGATTGTCATGATTACAGGTGTCAGCTGTCCATTTTTATATGATCACAATGTTTATTAAAAATCAACGTGATCACAAAAATGATGATTTGAAACCCCATCAAATGAGATGAAATCTAAGATAGAAATACCTTTGGAGAAGACATTCTTAGGAGTGTACAATGAGTTTTTAGCCGTGTTAAAGCATAGATGGATGGTGTGGGATTTCTGATCTCTGTTTTAACCACCAGAGGGAGATCAAGATAATTTGTCTTCACTTTTAAACAGCTGTTACTATGTCCATACAGTCTATGGCCTTGGATTTGTTGGTTGGTCCATCTGTCACAGTTTGCCCTCTCTGTAACTGCATAGTCATTTGTTGAGGCAAATTGAAAAACAGTCTAAACACCTTCTTAAAAATAATCAGTGAAATAACACTTTGTAAGTACTGACCAATCAGAAGTGCTTAGCAGTGATCAGAAAGTACTACCCTTTGAGCAATGATTTTTGAGGGTTAAAATACAGTCCCCAGAACTACATTTAGACCATGGTTCTTGTGGTAAAAACACAATTAATTCTTCCACAGGTTTCTAGTTGCCAAAGAAATTTTCCTACAGTAGATCTTTCTCCTTATTTGTGACTTCAGATCCTTACATTTGCAGAAATAACAGTGTAATGGAGGCCAATAGGAAAGACTTTAATACTTCAGTACTGGACTGATCTGGTTCACAGGATGTTCTACCACTGGGTGATTATTTCAGTCACAGTCTCCTTCTGCATGTTAAAAAGAGCATCACTATCAAACCTGTAATGTTCTGATGAGATTGGCAAATTTTGACAGTTACACATGTTTTTATGTGGTGTTGTCTTTTGTGGTATGTAGCCATTTTAATACACTTCCTCATGCAAACATGTATGACCAAAACAACCTCTCATCCAACGCTGCTTTGCAAAGTCACTGTCACTCTGTCCTGGGCTGAGCTGAGCTTCACTAAAGATGAAAGTGATTCACTGAAATATAAATAAGCCTAAAACTCAGACCCTCCACCCCCCCCAGAATGATAGTGGACAGTACCACATCTATAGTATCTCTAGGATTAGTCATTTTCTTTTGACATAAATTTCACTCTGGTACAAAGTGGTGCTTCCATAAAACCAGGCTATTATGGAAAAATCCAAAATGCTAATGACAGCAGCTTTATAAGGTGGTTATTATATAGAAGCCAAATCATTTTCATTAGATCTCCCTCAGAGCCTCTCTCAGATATAAGAAACCTAATTATAACTCTGAACTCCACTTACATCCTCTGATTCCATGACATGTTTTTGTATTTAATACATTCATTAATCACAGAGACATTTGGCAGGATGAGTCAGTTTGGTATTAAAGTGGAGGTGATATTACCGAAGCACAATTAGAAGTCGTTCCTCCCCTCTGGTTGGTCTGATGAGCACAATAACGGAAACAGCAGAAGAATTTACCAGGAAGGAGGGCGGGGACATGCGAGAGGGATTAATTAGCTTTCTCTGCAGAGTTTACATATTTGATTAATTCAAGGCCACACAATGCTTTCCATTCCAAGATAACTGCTCTTCTCTGAGGCTAAACAATTAGGTTACATAAGCTCATCTGAGTCTTACATTTCCATGTCACAGACCTCGAGCCAGCTGAGCAGCTAAGGCTGAAAACCCTTAATTATCGCTCTCAAAATGAAGCAATCTTTCTATTTACTCATGCACTCACTTCCACATATACGACTGCAGTTAATGACCCAGAACAGCCCAGGTTTAAAATAACTGTACAGGAGGTCGTACATTGCCTTTTTCACCTGTCTTTTCAGTATGTTAAAGACTGCAGAGCAATGAGTGTTCACTACCAAAGTGAACCCAGTGCTGTTGTTTTAATTTGTGGTGATATAAATCACAATGTGTTTTACCTTACAGACTGATAGTTTTACTAGTCACTGACAGTATCACTATATTAATAGATATTATTTTGTACATTTACACTTTCTATGCCTATGTAAAATTATTTCATAAAGAAATCTAATGGCCTATGACATCAGTGTGGTTGAAATAAGTGTAAAATGTGTGTTTTTGTCATGTCTCGCACAAGCCAAATATCTGAATCTTGTAGAATAAACATTGATCCAAAAGCTGTGGTTTTATACTATGTCTACAGCACCAGTTAGGCATTTAGAAACACTGCAGAATTAAAGTGTATTGTTTTCACAGAACAGTTATTACCAGGTAACATAAAAACACAAAAGGATCCAAATAAAATACAACAAAATAGTAATAAATGATGGTATTTTGAGGTAAAATAACAATCCATGATCTAAAGCATAATTTTCTCATCTCTTATAAAATGTATAAAAGATACAATCAAAGTTATCCTTTTTTTCAGTTTATGGAGACTTAGGCTGTGTGTGATGGCTTTTTGTTGTTGCTGATTGACTTGATACACTGTATTTTTACATAATTTCGGGCTAAAATTATCCAAATATTTTGAGAATATCTAGATGACACTCTGCAGGTTCATGTGGGCTGAACACTTTAATGTGGAGGGCTGCTAAAGTGTCACTATAAACTGACTGAAATAAATTCACTAGCCTTGTGACCTGTTATAGTGACATTAACCCATAAAGACCCAAACATCCACTGGCGACCCAAAGTATCTGCTGGTGTAAAATGTTTAATACCTGTTGATCATCTAATCCTATTAATACATGTAAATAATTGGTGTAAAATACGGTTCGTCATCTTTTCATGGTCATCAGATATGACCCATTTGGACATTCAGAGGCTCAGTAGTGAACACAAAAACACTGTCATCTTCTACAACAATGATTCACCAGTAAAACCCATGGAGTTAGATCTATGACAGTGGATGGAAATTCCTGATTTATGTTTAGGTAATGATAGATTTTGCAGGAAAAGTCACTTTCAGTTTCCTCTGTTTTCGATTTAATAACCCTCAAATTTTATCTGAACTTTAATGAACATCTACATGATCAGTAAAATAAATACAGGAATATACATGATTTACACTGAAAAAAATCAATATAAACAGGAAAAAAGTGCAACAAATGGTGATAAATCACTCAAGAAAGGTTACAAATAGAGAGAAATTCATTTGGGAACTACCACAAAACTAGCACTGGGTCTGTATGGGTTAATGTCTCAAACCCATGATAGCCTTTGCCATAGGTACACTGATAATCAGGACAATTAGAACAAAATTTAGCTGAGTAAGAAAATTTTGGAGGAACAGTTATCTTTTTTTTAAATGAAAATCAGTAATATCCATCTTTAATGTAAATCACATGAACAAAGAAATGAAGATCAATCATGATCTAATACTGGGAGATTACCCAATGCTGTCGATTAATCATTTTAATTCCATCCAGCAATATAGTTCTATAGCAATAATGTTAATGGAGACAGTGTGGAAAGGCTGATTAATGTTTATCTGGACATTCTTAATTGTACCTTTGTGGAGGTAATATTCAGTTATGTTGGTGCTTGTTTTTGTTAGTACAGTGTAGTTTGATTGTACACAGGTTTGTGTAGTTGTGTAACATCACAATTAGTTCTGTTGCTCTTCACTAATAATTATAATGTTGATTTATATTTTTGCCCCATGACTGACATGACTATTTCATCAAGCTAAGAAACACAAACTTTTAGCGTATTTTGCTCACACCAGGCCTGAAAAAAGTGAACACACCATACAGTCTCTTTAACACATATTGTAACAGAGATGGAACTGACTATAACATCCAACACCACTGTCCATCTCCCTCCACCACTCATCCAAATGTAGCTCTGCCTGTACATCAGTATTCACAAACAGCTCTTGAACAATGTATTTGACACAGGAATACTGACTATGTACAAAGACATTTACTGCGTCTTTGAATGCTGTTTAGTCAGAATCATAACAAGAACCCAAAGTATCTGTCTTGTGTAAAATCCTGTTACACTCCTGCTTCACATTACTGTTGACTGTTGGATGACACAGTGGAGACTTGAAAAGCAACAATCTGCTGAGCTGGTCTGTAGTGTCAAACTCAAAGTCTGTTATCAATGAACTACACTTCAGTTAGAAAAATCTACTTTAGATGAAGATCAGCCTCATTATTGCTGCTTGTTTTCAACTGTGAAATCCTCAGACAAAATCTTAATAAGCTAAAGAAAAAATGGAAAGTCACCCATATTTAGTGTTGCGAGGGTTACGTCTGAATTTGAATAGGTTACAGGTTAATTTCCCCTTTAACCAATGTAAGAACTATTTTAACAACTTCATCAAATTTTGTTTTTGGTTATTTTTCTAACAAATACTATAAACTGGGCTATGAAGCTGAAAAGTCCAAAAATTATAAAACATAAATAAACGCAATGATAAAATAAAAAAAAATATTGAGAAATTTCCACCATTCAAAAGAATAATTTTATAACACAACAAAGAACTACCACTTGAGCTTCACCTTGATATTCTGTACAAGCCTCAGGTTTCCTTAAAGGAGTGATATTTTGCTTTTTTTAAAAAATGGAATTATGCATTTTAAAACATTTCCCTGTGGTCTACATAAACTGTAAATGCTATGCTTGGGTCTGAATTCTTCATTAATTCAACTCCACAGGTCCATCTTCAACCCTATTTCTAAGTAATGACACCAGAAAGGTCATTTTGAGCGCTGGCCCTTTAAATGCACATGAGCCACTTCACGCCCCACCCCCTCCAGGTTGTTGACTGTGCTGCTCTGTAACATTCAACCACTCGTGTTCATTAATACAACCAACAGTTGAACATTTTAGGTAATCTGCTCAAAGTTTGGACATATTTTCAGTATGGACTACAACCGCTGCTGCTGACAAACAATTATGTCGTACTCAGAGAAATGTTCGTCGGAAGTCTTGACCTTATATGTGCAAATGTTGTGATGTAACTAGCTATAAAATGTAACAAATTAAGCAGGAATTAAAATGGGTTGTAGAAATCCACTCCATTTTTGCTGAAATGAATATAAAGATAGTTTTGCAGCACCTGGAGGGTTCAAATTCAAACTTTATGAACTATTAGGGTCCAAATACACAAATAAATGTAGCAAAGACTAATAAAAGTGGGTTTAGCAAAATATGACATCTTTAATATTAATACTGGCCTGTTTTCTTTGCACATAAACAGGGGTCGTAGGATGTGCAGATAATGAATACCTGTGCTCCTCCTCCTCTATACCTCCATACAAGAGATGGTTATTATGCAACTGGAGGCTTAAGTCCTGTCCATTAGAGATTAGAGTGAGTAAACACAGGAGGAGTACTGGTCAACAAAATAACCAATGTCACAGAAAGAAAGAGTTCTTAGCTTCTTTTGGGTTTTAATCATGTAGAGCTGTTAAAAATGGTCCATACTGAATCTCCCAATATAGAATAAGTATATTTACTAAAGTCACTAAATCTACATTGTTTTCCAGGAGGCTCTGTTTGTGTCTGTTCAGCTTCCCAATGATGACTCAGCCACTCGGAGTGAATTTGGTCTTCAGAGAACCACAGCAGGACTGTGTTTTCTTGTTGCTCATATGAGTCTGTGGCTCATGTGTACTATACAAACTTCAGACCCAGTAACACTTGGCTTTTGTCATCATTGTGACGAACTACAGTGTACATTCATTCACTAGACCCAATGATTCTTCAGTACAGTTACAGGTATTTTTCAGCTCCTGCTCTGACTAACAGTGAAGAAAACACAACACCTGGGTGTTGGTGTGATTTTTCATTCCTTTTCTGGTGTGATTTTATGATGTGTGGTGCTTAAGTAGGCAGACAGGAACATTATTTTTCACTTTTTCATTTTGGAACAAATACAGTATTTTTCATATTGTGAGAGATGCGATAATGACAAGACAGTGAAGTGTGAAAGAAAAGCTATAAAACTGTAACTACCATAACACTGGCCTCCATGATACTTTACTGTCTCCACACTGAAAATAAAAAAAACAAATGGAGTCAGTCTCTTTTTATGTTATTACCCTTGTTTAATATATGCAAATTAGGACTGTCAAAATTAACAGAAAAATTCCTATGGAGGATTATGTGAAAATGTTTCTGAATATTGTGATCAAGTTTTATATATATATATATATATATATATATATATATATATATATATATATATATATATTAGGACTGTCAAAATGGACGCATTAACACGGATTAATCCATCATCATGATTAATTTGCTAAAATTTTTTAACGCAGTTAAAGATGGGGTGCAAGATGTTTTCCTGGAGCATTTTTTACTATATTGCCTAAAATCCCCTTTACACCCTGGTTACAACCATTTAATAAAATACTCTACCACAAAAATTAAAAAATGTAGTCATCTGTGGAACAGACAGGACTGAAAAAACACCATACCGGGCCCACCGGAGCCAGGGCCGCGGGAGCCGGGTGAATTGTTGCTGTGCAGCGCTTGTGAACCCTCAAGAACAAGCACTATGCATGCCAGTACTCTGGAGGTGTGGCTTCGGGGGGATGTCTGAAGAAAGGGGTTTGGACTTTTGAATTGACTATTTTCAAAATGTAGATTGCTCAAACCGTTTTTCTAAGATCTCATACCTCAGCTTTAACACATCTGTAGCGCAGAATGACTCTGAACTTCTCTGCTAGCACATTTTGGGCAGTTTGTCCAAGTAGAGTTACTGTCATGCATGTGCAAATGGGCAGTTGATCCGGTAGTGATAGGCAACAGAACCAACCCATAAAGATGGACGACACTAAACAGTGGGGAAAAAACCCCCCAGATAGAATAGTCCACTGACTGTATTATTATTATTATAAAGTATTATACACACCCTGCAGGAAGAAGTTATCTTTTCACCGAAGCACTTCCACCTTAAAATAACACGAAGCATATGTTAGTCAGGGATTAACTAATGCATTGCTCAGCTTGCAACAAACACATTAAGTACATTTATATTCCATTCTTTCTTGAGCTAGTTTGCTCATGCAAAATGAAACACAATTAATATACTGTAGATTGAAAATGAATAATATTTTATCATGAATAATTTAAATTAATCCACAGCAACCCTGTCATTAATCTGATTAAAATGTTTAATTGTTTGACAGCACTAATCCAAATATAAGCATTTTAGTGTAAAAACAGTAGAATCCAAGTCTTCAGAGAAGTCTAATGTTGTTTATTATTATTTCCATAAAACTAGATGTGAACACAAATAATTGAACCTCATTTTGGGAGCAGAGATGAACATTCATTTCAGTGTGTTTAATACTTATTATTATTGTACACGCATGCTGATTTTTATTTTACAAATTAATGTGGGTGTTATTAGAGATATTACATTGGGGTTTACAACTATTGCTTTAGATTTGTAAAATATCAGTAAGTGTCACTCAAAAATCTGTACTTTTTCATGTTCCTTCAGTGTAATATTGGGTTTCTTCGTGTAAAAAATGTCAGAAGTTGACAATATCCGGATATTTCCACAATTATCTGCAGAGGATGGAAAGATTATTTGTCCAAAATCATCCAAAATCTGGGTTTAGGATGTGTGTGATGTTGGTAAGTGCAATGTGGAAACTTACTCTGAACTGAAAATGGACTTTAATGGAGAATAGGAAACAGCTGGTGATGAACTATTTACATATTCAGATATTCTAGGTTTTAGCAGTGAAAGAGAAGCAGATTTCAATTTACCGGTTCTTTATGAGGTCACTGAGCTTTAACTGTGGAACAACCATAACAGATTATTACTAAAGCAGAGTATTTTTGGGAGAAGGATCATGCTATTTTGGTTTTCACAGAACAGCTGTTTGTAGCCTTTTATACTCTGCCCTCAGCTCACACTGACTGAAAGACACATACAATATACAGTATAAAACAGTGACAAACTTGTCTGAACTCACCTATCTATGGGCGTTTACTTCTACATGTAACCTGGAAATGTTTAAGTCTAAGCAAAATGTAACTACAAAGGTGACAGTTGAGAAAATGTGTTTTTATTTATCTACTTTAAAATGAAAACAATGTCGTCCAACAGAGGAATGAAATCAAGTGAATCGCAAATTAACTACCTTCTTATTATGGTTTGAGCAGCAATTTTCAATGTTTTCACCTCAGAAACACTATAAGATACCCAAAATATTGTTAAGAGGTTAAATCATTTTATTGCCCTCGTAGTGAAATTCAGTCTCTGTATTTTACCAACAGGACCTAGCCTTAGCATTAGCTTTACCACATTAGGGGCAGTGAGCTGCCATTGAAGGCACTCACAGACCAACTCCAGGTCTTCATCTGGACCGTGGTCAGGGGGGCACAGACAGGAGAATTAAAGGTAACCTGAATGGGTAAACTCAACCCAGAAAGAATCCAGTCCAAATGAGAATTGAACCTGGAACCTTGTAGCTGGGAATTGGAAGCACAATATGTAAATAGTGCAGATTATTATTGAAATTCTCTCACTATAGAGGAATATCTGTTTTTATTGACTTCACATCATTGCACCTCTATTTTTTCATTGGTCATTCATATTTCTATTGGTCAAGTCATATGTCAGTGATTCTTAATTGTGGCTCCTGTTAATAAGCATTATGTTCATTTGTGTATTTATCTTTCAGGACAAGTATGTTGATCTCATATTTCTGCTAAAAAAGCAGTTCTAAATCAGCTGTGCAATTATGCTATTATTAAAAAATCAATATAAGATATACGGATTAAACCACATTCAAGGCTACAGAATATCTCCTTGGAAATCACAGTTAGTGTCCAACAACAACAACAGCAAAAATTACAGCAAAAAAAATGTTTTGTTCTCTTTTTGTTTGCTGACAGCTGTAGGGAAAATTTTTTAAATAACTCACCTGTTTAAAATTCACTGTTACCCATAAAGTTAGAATAAAATATTTTTGCCTGTTCGAATGACATGATTGTGACAAAGTGATATATTCTTGATAGAAGTGTAAGTGGGATTTGGTATGAAATCATTGCACCTGATTAAAGGTGATTACTGATGTGTATAATAGGAATAAAAAGAGGAATGTATCTGAAAACAAAATTATTCCAACTTCTTGGGCAACAGTGTACATGATGAAGAGCTTGTTGATTGTTGTTGTTACTTTGAGTGACAGGCACCATTGGTGTCTGTCATAGACTTTGACTGACAGGTGGGCTTCTAGGTCGTACATTCCTCTGTTTATTGAATAACTGACTAATAATTATAACACATAATAATAATAATACATAATCGTAATAATACACCTTCAGTTTCACATTGCGCTCTTACCCAGCTCTATTGCTTTATCTAAATATGAGCACTTGTGCTTCCAAAAAAACACCAAAAACATGATAATAATGGATAATAATGATGGTCAAAATGTCAAACAGTGGGTGAGGTCCACTTTCAGATGCAGTCTATGGTGGCATCACATACAGTGTGTTTATCTTTATGATGTTGTTATTCACAAATGTTTAAAAAGTCTTAAGTCTATCATTCCAGAAGCTTCAGATAATCAGAGAAAAATCCAGTGGAAATGGAAAATGCCATTTTCTCCAGAGTCGCTGCCTGTCATTCACATTGCCAGGACGAGCTCAGTCCCAGCTTTGCTCCCTCCCTACTTTTCCAGTTTTTTTGAGCATCAGCGGAGGTTGCAGCTGAGGACTGCCACAATTTGTGTGTATATGTGTGGAGGCTTATGTAACTTCCTCATTGCATTGTCTCTATGCTTCCAGCGTTTTCCCAGCCTGTGCAGAGCTGGGGTTAAGAGTCAGGAGGCTGCACAAAGAAGCTCACACTAATCACCTCAGCCTCTGAAACGTTCTCTCTCCTTCATGTTCTTTGGTAAATATTAATACTCTCAAAGAAATCATCTGTCTGCAGCACTGCAGCAGCATCACATATTTAATTTTGCCAGTCAGTCATGTTTTAGCAGCACTAATCATGTTTGATGGGTTTGTGTAGTAGCAGGAGTATAATTAGTTGTGCTGCTGCAACTCCTCACTAATTTTCTTATGTAGCTCTCGTGTCATGCAAGCATTAGACGCCCCCGGATTAAGAGCATTGCATGAGAGTAAAAATAGAAACATGATAATACATTACATGTAAACACTGTACTTCTTATGTGTGTTTATTCATATGAATGGTGGAGATTATAGAAGATGACACTGAGAGTTTTTGGATTAGTCACGGATGCATTTTTACTCTCACTAAAATGATGTGTCAATCAATCTGACAGTTGCAGTTGCTTATTTTTGTCAGGATACAAAGTTTTTTAATCTCCTCCAAGTTTCTGAGGACACAGCTTAGCTAAAAGTTTGAGTCAAATCCTTATGTCGAACCAAAATGTGACATTTAGGGACAGAAAAAAAAAATCATTTAGAAATCAAAATTGCTGAGAGAAAAAACACTAATATATTCACACATGCAAGTCCACTTCTGTACAATCAGTTTTCTGTTTTTTAGCTGTCATATAAACCATAAAGTCCTACATATGGATTGAGATATCTGAACTATGCACATTCATGTTTCTGAACACAGGACAAAATGTTTTCCTGCACAACTCATAACAAGAATAATAGATAATCCACATTATAGTTTTACATTATTTGGAAAAAGGGACAACAGCTTTGCCTTGATATTAACTTTCTAAAGAGTCCCGTTTTTATACTACAGCAAAATAGCAATTTAAAACACATCAGTGAGCCATTGGGTGAAATGTTGCATCATTATTTAGGAGCACACACATGTCAACTCAGTCCCACCCACTCAGACCCACCACAGGAAAAACTCACTACAGACAAATGTTGATTATTTTGATGGTGACAACAGTCTCTGTATGTTTCCTGTTTTATTTATGGGCCAACAGTTTCAGAAAATTATTGAGCAAGCAACATATTTGTGAGCATATTTTAAAGGTGCAATGTGTAACATTTTCAGTGTAAACATTTAATTTTAAAGTAGCTAAAATTATCATCAGTGTGAGAGCTCTGGTCTGGTGTCACTCTGGTATTTACTGTAGCAATGCTCTGAGGGCATCTTTAAACCTCCTGTCAATTATATGGAAGGACAGGTAGAGAGTAACGATAAATAACCACAATAATGGCTAAAGCATTTTCTAAGCAAATATTATCACTATTGCCACCACCCACTTGGCAGCACAAAACAATGCTCAAAGTTGACTAGTGATGCAAATAAATAAATAAATAAATAAATAACACAGGGAGCTGACCCTTGTGTTAAAACTGTGAATAATTCAGATTAGTTACAGAAAGTTACACAAGTTACACAAGGCTATGTTGTATTATGGATAAGTAAAACAAACAGAACATCATCATGCTGACGCCTATGCAGGAGGTAGGGTAGTATTTTGTTATGATCCGTCATTCATTCATTCATCTTCTGAAGCCTTTCCCAGCTACCTATGGGCGAAGGTGGGGTACACCCTGGATGAGTCACCAGTTTATCGCAGGGCCGAACAACTAATCACTCTCACATTCACACCGATGGGTTGACCAATTAATTTATCAGTGCATGTCTTTGGATGATGGGAGGAAGCCGGAGTACCCAGAGAGAACCCACACAAACACGGAGAGAGAGAACATGCAAACTCCACACAGAACATGTGCCACACAGCTCCACACAGAAAGGCCCTTGGTTGGAATAGAATCCAGGACCTTCTTGCTGTGAGGCAACAGGCACTGCACCACTGTGAGATGTATACGGGCAAAAACAATATCTTCAGATGTTTGATAAATGTTTCCTTGGAAATGAATCTCTTGCTACAACACCCTGTTCTTTATGTTTTCCCTTCAGAGATAAAATGTGTCTGTGGGATTTACCCCCATTCAGACTCACTGATGTTCACAGTCAATACTGAACAGGTTTGAGGTCAAACTGGGATCAATCTGTCTGTGGAGCTGAATGGTTAACACAATGTTGAATGGGCAGTATCATTCAAGAGGAAACACTGTAACACTGTGCATATGTATCAGTTACTGGTGATATACTGGATTAGTTTGACAACATCCATGAATCTGACAGTTCATCAAATTCTAGAACTACACTGAGGTCTGCAGCAGTTGGCCTTGTCGTACAACATAAATTGTGGCACAATTTAGGCCTGTCTTCAACCCAGCATTCTTTTGCTACAGCGTCACACTCGGCTCATCTGAAAAACTGGGGGGCTTGTATTTTTACTTTGGTGTATAATCAGACTTTATTGGGAAAAGTGAGTCTGACACTGCTTATTCATTGTCTTTATTAAAGTTATTTAGCCAGAATGCTGGAGAGTTATCAAATGCATGAACTGATAAGACGAAAAGCCTGTGTTGTGTTTGTGCAGAACCCTGTTTATGAAACAAAGCCCAGACATATAAGGAGAGGGGAACCTTACATTAAACAAGTATCATAAGATACAATGTTAACTTAAACTATTACACACACTGAAATGAATGAGTGATTGAGTCAAGACTGTTAGAGAATGAGCTAATGTTAAATAGTTAGTGGTGACTTAACAAAGAATTTGTGCACTATTAACAAACCCAAAAATAACATACATGTAACTGTTTGTACTGTTTCCATTTTGGCAGCGAAGAGAAGCAATTTTCCATAAAATAAACTGTATGTAAACTTACACCAAAGTGCTGTAAGTTTGGACTGTTCTTAGTGATTGTACATGTATCACAAGTTTCCAGAACTCGCAGTTTATTCACATGTCTTTGCTTCAATTCATTAGAGACTGGATATAAATATATGTGTCTTAAAACAGTTGAAATGTGTGTGTTCTATAAGGTCCAGTCATGGTTGTCATGTTGAAACAGTGTTTTTCTTTCTACGACTCTGGATCAATCATATGACTGAAAACCATGAACAGAGGCCTAGTGGAAAAACTGCACAAGAAGTATCACACTACAGCTGAAACTGATATTTCACTTTCCCTGCATAGTTTTACTACATCCCACAAATCAGAAGAAATCCCCTAATATTTGCCCTCAAAAAACAAATTTGACATCAGGTGAGAGGGCCTCAGTATTTAATCTGAAATGGAATCAATGTCCTGTTGGTGCTACAGAACAATTTTAATTGTTGAGGACAAAATAGAAAACTTTTCCAATGAAAGATCAGTTAACATGAATGACACACTCAAACAGTGCTATTAAACTGATAGTGAAACTGTTTGTTCACTCAGTGAGTTTTTACAATGTTCAGCAGATCTGAGACATCCAATGTGATCTTGTACTTATCTAACCCATAAAGACCCGGTGTTACTTTTATGTCAACTCCCAAAGGAAATTTTCTCAATATCTAACTTTTCTTAAGTGATTTATCACCATTTATTTAGAATATTATCAGTATGAATCGGGTATTTTCCTGTATCAAATTCACTGATCATGAACATGTTCTGAAAAGCTCAGATAAAGTTCAGGGTTATTATATACAAAAACAGGGGAAACTGCAGAAAAAGTGACCTTTTCAGTAAAATATATTATTAACTGAACATAAACCAGGCATTTCCATCCACTGTCATTTATCAAACTCCATTATGTTTTACTGGTGAATCAATGTTGTAGAAGATGATGGTGTTTCCATGTTCACTACGGAGCGTCTGAACATCCAAATGGGTCATATCTGATGACCATGAAAAGATGACAAACTGTATTTTACTCCAATTATTTACATGTATTGATAGGATTAGTGGATTAACAGGTATTAAACATTTTAAATCACTAGATGGTTTTGGTCGGTGATGGATGTTTGGGTCTTTAAAGGTTAATTGTGAATTGAATTAAAATATCATTAAGTCTAGAACAGAGGCACAGTGTTATTGAAGAGCAGAAGCAAAAGAGAAGTTAATGTCTTCTCAGGACTCACACAGAATACATCATGAATTGCCACAGATCTAAATGTTTACTAATGCTTCCACTGTAAAAACACTGTCTGACACTGTCGCTTACTTTTGGTCATTTTTGTCATTTTTGTATCTTTTACATTGTTTTAATCTTGTTGCTTCTTTTATGCCATTTTTGTTCAGTTATTTACTTCACAACGGATGCCTTTCCTCTGCATTTCACATAACTTTGTTGAGGTCAAAATTTATTAACTTTTCCAGTGATCTTTTTTTTTCTGACACATATAACATTATTGCTATTTTTTTTTTTTTAAACTCTGTCGATCAGTGGCCCATTCTGAATAAATATGATTAAAAAAAAAAAAAAAAAAAACATTGTTTGACCTCAAGGTAAAGAATTACAGTTCTAGTGGATGAAACACACTGTTACTTGCTCTTGCTGATGTTCATACTGCCTTTCTCTCCTGAAAATATTTTTTCTACACAATCTACACATGTGTAACTTGTTTATTTTTTTAAGTTTTTTTTTTTTTAGTAGAAAAGCAGCACCCTGTAAATGCTTTTTGCAGGCAAACAAATGAAATTCAAGCAACAGGACCATGTACAATGCTGCAGAAGTATCACAGACAAGAGTAGATGGTGATGATGGTGGTAATTACAGAGGGAAATCAAATGAAAGTAATAAAACACGCAGGCTAACATGTATGTTGTCTTTTGGTCAGCTGCATCCAGATGCTGCAAGGCTGGCGGTGTGTCAGTATAGGTGAGAACACGTGAGAGTTTGTCCTGCAGCTTTCTGCTCAGAACACAGCAGAGATGCTAAATGATTGTTTTCATTATGCAAAAAGCAGCTGTTGTCATGGTTATAAAGTGCACATACTGTAGCATAAGACAAAAAATAAATAAATAAATAAATAAACAAACCCTTATGTAATCTAACTGGATTCAGGCAGCAAGGGGACATGGACTGCTCAACAAAAGAGCCCCTGAAATGATTAAAGCCCACAGGAGAGAGTTGATGGATGGAGAGGTCAGCAGAAGCCGATCCAAGGTGATTTAACAGAAAACAAAACAAAAAAATGTACAGTTTATAATTTTTAGATACTTGAAAAGGTCGGATTTGAGTCTGTATGAGTCACATGATCTACTGAAATTTGTCTGTTTTTGTTTTGTTTGTATTCACAGGCTTAGAAACAATATTCAGTCACTGCACATATAGTAGCATCTACATAAAGGAGGGCAAATGGGTCAGAGCTGGTTATATTGGCAAAAATATGATGATGTGGTCTTGCATATTTTGGGTTGGAGACCATTTGTTCATGCCAGGACAGAGCACACTCCTTTATTCTTAATTACAGAATAATTCTCAATACAAAACCCTTACATTTTTCATCTGTTTGCTCCAAATCAGCAGTTGATGATCTTTCTCTGAGTTAAGGTTCTTTTCACATTTAAAATGGTCACAGGAATCTAACTACAACCCTAAAAAACAGGTTGAAAATGTAACTTCTTCTCAGTGATTAGCTGCATCTGGGACGGCACAAGAAAGTAAAAATATTTAAGATGTCCTGAAAGGCACAAATCATTCCAAATATCAACATGGCAACATATTGGCAGAAACTATACATAGCAGGTTTTGATCTGGTTTATATGGATCCCCATCAATAAATCAGCTCAGACATCTTGAATTCAGATGAAATCATGGCTATATCATATTCTTATCGCAAGGGACCATGTCACAGTTCGCTGGTGATTGAACCAAGACCCTTCCTCCAAATAGTGGTGTTAAACTTGAGTATGGTATAAACGCTCCACTCACATCTACACAAATGAACACAAAGAATACCGACAGAAAGAAAAAATGAATCAAAGGCTGATATAACTGAACTGTGTAGGACTAGAATGAGAACGTAACATATGGTGAGCTGAAGGTGAGCTTTGTAGATGGTGATGTTCATTCATTCATTTTCTAAAAAGCTTAATCCTCTGAAGGGTCATGGGGCGGCCCAAGTCTATCCCTGCCACAAACGGGCCAAGGTGAGGTACACCCTGGATCATCTCAGTGCTGACAGATGAACAACCGTTCATACCTACGGGTGACTTAGATCGACCAATTAACCCATTAAAGTGGATGTCACTGGATGGTGGGAGGACGCTGGTGTACCTGGAGAGAACCCAGACACATGGAGAACAGGCTAACCCCACACATAAAGGCCCCAACAGCACTGGGTTCAAGCCCAGGACCCTGATGCTGTGAAGCGTCAGTACAGTACTATGGTGCCCAGGTGGTGGTGTACAGAGACAAAATCAAGATTTGCTAAGTAGACATTACTCTTTTCTAGGTTTTTCTCCTATTTCTGTCCCTGTTAAACCAATGAGAAACATTATGAGATCCAAAGGCCATGTGATTCACTTGACCAACATGGCACCATCTTATTAGAACAGAAAACCTCAAGTCCAGACACAGAGATAGATATGTCTGTACATCTCAGTATGAAGATCATGCCCACTGCAATCAGAAATTGTCACAATTTCATGATGAAATCCACTGCTAAATTGTTTCCAAAGTGCCTGTAGGTCACTAAAAACATCAGACCTCAGTCTATCAAAGAATTACTTTAGCACTTTGTCAGAAAACAGTACTGGTAGGCATGGACTGGTAAGTTCAGTAGAGAATGTAACTCATAAAGATGATTTATCACCCCTCTTTGCATCTCATACACACATACAGAGCTTATCAATACTTCCATTTTACATAATTATATGCAGTTTATGTATGACTGAAACAGATTCAGAGTAGGTTGGGTGTAGTAACAAAAATAATGATGGTATAAACATTGGTGTTACCAAGTTACTGCATTTAGACTGAACCACTTGCAAAAATAACATTACAGCATAGTTGTGTGATTTGTCCACATATATACTTCTACTGTCAAATCTTTTTTGTTACACTAGCTTTTTTATTTCCTGATTGAAAAATATTCATATTGTAATATGACTGGAAACCATTGTGGAAGACACAGATACAAAACTCTAAACCCTTACAGGACATTTTGGAAATCCTATGCGTTTTTTGCGTAGTGTACCTGGATAATAGCAAATGCTTTCAGAAACATATAATTGTCCATACTTTCAAGATGCCATCATCCAACCGCTGAGGTTTTCAGGGTCTCTCAGGACAAAAGTGTAGCACAGCTTCTACAGGATAACAGCTGATGGATCTACACACATTCCATCTGTCCACTATTTGTACTATAAAAACCTTAAGAATACTGTCACATCCACAGTGGAGGTGGAAGTCCTGTAGGAAGGTCTCGCTGCTACAGAAACCTATGAATGACTGTAGACTCTGGGTCTGCAAAGTTCACTTTAATATGATAAACTGTTCATGTTAATATGAAAAAGTATGCTGACATGCTCTAATATTCCAGAGATTTTTATATATATATTCTATGTATAAAGATATATGGATGACATTGCAGTTTCTCCCGTTTTGTACTATTGGTTTGAAACATTGTATTATAAAGGTTTAGAGGTCAATGACTTATGCATTGAAATAAGAATTTGATATTGATAATGATGATCAAGTTGTTTGTACTGACTTATGTTTCATCTCTTGTTTTATTGTAACTAAAACTTTTCAAATAAACACAATCTTTTCTAAAACTGCTGCAGGTATTCCATTCAAAACATTCAATCTCAGAAGAACCGACTGAAACTGATAAACTACTCTAACGATTGAAGTTAAATGTTTGTATTTGTCATATCTAATACTGATATTTCTCTTTTTTTAAGTTTTCACAATTTTCAAACATTTTCTGCATAAAACATTAATGAATACCATAAAATGTAATGAGTAGATTAAAGCGACATCAATTCATTAGCAAATTAACTAATTAGTTGCAGTCCAATGTGGCCCTCCCTCTTGACTTTGAGATGACGCTAATTTATTTTATGACTGGGTGGATGAAAAGTTCAAAGGAATATACACTGTTTCCCATAAATTTTACTTCTTCTCATGAAATGATTGTGACAATATGATTCATTGTTGATAGACAAAGTGTAACTGGGACTCAGTATGTAATCATTATACCTGGTCAAAGGTGATTGCTGATGTGTATAAATAGGAATAAAAAGAGGAATATGTCTCAAAACAAAATTATTCCAACTTTATGACGGACAGTGTATTCCTAATACAAAGCACAAGTTTTAATATTAGAACTTGGATTCTGGCACCATACTGTGGGTGTTTAGAGCTTTTTCTCTGAATACATCTGCCTGTATCGGCACATAAAACCACACTAAGAGAAGAAGAAGAAGTTTAGAGGTTGAGTGAAACCATTTTCTGTTGGAAACTCACTCATAGAAAAAACTTTCAAATAATAGAAAATCATGACATATCTGCTTATAGGACTAAAGAGTTCTTTTTCCAGTAATGCTGATGTTTATCTGGCCAAAATATTAGTTGACTGGTTTAATATATCTATATACACTGTTGCCCATAAAGTTATAATACAATATTTTTTATCTCTTCGATGAAATGACTGTGAGAATGTGATTTTTTCTTCATAGATAAAGTGTAACTGGGACTCAGTATGTAATCATTGTACCTGATCAAAGGTGATTCCTGATGTGTATAAATAGGAATAAAAAGAAAAATGTGTCGGAGAACAAAATGACTCCACTTTTATCGGCAACAGTGTATACAACACAGAAAACGCAAATAACATTATAGGCCTAAAAAATGCCAAGCCTTGGCCAGGCTTATAGTAGATAGTACACAGAGACACAGCACAAAAAGACTGAATTTTGTCACTAATGTTCCTCCATACAGGTGGTGCTGAAAGAACAGCTCCTCATTCAACCATGTTCAGTTGTCCAGACTTCCCCTTTAAGAACATGCATTCAAACAAAAGTATACACATCATGAATACAAATAAAAACTAACATAATTCTAAGACTCTTTCTATTGGCCTGTCAAGACAGTAAATGTTCCTGGAGGAAGTGACAGAGTCTTCCTAATGATAAAGATAAGATAAGGATTCCCTCATTTGGTGTTTTGATGATGGAGTCTGAAACATCAATCCTAAACCACCCATGTGTGCTCAGCTGGAATGAAATCTGGAGTAGATGACCTTCACAGTCACCAGATTCAGATCATTTTCACACTCATCACACCATTCAGTGATCCCTCATCCCCTGTGTGTGGGGTCATTGTCAACATAGACGAGACCGCTACCGTTACGGTTTTCACTTGAATGTATCTGTATCTGTTAGATCTACAGCACTAACCTGGTATCTGTGTTGCTTGATCTCTCCAGATGGTCTCTGCGCTGTCCTCTTTCTTGGCTATCATTCCCTCAGTTTATGTACTTCCATGTTATGTCCTTTTTTAAAAAAAAAAATCTTAATATTCTTTAGTTTAAAATGATCATTAACAAGGCTATGGTTCAACACCTAAAAATCTTCTCTTTAGGTCCACTGAGAGTCAAACAACTCTCATTTAAAAAGGTTGCTCACTTCTCTGACAGAACCTGAGTGGAGGAAACAGGTGTCTGCATCTCAAAAATATAGTTTTATCCCCTTAAAATCTACAATAAAATCATGGTCCAAATCATCAATAATAGGCCTGTGGGAAATATGTACACGTTTGCTGATGCTTCAGCGTAAACATAACGACTAAGTGAGGGATGGTACGAAAAATAAAAATTTGGTTTTCTTTGCACTGCTAAAGATGAGTGTCTTCTTATGTACATGAGTGTGGTTGGTCCCGTTAATCCTCTTGCAGTGTCAAGTAATTATTCCTGCTTGTCCTTGATTATCTGTAGCACACTTTCATCCTCACTATGTCATCCATGAGTTGGATTCAGGTGATTTGTCTCAGTTTTGTTGGTTTAAAGGGCCACTGTGTTGCATCTCATACACTGTGGTTTGTTCATAACTCCTTGTTTTTTCCACTAACGGATGTGCTTACCAGATGAAGGGGATTAAAATGTGCTTTTTATAAATCAACCTCCGTGGCTCTTAAAACTTTTCAGGATTGCAATGTGTTGATCCTCCGCCTGCTATGTGCAAAGACTTAAGAGCCCGCTAATGGGGTTTTTATTGTACATAACTATAGACTTTGAGAGTTAAAGACGCAAAGTAGCACATGTGGACTACAGGTCTGTCTCCCGTGTGTCCAGGCAGAAAGCGTAAAGGGATTTTTTGAAGTCCATACTGCTGTTTGCTTTGATACCCTTCTCCACTGACGCGGACGCGTCGTTGTTCTCCACGTCCTGAGACTTGGCTGAAGATTTACTCCCTTTTCGTTTGAGTTCAGGACTCGCTCGGCCGCTGTTCGGCTCATCCTTTAGGGAGGACTGGTCCTGGTCCGTCTCTCTGTGGTAGAAGTAGTTGAAGTTTGATACGATGACGGGCACCGGCAGCGCGATGGTCAGGACACCGGCGATGGCGCAGAGAGAGCCCACGATCTTCCCCCCGACCGTTACTGGCCTCATGTCGCCGTAGCCAACCGTTGTCATGGTGACCACAGCCCACCAGAAGGCATCAGGGATGCTGGAGAAATGGGACTCCGGTTCGTCCGCCTCTGCGAAGTACACAGCGCTGGAGAAGAGGATGACTCCGATGAAAAGGAAGAAGATGAGGAGACCGAGCTCCCGCATGCTGGCTTTCAGAGTCTGCCCCAAGATCTGGAGCCCCTTGGAATGTCTGGAGAGCTTAAAGATCCGGAAGACTCGGACCAGGCGGATGACGCGCAGGATGGCCAGGGACATAGCCTGCTGTCCGTTCTGGTGCTCCTGGCCCTGCTGCTCCGCCAGCTCCGTGCCCACTGTGATGAAGTAAGGCATGATTGACATGATGTCTATGATATTCATGATGGTCTTGGAGAACTCCGACTTGCTGGGGCACGCGAAAAAGCGCACAATGAGTTCGAAAGTGAACCAAATGACGCATGTGGTCTCGATGATGAAGAAGGGGTCTGTGAAGGTGAGGGAAGGTCGGGGTGCAGTGCTGTTGTCCAGCCGGCTGGTGACCGGCAGCTCCCGCTCATCTCTGAACTCCGGGAGCGTCTCCAGGCAGAAGGTGATGATGGATATGGTGATGACAATCACAGAAACGATAGCGATGCCCCGGGCGGGACTGGAGCTCTCTGGATACTCAAATATGAGCCAGACCTGCTTCTGAAACTCGTTCTGAGGCAGTGGCTTTTCCTCCTCTTTTATAAACCCCTCATCCTCTCGAAACCTTTCCATGGCCTCCTCCCCTAGTTGATAAAACCTAATCTCATCTGCGAAAACATCGATTGACACATTGACTGGCCTCCGGATCTTCCCTCCAGACTGATAGAAATACAAAATTCCGTCAAAACTCGGTCTGTTGCGATCGAAAAAGTACTCGTTCCTGAGCGGGTCAAAGTATTTTATCCTCTTTGCGGGGTCTCCCAGTAAAGTGTCCGGAAACTGGTTCAGGGTCCCCAGCTGGGTCTCGTACCTAAGCCCAGCTATATTGATGAGCACCCTCTCATTGCTCTCCGTGTCCATGTCCATGTCCAGCATGTCCTCGTCGAACAGATGGGGACTGTGGTCTGCGCGTAAAAGCGCATCCATGGCGTTCTCGCTGCAGCTGAAAGTGTTGTTCATGTCGTTGATTTTCCAGGAGCTCTGGTGCTGCTGCTGTTGATGAGGACTCCCTCGAGTGTTCAGCTCCTTATTGTAGTCCTCTCCAAGCCCAGTTTGAACGAAACCCGACTGAGGGACATCCAGCGCGTTCCGGCAGCTCTCCTCGGCATTGTTGCCTCCAGTGCCGCCACCGCTCCCTTTTGCGCCGCCGTTCTCAAAACTCACCAAGGCTATCTCCATTCCGCAGCCATCAACAGTCAATGTGTCGAAAACAAGAGAGACTTGTTGAGCTGGAACGCAAACAGCATCCTCTCCAGTATGTATTGGTAAATAAAAGTTTGATGAAATCCTCTGCTGCAGACGGAGATGGAGCTGTGTGTCAAGGCCAGTGCTCCTCCAGCCACAGTTCCCCTTTAAATATATGCATATGTGTTGTTTTGTTGTTGTAGTTAAGGCTTTACGCAGCCGCTGGTCTGGACGAAGTAAATATTAAAACCACAAGAGAAGAGGACAAGAAGGAGACCCGGATGAGAGTAGGCTGTAATGATAAAACCTGACGTCAAAAGTGCTGTTCACACCGTTTAGCTGCCTCTGAAAATGTCTGTAAATGTGAGACTCTCACTCGCTCGCTCGCTCTCCCTCTCTCTCTCTCTCTCTCTCCCTCTCTCTCTTTCTCTCCCTCTCTCGGGGGTGGAGGGATGGGTTACTCTGTTACTTACTGGCTTTATAGCAATGGCGCTTGAACTGAGCATAATGTTATCCTGGACCATCTGTGGCTCCAAATTTACCTTTTACTGAAATAACACCATAGCTCACTTTTATGTACTCCAAACTGAAATGGGCCCACACTGAAATCTTCTTTTTATGTATTTATATATTGCATTTTTACTGCAAGGGACAAGGGTATTATTCCATATAATAAACATTATAACCTTTAAACATTATGTTTTTAATCTATCTTTTTCAAGTAGGCACAATATTATTTGCTGAATAAAAAAAACCTTCACAAACTACAGAAATGTTCACAGCTGCCTCAGACCACATATTTACAGATGGAAAACACATTTTGTTTCATGGGTTGTCTTTTTAAAAAAAACAACTTGTAGTTATATTTTGCAACATTTCTGCATTCAGCTGCTTCAACGTTCTGACTCCTGTAAAATATCAAATGTTTCCAACAATCTTCAAAATCAGCTAAATCTCATTTTATTCAGTGTATTAAATGTTTCCTTTAGATGCCTGTCAATGCTGTCTCATATACTCATGACAAGTTCATTATATATAAAAACGACATGAATTCATGAAACATTTCATGCATTACTTTGTCTTAGTCCTTCCATCCTAGAATATTGAAAGTTTATCATCATAGAAGAGATGTAAAATCAACTTTTCTAGGACACCGGCCCTTGTCTTCTTTGAATGTATAACCTTACATAATCTCCAACTATTTTTCGGTATATTTGGCAGTGACTCACGCACACAGCTGGTTCCTGCATCTTTTTTTTATTCTAACAACCTCCTTAATGCACACAAATCCATTTCCTTACAGGCTGTGCACAAAGGTCTGGTTTTCCACATGATAGGCTCCTTAGATGGTTCACTTTCATCTGGGCTCTTTTTGTTGGCTTTGTGTCATTCTGTGGATGGAGCATTGGGCCTGGGGGCCACACTCTGTACTCCATCCTCTATGGCATTGAAGGAGATGGATGGTGGTTTTCTTTACCACAACTACACATGTTTGCATGAGGAACACAGTCATTAATATATCATAATATTTTCAACTGTGCATGTATACTATGTGATGCATGTGTCAGTAATCCCATTTACAGGTCCAAGTGTTTACAAAGTGATAACAATCGGTATAACTAGAAAAATATAAGTAAAGCTAATAAATTACATTTTCTGTTGTGGAATGAAATGGAGACATCCATCATCTGGGTTTGGACATAATGGAGAGATGGTAAATGGTTATCTGAATATTAATTGTTGCCGTTCTAAAAAAACATCCCGTAGCATATTTTACCTGTCATATACTCCTGAAAATGTATGGAAATCCATGGACAACCAGTAAAATTACATATTAGATTTATATTTACTAAATACAAATATGTGCTTTTACAGTGCAAAAAATATGTGATTTTATGATTTCTTTCTCTTTTGGTAGGAGGTAAACTGGTCTCATCAGTCAGCAGACTCACACTGAACACATCAACAACTTAAAAAAACTGGCTCCTTTAAAGGACACACGCACACAGTGGACTCTGAGAGTCTGAATGCGTTTCTGGAAGCAGAAGTGACCTATTTAAAAGGTTAGTTTCTTAGCCCCATGGGTGGATTAGGAAAACAAAGCACAAGCACTATATTTATCCTTTTCCTTATCTAATGCCCCAGCCTCATCATGATAAGAACTATGTGCATCTCCCCGCCCCTGGATTAGTGCACTGTCCTCAGACTGCAGCCATGAATAATAACTCACCAACATCTCACTGTGTGACTGCCCACTGGCAACTCTGCGATTTCACGCACTGGATACAGCCATTAGGATGTTTTTACAATAAACTTATAATGTTTGCCATGCCGACCACAGCTTATTTCAAAATGTGAAGCTATGTGGGTTGAAACAACAACATATGAAAAAAAGCAATAAATACGGCATTTACAAGAGGAGACTACATTTCAGAATCAGCATCAGCTTTATTGGCCAAGTCTGTGCACACAATCAAGGAAACTGACTCCAGTTTATCATTAGCTCTCATGTACTATAGGATGAATAGAAAAAAGCTTTTTTTTTTTTTTCTTTTGCAATAAAAAAAACTGCTTACATATATTTTACATACACATATTTATACCTTAAATACAGTATGTTTCCATATCCCAACATCCATACAAATACATTGATTCATTTCATGCTTTTTATTTGAGTTAGGAAGTAACACTACTGGGCCAAAGTCTGAGGTTATTCTGCACTGCATAAAGCCTACAGTTTTATTTTAATGCTGTTCACATATATTTATATTCTGTCATTAGTATAATACAATGCTAAATACTAATGTAACAGGATCTGACACCATTGACATGCAACCCAGTGAAACAAATAATTTCAGTGATCAAAGTACAGATTTCTCTGAGTTAATGAAATATCATTGGAAATATTTCATTAACTCTCATTCATACTTTTTGTAAGAAAAGTTGTCTGTGGAGATACTTAATACTGACTACACTGCGACTAATTGTCTTCTTAAATCAGCAGAAGGGCGGGCTTAATTTAAAGGTAAGTTCACCTAAATTATGAAATGACATTAACACTTATGAATGACATTTTAAGTGGCCTAATTTGGCACTGTTTTGATTCTAAAATATTTTGTCTTCATTGCAGTTAAAGGTTGGATGGGATGAATAAATGCATAAGATGATTTTCTAAAATCACAGGTAGTACTCTGTCCTACAGTGTGTGTGAGTAGGAGAGCTGAGATGAGTCCCACTCTTTGGCACTTCAGGTCTTGCTGCCAATTACAGAGGGAAACAGTAACCATAACAACAGGTAACCACTAACAACCAGCATCCATAATGACTGCAGCTCACAAATTAGCTCTCTAATTACAGAGGTACAGTTCAGAGTTGCTGCTGTTGCTGATAACAATGCTTTTATCTAAAGTGCTTCCCAAGCACAAAAACAGCAGCTTTCCATTACAACTGCAGCTCACCTCCAGCCGACTGAACGTCCAAACAGGGTACAAGCTGGGTGGAAGTGTAACCTGTCTTTTTTAATGTGAGACAGGACAGCTTACCTGTAATATTGTGACTGATACTAAGTGCTTAATGATCACAAGCATGTTTTTATAGCACTTGACACCCCTTTTCTACAACGTGACTGTTTTAGTTGTATAAGTGTCTCTGGTGGCCATTTGGACACAAAATGAAAAGATGACCTCAGGGAAAAGGTCCTGTACAGTTCTCAAACAGCCCCACTGATTCCCCACTATACCACCACACACAGACAAGCTGAATGAACTAAAATATATTTTGCAGTAACTGTGCCTGTCATGGTCAAAGATGTAATAGACAACTTTTGGGCTTGTGACCAAAGTAATTTGGAAAGAGCCATAACATATGGTCACTGATAGAGGTGGATGGCTGATGGAGATGGGTATATACAGTTGGAATGAGTCACTATGGTGTATTTCATTGCTAGGTTAATGCTAATGGTAGCTTACTACACAGTAAACAACAAACTTCAACCTAAACTTTGGCTTAATGAAGGTAGACATGGAGAGTCTTATGTGTGTAAGATGTGCAACTGTTAGTTAAGGTAAAATATGATCTGTTCAATTAACAGAAGCTCCAGAAGTCCATTTCATTGGATTAGTGAGCTGTCAATCCAAACCTGACAAAGAACACATCAGAGCTTCTTTTAGCCCTAAAATCTTAATGGAGCAATATTTTACCAAAGGACAGTATTCAAATAAAGTTGTTTGATGTTATTCAATGTTCCATGATTAGGAAAAAAATATTTTTTTTCCTTTTTTTTGAGGCAGTGCAGTGGTGTAGTGGTTCGCTCTTTATCCTCACAGCAGGAGGTTTCTGGGCCGGACTCTCAGTCAGACTGGAGCCTTTCTGTGCTGAGTTCATCTGCTCTCTCTGTGCTCTGTGGGTTTTGTCCGGGTGCTCCAGTTTCCCTCGTCATTATAAACAGGTATGCATAGGGTCATTCTCCTGTCGGTGCCCCTGAACACAGTACTGACAAAGATGTGTTGGTCCCCAAGCACCTTCAATGGCAGCTCCTGATGAGTGCTATTTGCTAATGCTAATTCTATGTACTGTGCATATTACATTGGGTAAAATGCAAGACCAAATTTTCCGAAAGGGACAGTAAAACAAGTTAACCTTAACCTTTTTGGAGCTAGCCAAGAGGCTGGCAGTGGTTTTGCACTCCACATACTACTGCACTTAAATCTATTTGTGCATTTTTTTGTTGCTCCTTGTCCTTGAATTAAAAGTCTAAAAAATCATTAGAATAGGGAGAATATTTAGTACTAATTAGTAGTAACTGAATAAGAATCCTTCCAGAAATGTACTCCATCATTTAACAGTAGCACTTGTTGTAATTATGTATTTTTATTCTTCTTTATTAGCAAGAGCTAAGGTTGAAGAGATTATGTTTCTTTGCAGTCCATTTATGTATCTGTTTGATCCTTGTGAATGCAAGAAAACAGCTTGACTGAATTTGATTAAACATCACAGGCCAAGGTCACCATGACTGAACAAATCATGTTTTTGCCCATAACTCAAGAAGTACAAATCATATCCAACTTTACACAAATGTGTAATATGGTGAAGCATGATGAACTGATGACATTATATAGCCAAAAATTTTCTAGGTTAACTTCACTCTGACAACATGACACTTTGCTTTGTATACATTGATGAGTTTACAGAGGCATTTAGCTTCAACAGGGTAATTCTAATTTATTGATTAAGCATTATTTTCGTGGTTTCTCAACAATGTTATATCCCATAGCTGCTGTAAATGAGGAAGAAAATTTCCCAAACTATCACATCCCTGGACACACTAGTTCTGGGTTAAGCCCCAAATGTTTGCATCTGGTCTGCCCATGGGTCAGACAAGTGGGTCAGAGCATCGCTCAAACATCAAGGCTTGTGGAATAATACTGATCAGCAGTGATGACTGTCAAGTGGAGCTTCAAGTAGAATGAAGATCACCTGGTTCAGTCCAGTCTGGGACTGAATGAAAGATCTGATCCAAGTTAGCTCTACCTCACAAACTTAACAGGGCTTTAAAGAATTGTCTTGGTTTCAGAAATCTTTAGGGGTCCTGAAGAGGCTGTGGATCAGAACTGTTCCTGGTAAAACAATTGTAGGCAATAGCAGTAGTATAGTAGTATATATGGTATAAAGTACCAGAGTGTTGTGTACAGTAATATGTGAGTGTGTGCACGTTTTTTTGTATGTGTGTTTTTTATGTGTATGTGTGTGTGAGAGAGCGAGAGAGAGAGACAGAGAGCGACAGAGAGAGAGAGAGAGAGCGAGAGAGAGAGAGAGGACAGAGAGAGAGGGAGAGAGAGCAGGGAACTCTTAATTCCTTGCTTTTCCTAATGCTTTCCACTCTTAATACCCTCGTCTGAGAGGGAGAGGGAGGACGAGCGACGTACACCCACTCAGAGGGAGAGAGGATCTGTCTGGGGATTTAGACAGCTGTCAATTAGAATCCCTCAACACAATCCGCTGCCCCGCCCCCATCAGGATGCCATCCCTCTGCTCAACGGCACTCCTGACAGCCCACAGATACTGTATATCACTGATAAAGGCTCAGGTCTCACCCATTACCTCCCCCCGGCCTCCCGCTGTTCCTGCACGGTACAGGTCTGACATGCATGTGCGTTTGTGGCAGGAGAGGACGCTGAGGATGCTGTTATTATTTCTGGACAGCTGTAATCTCCCCTACAGCCTTTGTTGAGTGTGTGTGTGTGTGTGTGTGTGTTGTTAATATCCTCTGTAGGCTGCTGTGAACAAGCAGAGATTTTCTTTTAGTATCTGGTGATCTGGCTTCCTGAGGGCTTTTGAACACATGCAGACACACTCAGCACTGTGCAGGGCTTCCCCTCCTCCATCCTGCCCACATCTGTGTGTGTGCGCTGGGGAAGGGGCTGCATGTTAAAGCTGGAGGTGTGATTCGTGACCAGTGGAGGACAATGATTGGTCCTTGTTTCCTCCACTTGCAGTTATTTTCCAGCTCAGTGTTCATTGAGGGCAAACATACACTTCACTTATGAGGACCCTTATTGACATACTGTAATGCACTCCCCAACCTGAACCTCATTCTATAATCTCAAATAATTTCCAGCCACTGATGATATTGATTAATGCCTATATTTTTCTGCAACTTTCTGAGATTTGTGGGTCATACTAAAATAACTTCTAAATACCTGAATGTGTCTTAGGAATGCCACATAAAACTCTGGAAAAAAACATGAGACCAGCGCAAAATTATATTTTTTTCTGATTTTATCATTTATAAGTATGTGTTTGTGTAAAGTGAACATTTGTGTTTATTCCCTAAACTACCAACACCATTTCTCCCAAATTTCAAAGAAAAATATATTTGTTTAGAGCATGTATTTGCAGAACATGACACATGGTCAAAATAACAAAAAGATGCAGGTGTTTTCAGACCTTAAATAATGCAAAGAAAACCAGTTCATATTCATTTATAACCAACACAATACTAATGTTGTAAATTGGGAAAAGTTCAGACATCAATATTTGGTGGAATAACCCTGATTTTCAATGACAGCTGTCACGTTTCTTGTCTCTCCACCGTTGCTGTGGAATGAATTTATGCAGCTCCTGACATAGAAGTTCAAGAAGCTCAGTAATGTTCCATGGCTTGTGTCCATGCATCTTCCTCCAGAAGTTTTCAAAGTGGGTTCAGGTTTGGAGATTGGGCTGGCCATGACAGGGTCTTCATCTGGTGGTCCATCATCCACACCTTTATTGACCTAGCTGAGGCCAGGAGCATTGTCCTGATAGAAAAAACAGTCTTCAGAGTTTGGGAACATCATCAGAGCAGAAGTCCAGTAGTTTTCAGTCATTATTTTTTCATACCAATTACTTTTGCAGTACTAATAGCACTGTTTTTGCCTATTGTAAGAAGATAGTGATGGCCACAGTAGTGCTGTTTATACTTCTCCTTCTTAAATAAGACACAGATCAGGTGTTTATTCAGTAGAATAAGGTGTGTTTGTGTTGGAATTCAACAGACACAAGAATGGAACGACTGTCATACATGCTCACGTGCTGATTTCAGAGGAAATTGCAGTGGTCTCTTAATGTTTTTCAGAGCTATAGATTCACAATGTGTTATTCCATGAGCAGTGAATCAGCTAATGTGCAAGTGACTTAAGAGTAGGCTTTTCATGGTCAACAGTGGAAAACATGTAAAGGAAGCAAGAGGGAACTTTAGACAACGGTTTGAAAATAATTATTAGATGACCTGATTTTCTGTTGAAAGTCATCATAGCAGTTCTTCAATATGACCCACTGATTCTACTAATTGTTACTACATTGTTTCTCAACAGAAGATGTTCTTAATCAATTGCTTTGCTTGTTACTTGTTGCTGAGACATGGGGGAGGGGGTTTGTTTCTATTAAATTAAATGCTGCATATTTCTTTATTAAATATGGAATGCATAAATTTCAGTATTCTGTTGGTAGATGCTTGCCTCCCATTTGCACACAAGAAACCCTAAGCCCCATTACTGTCATCTAATAATTATTTCTGAGAAAATACACTCAAGGAAAAAAGAAACGCACCACTTTCATTTTCTCGATTTTTTCAGAAGTATGACAGTTATTGCAAAATTGCAAACTACAATGAGTTCAGTACTATTCTGAGTCAAAATGAAATGATTGTTTTCCTGTTTCCAGTTGATTGATTTTGATTAGCAATAAGAACTGTATTTCTGTATTCCTCACCCATGTCTGCTCATGAGTGAAACTTACGGATGAACTGGAACTCTCCTCAGTTGTGCACAACCATTCCCTATAAAAAGAAACCAAAATGGAGCAAAAACACATTTGTCCACAATGCCACAACTACTGCAACTGGAGAGAGATTGGGCCATTGCCGGCCGAAACCTGTCACGGAGATGTGACAGCCAACTGGGATGGTCCTGTGCAGCGGTTGTAACACACGGTTGACCAGATCTGGGACAGTCGTTGGAGGAGCCGGTGGTGTGGTAACGCTCAGCAAGGCGTCCAACAGTATAGTGGTGGAGTCCAAACACCCTGGCTACGGCCTGTCTGCTCCGTCCAGCTTGAAGCATCCCAATGGCCCAATCTCTCTCCGGTTGCAGTAGTCGTGGCATTGTGGACAAATGTGTTTTTGCTCCATTTTGGTTTCTTTTTATAGGGAATGGTTGTGCACAATTGAGGAGAGGTCCAATTCATCTGTGAGTTTCACTCATGAGCAGACATGGGTGAGGAATACAAAAATACAGTTCTTATTACTAATCAAAATCAATCAGCCGGAACCAGGAAAACAATCATTTCATTTTGACTCAGAATAGTACTGAACTCTTTGTAGTTTGCAATTTTGCAATAACTGACATACTTCTGAAAAAATCGAGAAAATGAAAGTGGTGCATTTCTTTTTTCCTTGAGTGTATTATCGCATGCCAAAGAAATGCATAGAGTTGTGAATAGCTGGTCTGATTTCATCTATTATAGGGCAGATCTACCAAATGGACTAAAAGGGACATTTCATTTCTTCTTTTGTTCGATCAGAGCTTGTAAAATTGTCTTGAGACCCTTCATATTCATGCATTCATTTTCAGTAGTGGCTTAATCCTGTGTGTTTCAGGAGGTCAGGTGCTGACACTGGGTAAAGGTGAAGGACGTCCTGGAAAGTTGCCGGGGCTGACACATGGAGAAAGAGAACTTTTCAAACCCGTAATAACACTTGAGGGTAATTTCCAGTTTCCAGTTAAACTATTAGTGTGTATCAGTGGACTGTGGGAGATTGCTTGAGGGAATGAACCTAGGACCCTCTTAGCATGAGGTGACAGCAGTAACGACCACCATGACACACAAATAGCTACATCTTCAGATTTAAGAGAATGTGTAAATGCAAAAGGAGACTCTGCATCCTACTAATGCTTGCTCAATACATACAAAGGCAATGTGGAAGAATGTTTTTAATTTTTAGACACAAAGAATAACTAAGAATCTTTAGTATCTGCAAAAACAGTGGCAGCTGGTGGTAAATGAGGCTGGTAAGGAACAAGATAAGATGAAAATAGCTGTTGTGAATTTAGAGGCAGACAGATTTTTAATGTTTCTGTCAACCCTGTAACCAACTTAACAACTTAACCACAATCCAGCCTCTCAAATGAAGTCCTACACTACCATAGGCCTAAGCTAAAAGCCATGGGGTGTTTTGCCTCGTAGCCCATTAAAGAGGTGTAACATGACAGCAGGTAAAATATGACTAATCTTTGTTACCTGTGACATTTGGAGCATGTTGATTGTCTGCTTAGTGTTCATTCTGAAATCCTGACAGCCTCTATCTCAGTCAAAGCGACTTGGCAACCTGGTGAAAAATATCCAATTACAAAAGGTCAAGAATATTAAACCTGTTCTGAGTGACCACATGGCCAAAAAATTATACCTGAAAACCTCCACAGAAAAGGTTTAAAGAGCCACATATTCATTCATTTTCCCACGAAGTGAACTTATACACACAGACATTAATACATTTAACAACTCTAGTAAATGTTGACACAAACTACAGAATACCGAAACAACACTGTAATAAGTCTTGACTCTTTTTTATTTAAATTAATTAGCCCAAATAGCCATTCTACTCCAAGTAGTACGTAAGTGGGGTGGTTCCCCTGCTATAGACCAGCCAGCACAGGGCACAATATTTCCTTTTTGTTGCAGTGTTGTAATGAATTCTCACTTCGACTCTGTGCCGTGTCGAAAAGGGGACAGAAGTGACTACATACTAAAAATGAATATGTACTAGTTAAGTTTTTCCTCATCACAGCCAATTTATGGCAAACTAGAGTACGTCGCTCATTTGACTATATAACAAATACGTAAAATATACAAATACCATAACTATTTCACTAACTCTCAATGTGCACATTATCTGTACAGAATCCTGTGCTCAACAACTCAGGTATGATTCTGATCCACTGGAGTATTAGCGCTTCCACTGACATTTACCGACCACTTCTGAGGGAGGGAGCTACTGAGCTGATGAATAAAAAACGAATATTGTATATGTGAAAAATGTAAATTATGACAGGGGTAATAACATAATTTATAAAGTTGACTACCTGCATGTAGAACTTATCTTAACGTATCTTAATTGTGCTTTACATGTTTTCATTGATGCGTCGTGTCTTATGATGTCTGTCCCACAATCATGAAGGGCTGAAGGAGTATCATCTTCATATTTTTATTTCTTAATTCTTTTGGCATTGTGTCTTTGTAGGAAATGTCATGGTTATGTAGAATGACACATATTCTGTTTACACTATGTTTTAAAGGTGTAAGCAGTAGGAATCTATTCGCTCTCTCTGCTCTTTCTTCCACAAAGGAAGTGGGTCTGCCATGTTGCATTACCATATTTCTGTGCATTTCATGTTATTATGTTGAAGAGGCAGCCACTACTAAGTCTATTAGTCACTCAGATAGGGATGAGTGAGGGAGGGGGGATTCAGGTGGTTTTTATCTGCGCTCTCACGACTACAGGAAGGTGTAGAAATCTTATACAATAAACCTTCATTTCTATGAACAGCTTCCAAAAAACAACTTCCATTATGTACATGTAGAGGTAGAAATGAAAAATTCCAATTCTTATTTGACCAAATCTGCAGCAGGTAACTCTGTTGTACTCATTCTGACACATTTCACGACCAAAATAAACACTGTACTTCTGACTCATGCATTACCATATGAAAAACCTGAATGCATGGAGAGTGTGCGAAATTAACTGCAATTAAAGTCAATACTATTTCTTTTTTCAGTAACTGTTTCATAATTGTGAAAATGTGTTTATTATAGTAATCATGACAAAGCTCCACTCACTTTAATAAAGAACTTAATCACAACTACTAAAGGAAATATGATGTCATTGACAAGAAAGTGAATGCTTGAATATTGTTGGAAATATTTTATATCATGTAAATTAACAAGTCAACACAGACTCATACATATAGTTGTTTTTATATATGTAATGTGGATATGTAACACATTATGCCATTAAGTTCAACCTTATGCCTTTTCATGAGCTAATATTCCCACATTATTTTATTTTATCTTCATACATACATCACATAAACCTCATAGCAAATATGAGCTGGAATTAGCCATAATGTCTCTATTGTCACAACACAAACTAGCCCTCACAGAGATAGAAGTAGGCACAAACACACACATAAACACACATGTTGTGGAGGAGGGTGCAGATAGATAGGAGCCCATTTTAAACCACTGCCATCTTGACACTGATGACCAATTCTCCAAAGCAGAATGAGTTTCCATGTGTGCCGTTTTGCGATGAGAATCATGGTGACAAGCAGGGAAATACACTGACTGCACGATGACTGCAATTTGACAAAAATATCTGTGATGATTGTCTGTGAACAGGACATGAATATATTTCAGCTCCAAGTATGAATTTTAATGAGCTGTAACGTCATTCAGTGGTAATGTTTGGGCTGAAGCTGAACTTGGCCTCCTCCTACACATCAGTATCTGTGCAAATGCTTGCTGGTAAATCTCTCTGTACCCACCAATCATTAATCATACTTTGGTGATTTAAAAGAGGGGGTACTCTCCCAGGCAATGCTGCTCAACCTCATCAAAATACATAGATAGTGTTTTAAATCCCTCCTCAGTTATACTACACTGCACTGATTTACAAATCCATTTAGCAGCATCTGCAGCCTTTTCTGCTCATAATCTGTGTGCATGCTTTAAGCTGCAAGAGGAAACTGTTACTTTAAATGACTGGCACGCATGACGTGGTGTCCTTGATTTTCCTGCTTGCACATGTCCTCTCTGTGTGTTATTATGCAGGCATCTGCTGTCAAGACTTCTTAAACTCATCGCAGAGCGCCACCCCGCCCCAATGTCCTGCACACACACATTTAACACACAGATGAATGCATGCAGAGTCAAACGCTGTGTGAAACATGCACACACACACTCAGATAACAGAGGTTGGTGAGTCTCCCTCAGGTGTTGCAGAGCGTGTGACTCAGGCCTACTGTCAGCCCTGCAGCTCTGCTCGTCTCCTCACATGCACCAAATCTGACGTTTTACTGCTACTGTAACAACACTAACAAAATTATAACTCATTTAGCATCTCAGAAGATTATGATGTGACAGGTAAGCATGAATTTTATTAAATCAACATTTTCTTGCATTAGCACATTAAAAATGGATATTCTAATACTGGATTGCATAGAAAACTACACATATATAAATAACAAAGCTAATGGGATTAGATGAGTTTCATGTAGTATTGAAATTCCAAAATATCCTTAGCAGGGGGAAGTTGCTGGCCAAATGGACACACAGCTACTAAAACCACCAAAGAATTAGCACTATGTCTTCACAGACTGTATCACTCATGTAATAAAGTATGAAGCTTAGTGTTTACACACATCTGTATTACCATATCATCAAGGTCACTCCTTCAAGCAAAAAGTCAATGTCAGGTATTTTGACAGCCAGTCAACATGGCTTTGTTGTCTTTTAGTTCTTATGTAGGTCACTGCATGTGCGATATTTTACATTTTGTCTGTTTTACTGTATGCTTTGTGTTGTCAATAGAAAGCACTAAAAATCTGTTTTAAATAGCCCAAACAAGGTCAAAACTGTCACAGTTTATTCTGAATTGTAAATCAAGATGTATAATACACATAATAACATAACACAGTGATTTTATATCTTTCTAAGCTTCATAATCAAACTCACAAGAAACAGAGATATTTCAGAGTCAAACTTTCTTGGACTTTGAAAGTTATTAGGGGGCCAAGCCCGCGGGGACTGGGGGACGCGTATGCCAGCATACGCGTTCCACAGTTCCAGCGGTGCTGTGGAACCCTATTGTTTTTGTACGGATTTTTATTATTCATCATCAATATTATTCTTTTTATTTTTCCGCCGATAAAACTGTTACTGCAGCCTAAACCGTACATGATATGGTGGTGCAATTTGGAGGGTTGGTCCAGACCCCTGCAGGGACCTCAGACGCAAAAATGCGCAAATATTCACCCATAGGGGGCGCTATAATCAAAGATAACGCGTTTTGGTCTATAACTCCCACACCGTATGTCGCACATTCAAAAACCTTATATCCTCAGATTCCCTGAATAGTACTGAATCACATGAGCTAGGCCACGCCCATTTCCGCCATGACTTTTCCCCCCGCAAAATCACGAAAACTGAAAAACCTACTTTTTCAAACTCCAACTTGGGATTTTATCTGATCTGCGTGAATTTTGGCACATACACTCTTCTTATGGACCTGATCCAAAGTTATCACAAGAATTTTGTTTGGTTGAAAAATGCGCAAATAATTATCGAACAAATTTCTGTAGCTAGCTAAAAAAATGCTAACTCTTACATATCTCGGTCCAAGTAAAAGCTATCAACACCAGGTCTTAGATCCTTTGTTCTCATGTGACTCTGAGGGTATAAGCCGAATTTGGTGAATGTTGGCCACTAGGGGGCGCTGCAAATATAAAAAATTTATATCTCCTAAACGGCTTGACCGATTTCTACAAAATTTGGTGGGCATGATGGAGGGCCCATCCTGAGGCCATATCTTGAAGGTGGGTGTGGCTGAACAATGTGGGCGTGGTTTATTACAAGTTAAACAACAAACATTTCCTACAGCTGAACTGTTCTGCTGAGGGCTGTGAAATTTCTATGGACCCTATAGAATAGGACACAGATCTACCAGAGCAAAAACTGGATGTGCTCCACTAGGTGGCGCTATAACAGACAAATACGCGTTTTTGCCTCTAACTTCCACATTTTAAATGACACATTCATAAACTTTACATCTTTGTAGTCCTTGGATAGAGATGAGTATTTTGACATAGGCCCCGCCCACTTCCACTCCATATTTTTGTTTCTAAGTCGCTACATATCGAAAACATACTTTTTCAAACTCCTACTAGGGTTTAAGCCCCATTGGCTTCAAACTTTGCACAGACAATCTCCAGAGGCTTCTGATCTAAAGTTATCACAATCAGTTTGCTGCTGTAAAAAATGTGCCAGTTATAAATGAACAAATTTTTTTGCTAGCTAAAAAAAACATTGTTGCATATCTTTGTCAAAATAAATGCTATCAACATCAAACTTTAGATCCTTGTTTTAGAGGACAACCAGAGGCTCTTTGACAAATTTGGTACAAATCGGACAATAGGGGGCGCTATAAACTGAGAAATATCAAGTCAAAAAAAAATTGGTCTGATTCAAACAAAATTTGGTGAGTATGATGTGGGTTCACTCCTGAGACCAGCTGTAAAGTTTGGTAATGATTGGTCAATGTGGGTGTAATTTATTACAACAAATCCCAGTCCCACACATTCCTCCTTTTGCATTCCTAATGCATTGGTCCCATTCCAGTGAATGCAGGGAATCCGGCTCCAACTGTTCCTGCAGCCTAAAGCGTACATGGCAGAGCGCTGACATTTGGAGGGTTGGTCCAGACCCCTGCACGGAACTGAGACGCAAACAATTATATATGTCCACCAGCAGGGGGCCATAGAACCAAGGCATATGCAGTTTGGTCTATAACTCCCACACCGTGTATCGCACATTAAAAAACCTCATATCCTCAGATTCCCTGAATAGGGTTGAATCATGTAGGCATGGTCAGGCAGATTTGGGGGATGACTTTTTTTCCGGCAAAATTGCGAAAACTGGAAAACCTACTTTTTAAAACTTCTACTTGGGATTTTTTCTGATCTGCGTGAATCTTGGCATGTACGCTCTTCTCGTAGAAATGATACTAAGTTATCAAAAGGACTTTGTTTGGTCAAAAAATGTGAAAATTATTGATGAATAAATTTCTATAGCTAGCTAAAAAAAATGTTAATTATGATATATCTTGGACAAATTAAATGCTATCAATACCAAATATTAGATACTTTTTTTACATGTCACTGTGAGGGTATGAGCTGAATTTGACGAATGTTGGCTTCTAGGGGGTGGTGAAAATAATTGAAATTTATATTTCTTAAACGGCTAAACCGATATCTATGGAATTTAGTGAGTATGATGTGGGGTCACTCCTGAGTCCAGCTGTAAAGTTTAGTGATGATTGGTCAAAGTGAACGTAATTTATTCCAACTAATCCCAGTCCCACACATTCCTCCTTCCACTCTACTGGTGCATTTGTCCCATTCCAGTGAATACAGCGGCTCAGACGGTGGAATACTAACTCCAACTGTAAACCCTTATGAACGGGGCCCAGCCTCCACCAGCTCAGCCCCAGACCCACGTCCTTCGGGGACGACTTCCGTGGGCTCTGTGGGGCCTGGGGTCCGAGTGGGCGGGGAGGCTTGGCCCCCGTTCATAACTGCTCGCAGTTCTAGTTTTTAATTGGTTCTTGCCTTCATCTGACATTTGTCTTTGGTGAAAGACTCTGTGCTGTGAGTTTTCAATGCCCTGGGACACCAGCAGAGTGACACACTACTCCCTCTAGCGGTCACATAAATCACATGAATTCACCAGCTCATCGGTGTGAATACATTCAGTTCTTATCTAAACAATCCAATGCATTGGCATATTTGTGTGAATATAACAGATAGCTCCATTAAATATGTATTGATGTTAAAGCAGCGTATGACTTTCATAACAATTTTTTTTTTTCCAATGTGTAAAACCCCAGTAACAGCCTAATTATCACTAATCCATTAGTCTTTCTGTGCTTACGCACCTGAATCACTTCCCTCACGGTGAACAACTTCGAAGATGACTCCATCATAAACACAGTCCACTTGTTTACATAACAAACGGAAATATCACCCGGGCCTTTTGGGAAATTTTGCCACAAAATGCATTATGGGAATGGAAATTCCACGCAGCAGCAACAAAGATGGAAACCGAGCAGAAGTGGTTTCTCACAGATTCAGCAAAAAAACTAGAAGCACTCGGAGAGCGCAGACCTCTGCCAAGGCTGATCAGTGGCCCCCCCCGTGGGCCCCCCCACCCCCGATCACCACCAAAATTTAATCATTTCTTCCTTATCCCATTTCCAACAAACCCTGAAAATTTCATCAAAATCTGTCCATAACTTTTTGAGTTATGTTGCACACTAACGGACAGACAAACAGACAGACAAACAAACAAACAAACCCTGGCAAAAACATAACCTCCTTGGCGGAGGTAACTAGAAAAGCACCCGGAGAGCACAGACTTCCGCCAAGGCAGATCAGTCCCCCCACCCCCCCTCCATCAACACTAAAATTTAATGATTTGTTCCATGTGCCAGTATCAACATTTCCTGAAAATGTAATCAAAATCCATCCTGAAAAAAAAAGGCAAAAATTCAGAGTATACCCACTTCTCCAGGGACCACTACACTGCTGGCTACAGTCCACCAGGGTTGTTTTAAAGAATGAGTATAGTCGGTGGATGGAGGTAAAGGTGACATTTGGGTTCAGCATTCACAAGGAGACAGCGGAATTGCTGTCTCTTTAGGCTATCACTCAGGTTTTACAAAAAAAGAAAAAAAAGTTTGTGTTGAAAGTCATTCATTTAATGACCAAATGAAAATTCAAGGTCTTGCTTTAATGCAAATACATTATAAATGTGAGTATACACCGATGAGCCATAATATTATAACCACTGACAGGTGGTTAACATTAAGTGGTATAACTATTGATTATCTCATTCCAGTGGGACCTGTCAGTGGGTGGGATCAAGGGAGTAGGTTTGATTCTGACATTGGTGGGGACACAAAAGTGCTCTAAGGCAGCACTCTTGAAAGTTGATGTTTTTTTGCATTTGCGATCATAATTTCACATCATGTAGAGCTGATCAAACAAGCAAACAATCATAGTCAGTCGGTTCTAGCCATTTTGACACCCTAGGTAAGATATGAATTTGGTGCCCCCCTCCCTTAAAAAACACACACATGCACACAAACACACAAACACACACACACACATATATGGGGGGGGGGGGGGGGGGCACGAAGAGGAGATACATTAAGCATGAGAGGAGGTGCACAAAGCAGCCAGTAGTAAACCACATAGAAACATATATCAAATAGCCAACTAGCAGTAAACCATATAGAAATGTAAATAAATCAGGTAGAAACATTCGTAAACCAGCCAACTAGCAGTAAACCACATAGAAACATATATAAACCACATAGAAACATATAAACCACATAGAAACATGTATAAAACAGTTCATCAGAGGTAAACCACACACCTTAGCAGATATCTCATATCTTAATCATCTACAGTTCCATTATTAGCCAACTTTGCTTCATTTCAGTTCAGCTAGCTGTTGCTTAGTAACATCAAATGTTTTTTAACATTATAAAAGGTTACATCCCTCTATAATTGGATTGCTTTTCTGCCTCCTCTCCTCTTCTAAACTGTGCAGTTAAGGCCTTGGAAGGCCTTTTCATGGTGATAAACTCTCCATCCTTTACCTGGATGCTTAGTTCTACACCTGTCTGACTGTCATTCAGCTCCACTCTGTCTCTGTCACTCACACACACAGTGAGCACCGGTCTGGGAGAGCTCACCTGAGAAATTACGGGGGGGTTGTTGTTTTGTTTTTTTTTCCACTCATTTCTTTATTTTTAAGACAATTAATAAGAAATTATCATGTTATCAGTTATCCTGATAACTGATATGCACCTACACACATACGCATGTGCACATGCATGCAAACATGTACAAATGTAAATGTAAATCACACCTCTGATATTCAAATCCGTGCAGCTGACGTGACCCAGGCTGAACAAATGCAAACATGTTGACAACTTACGCTAAGCAGCTGAAGATACATTTGGACTGCCTCCTGTCCTGTCTAACTTTCTTTTTTTTTCCTGTCCTGCCCAACTAGCAGGTAACTGTAGCTTTTACAAGTAGATGGAGTCACAATGGGGATGGCCAATCACATGTACAATAGCAAAACCACAGAGCCAATTGGAGAGTGATAATTAGGTTAGGGGCGGGACTTCTAGCAGAGACCGACTATTAACCCTTTTTGTGCCATAATCATTGACTAAACACTACGGACAGTGGTTGTGTTGGTAGGCACTACACTGTAGTGGCTGGATATTGGTAGGGACATGTCCCTGGCATCCCTGTGCAATTCTACGCCCCTGGGTGGGATATATACAGCAAGTGAACATTTAGCCCTTGAAACTGATGTGTTAGAAACAGCAAATTGGGAAAGAATATGGATCTGAACTTATTGAAATTATGATAGTAACTTCACTGGGTCAGTGCATTTCCAGATCTTGTTGTTCATTCCCAGTGTAAAATCGTTAGTACCTATCAAAAGTCGGTAAACAACAACAAACAGATCTCAACCAATGGTTCATCTATAGAGCAGAACATTATCACCACCTGTCTAATATTGTGTAGGTTCCCCTTATTCCACAAAAACAGCTCTGACCCAAGGCCTAGACTCCACCAGACCTCTGAAGGTATGCTGTGGTACCTGGACCAAGACGTCAGCAGCAGATCCCCAAAGTCCTGGAAGTAGAGAGGCAGGGTCTAAATGGATCAGATTTATTTGTCCAATACCTCCAACAGATGATAAAAGATCCTCAGATTGGGATGTCCTTCCTTAGTCCATTTTTTTTATACTAACCACTGCAGAGCAGGAACACCCAACAAGACCTGCAGTTGTGGAGATGTTCTAACCCAGTCATCACCATTACAGTGTAGACCTGGTTAAAATCATTTAGTTCCTGACGTTGCTCATTCTGCTGCTTCAAACACATCAGCTTCAAGGACTAAATGTCCACTTGCTGCTTAATTCGTCCATCCCAGTGAAATGTAATAATCAATAGTATTGCCACCTCTGCTGTCAGTGGTCAGAATGTTATTGCTGACTGGTTTCTAACGATCCTATGAAAACTAAAGTTTCTGGGCCGGATCTATCAAAGGTTTGCGCGTATTAAAACATGTGCAAACTCATTACACGCACAAAAAATGTACAAACTGATTTAGTAACAGTGCGCAATAAGGGTTGCGTCTTTCAAAGGTGCAAAATAGCGCATCTGCATCCAGTTAGTACGTTTGCCTCAATGAATATGCAATATGGGGCGTTTACACGCAGTTGTGCGTGTTGTGGGAGGAGAAAATGTAAATATATTAACTTAGCACAGGCAAAGTGATTTATCAAACCCGAAAGCAATTTTGCTCATAGAAACTGCGTCTATATTTACCACGTCTCAAAAGGAGGTGCAAATGGTTTGGATGCGTAAGTGCGCACACATGGCTGCAGTTAGGAGACAAAGAAATGATGAAACCAGATGCAGAGAACATATTTTTCACCCTCATGTGAACATTTTTGGAGTGATGGAAGAAAAAATAACTGAGACATATGCGGCCCGCCCCCCCCCCACACACACACACTTTACAGGACGCTTTTCCACTCCTGATGGTTGTGATTAAAAATACGCACCGACATATAGCTACAGCAGGGGTCTCAAACTCAATTTACCTGGGGGCTGCTGGAGGTAGAGTCTGGGTGAGGCTGGGCCGCATCAAGTACTCCACAACAAGAACACTTCCTCTGAACACAAACGCTTCTTCTGAACATGAACATTTCTTCAAACATGAACCTTTCTTCAGAACAGACTTCCATTAACTACTGGTTGCTACCAGACATCTGGCAGCGCGTCTTCCTGCACACATGAGCCACATTTGGCTTCGGGGAGGAAGCAGTTGAGACCCTCAGTATGTCTTGTAGATGCTCATCATGTCCAGTTCAATAATGACGTTTGATGTTGTATTCTTTGTGCACTGCAACTTTTTCTGTGTATATCAGACCCCTCGGGGTCCTCCTGTGCTCAACAAATAAATAGTCCATCTCCCACTTCTCCTGGAATTGTCCGTGCTTGTCGCTAATCTTTCTCTCCATGGTAGGTTTTGAAAAAGCCATGACTGGGACAGGATACATGTCACTTACTTGTCGCGTCCTCCTTCACTAATCGCGCATATGCGAGGTGCGTTCACGGGCGTCGGAATTCCGAACATCAACATTAATGAAAGGGAACGCAACAAGTAGCTATAAATAATTACTTTTTAAAAAAAAATAAATTCCCCCACATAAAATAGATCCTGTGAGAAAAAACTTGTGGGCTGCACTAACATTAACCTTTGGTATCAAGTGGGGGGCCACAAATTCACATACTGCGGCCGCGAGTTTGAGACCCCTGGGCTACAGTGTGGCAAAATTATGTGCGCCTGACAGTCCTTCTATCCAAATACAACCCCCCACCCACCCCGCGCACGCACGCACACACATACACTTTTAAAATGAAAGATAAATGAATGAATGACTGAGTCATGCAATACCTTCTATGACAAAACTCCTCCAACGTTACATTTCCGTTCCCCTGGATCATTCAGCGCACCGTTCCCATTAGTGCTGGTGTATCCCACAGCAGTTTTTCCAGTGTATTGTCTCCAGTAGCGCACGCAAAACCCTCATTTAAATAGGGCGGTCTGCAAGACTTTGCACCTGTTGTAATTTGCGCAAGCAATCTTGGTAAATCACCCGCAAACCGTGGTCACACCCCACACACAAAATTCTAGATTGCGCAAGCAAATTACTACAAGCAAATTGGGATCTTAGTAGATCCGGCCCTCTGAGTATAAAAAGTTGGCTCAGATTTTACTCACAGTAATCGCACAAGAACCCAAAATTATATTGATGGCCTGGCTAGTTACGACTTTAAGAGTTAACAAATTTCCACTGCATAATGTAACAGACATTAAATATATATTAGTGCTGCAGATGATTATGAGCAGATGAAGTAACACATTAATATGGTCAATCAAGTGGCCATGGCTCAGGAGGTAGAGTGGGTCATCCAATAACAGAAGCGTTGGTGGTTTGAAGTCCACTCTGTCCCAGTCATTCCCATTGTGTCCTTGGGAATGGCACTTCACCCACCTTGCCTCCGGTGTCACTCACACTGTGTGAATGTGTGTGAATGTTTGGTGATGGTTGGAGGCGGGAATTGGCAGCCATACTTCTGTCAGCCTGCCCCAGGAAGCTGTGGCTACAAATGTAGTTTAGCACCATCAAAGTGTGGGTGTAAAGTGCTTTGGGTGCCTTGACAAGTGCTATAGAAATCTAATCAATTATTTTTTAATAAAGACCATAATATTAAAAATATTTTATACTGTGTGAAGATGCTGGAGTGTGAGGAGACCCTTGAGGAAGCCCCGTTTCTGTAGGGTCACCTGAAAACCTGACATGAGTTGACTTTCATACACCTTTTGTCATGTGATTGTGTTCTGTTTTATCATATTCACAGTTAAGTTCATCAAGTTATTTATTCATTGCCTTAATGTCAGAGTAGCACAGCATTGAGACAGTTAAACTAGTGGGTCTGGGGGCTTTAGATAACAGTCTCGCAGCGGCACAGGTGGGTTGTGAATGAAGTGATTCTCTGCTCACAGTTCTAATTCAAACACTCCATGAGAAGGAATTGTTAAAAGGTAAATTATTGTGACCATTGGGTACCTTCACTCAGAGGTTATTCATTTAAAACAAGCATATTTCAGTATGATATTAGCATATCATCAAAACGGCATACATATATATATATATATATATATATATATATATATATATATATATATATATATATATATATATATATATATATATATATATATATATGTTTGTCTGTGAACTGGAGTAAATAATTTCTTAGACTAGAGAATGAGCAGATGATTTATCTTTTTATGTGTATATGTGGATTTGGATGAGACCAGACCTGATTTGTTCATATACTGCATACTGATAAAAACAAAGTGTGATGCTTTATAGTCTTCTCTGCATCACTGGAAAAATCAACAAAAGTTTAAAGGAAACATTTCTTAAGGATTGGCAGTAGTCAATAGGCCAGTAATATCAGTTCTGAGGTGATGAGGCTCACAAATCATCCTCTACATACGCTCCATAAAGTCTTAGGCCGTTCACGAGTGACGACGTGCTAAAAATGACACTGAAAATAAAAAATCAATAAAGTTTGATGCTCTGAGTTAATGTTTAACTGCTGCATATTTTTTTACCAAAATTATCCCAAAAGATGCAAAACAAAGCCAGAGGGTTGGTGTCATAACTAAAATGAAATCCCGTTGTTTTTGAGAGTCATTAGTATAAGTGTTAGTAAAAAAATAAGGCTTTTTGGGAGCATTACAGTCTGGTTAAGTGTATTCCTGGAAATCTGCATATCTCCATCTACACCACAGGAATTTAAAAAAAAGACACAACTTGACTGTGCGGCGTCTGTTTAGACTGAACCAGATGCCTTTAAAGCCCACAGAGAGCTGCAGCACAGAGGAGCATAATGCACCGTAACACACACTCACACACACATATTTAGATTCACACACGTCGTGGCATATATCTATACACACACCCCAAGAGAGAAACAAGAAAAGGAAGGACAGATTTTTTCAGCATGAGGGAACATTGTCCTGCACACTGAATCCCCAAACACAAAACCCAACACACACACACACACACACACACACACACACACACACACACACACACACACACAGTGAAGATCTGTCCTATATGCTGCTCACCATGCTGACAGGCTGCAGTCTGAGTTCAGGGGTCATTATATAATTTTGGAGCTCCCTTTTATTTATTTAATTATTTTTACATCAGACAGCATCTGCGAGACCTCGAGGGACCTGACCATGTTTGCTCTCCTCATTGTAACAAACACAAGTTCACTGCCAGTCCACTAAAATAGCATGGTCATCTGACTTTTGAATCTACCTTTGACCTATCCCGTGGTACGATGATAATTTAGAATCTGTTAAACCAGTCTAAAATGGTAAGTATTTATTCAGTCAATCTATATAGCAGTATGCAATAATTTAAGAAATTTACAGTCCAGACATACAGTATAAGTAAATAACTGCAGTTTCCCATCTTTTATTCTCTTTATATTGAGAATCTGGCACATTTTTAACCAGTGATGGAGAAAATGTTCACTCCTCTTATTAACCCTTCAATGTTAAGTCCTATCATCTAAATGAACTTAAGTACAAGGTAGTATTGTCAGCTAAATAAACACCTTTGCAAATTGACTCCTCTAATAACAATCATTATTATTGATACATTACGATGTATTAAATATTCCATTTTGAGTTTCAAAAGTCTTCATGTGATTTTGAAGGTATTACACTGAGTGTACACCCTAGAATAATGTGAAAACATTATGTATCACTAAATTTTTGGGGGGGTTATAATGCCCTTCATGTCACACTCTTATTATTTTTTATCTGTGTTTCACTGATATAACTGTTTATCTGTTATTTTAATAGTAAGTATTACCAAAGTATTACACTATTGTTAATACTTTTCCTTCTTTGCTATCTTGAAATCTGTTTCCCTATTATTACCATTATTAGCCATTTATTATCTTGTTGGCCATATCTACTAACATTTGATTACATAATCTTTGTAATTGTTATGTCAAAATAAACAAACTGTGCTCTGCTGTTTGTTCCTGATGTGGACGCAGCAGTGCCTCTTGTGGTTTTGCTCGTCCATTTGTTTGTTATTTACTGACATTGTGGGAGGGAGTTGAATTTGTTTGAGAAGTGCCCAGCAGGAAAAGGCTGTCCTAGTTTATCTCTCATTAAACAGGTCATACATCAGGGACATGACTCAGTAAAACATACAAAGAAAAAAAAAACAAAAAACAGAAACACACACACACACACACACACACACACACACTGGAAAAAAAGAGGAAAAAAAGTGAAATGCTGCAAATGTGTGATTGGAGTAAAATGGTTGTAGGACTAAATGTTTCCTGGAGGTTTTATTGGCCTTATTTTTAAATATAGGAAAAGCATATTATTATTATTTTTATGTCATCCTGTATAAATCAATGAAACCTTAGATCACGTCATAATATCTCATTTCTTCATAGGCAGCGTTTGTTTTCGAGTGTCTCAACAGTCATTTTCCTCCCTCAGTTTTGACATCTCCTCCTCTCCTCATTCTCACCAGTTCACAGGTTACCATGGTGACACACAGTAGTATTTGCCTGTTGCCAAGGCTCTTCTCCATGCGAGCGCAGCATCCCTCCCACGGCGCGATGTGATGGATTTTGTATTGGATATGGGGATGTGTATTCCATAATGTTTTTTTTTCTTTTCTAGAGGAAACACAAACTGCCGTAGACCCACAGAGCCACAAGGTGGTGCTGGAGGCCTTTTGGATGACGTGGGGCTTTGGCAGAGGATGAGCGGATGCTGTCAATGTTTGTGTGTTGATGGATGTGCAGTGGAAGTGTTTCTGCTTTCACTTGTTATCTTATAAATGTCATGTTCACTGAAAATCACAGTCTGCTATGAATACCAGAGATAGCGTCTGGTTTTCCTCAGTATCACATACTGATGCTCTGAAAGGTGCCCTTGAGTTTCACACTGATGTTCATTTGGTGAATATATAGATCCAGAAAAATAGGGCTATGTAAAGTTCCCCCTTAGGATATGTAATTTGAAAAAGGATTAGGGTTAGGATCTATTTGTCATTTTACATGAAAAATACCAATCTCATCTTAAGACGAGACATTGATAAACTTAATTGTATCAAATTTATCTGAACTTCAGTGTTCATATTCAGAAAGGCACCATACACAATACTTTTTGATACTTTTTCTGCAGTATTGGACATAAATTCTGTATTCTATTGTATCTTTCATCATATTGTAATATGAATAGTCTGCGTGACTTGTGACTGAGTGTGGTGAAAACATGGTTTTAGAGAGGCTGAAAGTCATCAATCTGTCATGATTGACAGATTGATAATTCTGTATCTTATTCCATAGTCAACATGGCCGTTCCTCCATGGCAGCATTAAATACTGTCACATAATCTATATTTATATTTAGTCTTTTAATCTGGACAGAGGACAGAGCTGAGGAAGTTGTGTAGTTTCGGATGTTTCCATTTTGTCTCCTGATTTTTGACTCCTTCAGCTTTAAGTCTTTATTGTTGCTATTTTCTGTAATTACATTGAAATAGAATATTTATTTCACTTACAAATTTCCATCACTAGCACTTACTGTTAATCATGTACAGACAGCTCAGGTCTCATTCAGGTTGAGATATGACTTTTTTGCCATTTTTTCCTCTATTGCTCCAACATGACAGTGCATCAAAATGCAGATAACATCAGTTACAGTGTGTTAGAACTGTTGGGCTATAAGTTGCAACTTGGTGGTAGGCGCAAATAGTATTGCTAAATATCAATAGTGTGATATAAATTTGTGTTGCTTGGATTTATTTATCTTACAATGAACATTTTGTTGTTTATTCAGTTTTACTCACTTTGATGTCGAACAAAGATTTTAACATTATAATGGCTTGAATTCTACATCTTCATCTAGGTTTCTGAAAGCCTGAAAGCGTGGTGAAGTTACAGAATGCGACAGCTCAACACTGCCCTGTATATTCAGACATGCACCTTACTGCCTGCCACCTGCTATGGAGTGTGACACTAATGATAACACAGTTATGGATATTCCATTTCTACTGTTACATCATCCTTAATCCATCAAACTCTTACACACTGGGCCTTAAACTTAAGACAGGTTACCAACTCAGCTGGTCTGATTTCTTTTGGGCAGATTGTTCCAGAGCCTCAGGGTCCTCACCACACAAGCTCTGCTCCATTTAGATACCAAATAATCCTGAGGATCAGATAAAAGGCCTCTGCCTGAGGATGAGGATGGTTAAGTTCACTTATGTCTGGGCCCTTCTCCAATTACTTACATTTCATTCATGTCAGCCTCAGAGGCTGGGGTGATGAGGTTAAAGTTCAAACACACCAAAAAGATCATTTGGGATCTATGACCTTGAGCTTGTTATCCAGTTGTTGCTGATGTGTTTTTCCAATAAATTCCCAGTTTATTGTGCATAATCCTAAACACATAATTTCTACTACTAGAGATGTTTGATTCAAAACAATAAAAATGTTGTGAATTTGAGTGAATTTTAATGCGGGGACCTGTTTCCACACAGTTGCTGATGAAAATCTACATTTATATAAGTTTTATTCACATTGCATTTAGTGGTGAATACTCACTTATGTCATTTCGTACTAATTAAATGCACAGTATGTTTGCTAACACTACTGACAGCTGAACTAATGAATCATGTCATTAATAATATTATAGATTTCTTTTAACGTTGATCAGAAAATTCAACATGATCACTCCCACTGACAGATATTTTAATGTAGTAGTTTTTATATAACTTCAAATGCCATATTCAGGTGAAAACTGGATGTCCCACTGTTTAGCAGCTCTTCTAAGCGTCATCTTCAGGATGACCTTCCTCATCCATAGACGCCTCCTCCGTCCTGACAGCACAGCCACAGCTGACATTAAGACGACAGCAGTCCATTCAGTTCTTCTGTCCTTTAGAGACAATTCTTCAAACTGTCCTTTTATCCTGAACATGATTATTTTGACGTATTATTCACAGCTACTATTTTTAGAGGTCTGTCTCCAGCCTTAAAAGGCAGTCCAATCCTTACAGTATGTGCACTTACACAAGCAGAAAGCCAGTATCCGCTGTCAGTGTGTGTTAAAGACACGTTGTCCTGTCCTGTGGAAGGACTTGCTGCAGGGCAGTGAGCCCATGTGTGACGAAAGCAATGAAAACAAACCAGAGACATTAAAAAAAACAAAGGGTAAGGGGGCAGGGTTATGTAAATGATACAAAGGCCGGCTGCCCAGAGGAAGAGGTGCACGCTGCTGCAGCTGAGTTAAATATAAGTTTTCATAACATGGTCTTTATAACAGAGCCACAGCTCCAGGCATCAACAAGAGCAGCATGTTCCTGAATGACTTCACCTTTTATTCACGCTACTTCTGACAGAAATAACTTTTAGTAACTGTAAAGCATGGCTACCATCGACCAGGCTCATGTTAACAGCGCCTCTTAACATATGAGGAGCATCTGCTTTTTGACATGGAAGTAGTTCACCTGTACTGATTATGCAACCTGCACAAACGTAGGCCACCCACTCATACTAACACATTATAGCTGTGTCTTTAACACTGCAGCACAGACGCAAGACTAACAGTTTAAAGTCACAGAATTAAAAGAACTTATTTCAACAAAAAATAGACAGCACCCACCTTCCTCTGAACAGCAGTGAACCAATTTGTTCATATTTTATTATCTCAGATTATTCTCTGCTTGTGATCACTTTGATAAAATTGACCAAATAATTTAATTTTAATTTTACTTGCCTCCACAAACACCAGGCAGGTTTTCTGATGAAGAGAGTAATAATATTCATATGCTGGGACACACATTAAGCTGGATTTATCCTTGATACTTGATGGGATTAACAGGCGTCCTTTGACATATGCTGTAGTTATACATCATATTTCATCACCACAGCACTAAACACACATATATCACATAACCATTACTGCATTGTGGTTTAACTACCCCACCACCTACTATTTTCACTAGATTCTTTCCAGTAGATCATATTTGATGCAATGAGGTACAGTCATAGATGTAGGGTTATACATGGGTGTTTCTATGAAACTGGTCCCTAAAAACAGGAAAAAGGGGCTAAAAATTCAAGCCAGATGTAGACTAATGTTATGAAGCAAGTTTGTAAGCACTTTGGGTCTATTTTAAAAATAAATGTTTACTGAGATAAAATAGTAACTGTTTTTCAAATAAAATAATTTTCCATATTATTTTTTTATTATTTTTATATAAAAATCCACATGTAACAGTAAAAAGGACATGAAAATTACACACTACTATTTTTTTCCGAATATCTTCTTATTCTCTCACAGGTACATTTTGGGAATCGAACTCATTATGCAAGGCAGAATGTTTCATAAAAATGACTGCTGTTGCAAAATCACTCGCAATTCATTTGTGTTTAAATGGGCAGGTTTCGCATGTAACACTAGTGGACATGAGTTACACACAAAACCTGGAATGAGACTGCAGATTTATGAAAAACCCACATGTCTGGATTAGAAAAACCACTAAGATTGACAAATTTAACACTGTTTTTATTCATGCTGGTATATAAGACCATTTGAAGCTTCATTTTCATGATAAAATGCACTGACACCTTGGTAGCTTTTTCTGTCCCAATTTTGGTCCTATTTTTGCCCCCAATATTTTATTAAAAATTCCTTAATTTTGGAATGGCTCAGAGCAAGAGTATAATTTTGTTTGCATTTATCTGAGGTCATCATTAGGTACATCCTGGGGGGACATATGTGTAAATTTCTCTTTTATTATTAGGTCTAAAAAGTGCCAGGTACCAAAATGAACCCAGTTTCATAGAAGCACCCACATAGAAGCTTCTAAAATTATTTTTGGTAAACACAACCCTGATCACAACAAAAAAAGGTTCTGAAAAAACAAGTCAAGATGTGTCAGTGAATAGCCGAAATAAATTGCTCACTTCTACCCATTATCAACAACTTAGGATATTTTTACAAAATATGTAAACACAGTGCATTATTTGTTTTCCTTACTGAAATCTAAACTGTTTTTTAGATTTAACACTTAGGAAGTGATGAATGAGATGTTATTTCCCTGTCAGTTGCTGTGCTGGACACTGGTAACAGAGGTTCATTTGGAATTGGATCAATACAACCTTGTTTTGACAGCACAATTTCTTGCTGTGAAAATTATACTGCATAGGCATTTTCTGGTGATCTCAAAATGAAAGAGAAATCAATACTAACACCAAAACTCTAGCAGCCCAACCAAATGTAAACACTTGCGACAGTTATTTATGTGGGATGGGACACAAAATCAATGTGGGCTTCATCATAATCACAGCCAACACATATTTTAGGTAACGAAATGAGTATGTCACTGCATATGTTTATACGAGCCATACGTACTGTTGCACTGCCCATCCACACTGACTCCAGACCTGCATATGAGATGAAGACCTGTCATGACACTTGAGCATCGTCTCCACCCTTATGCAAAGAAAAAATATTTCTCTGTATATTGACTATCAATATATTACTGACTGAAAAAAATATATTATTGTATAATATATATTTAAATTTAAAATATACAGAATAATATATTGTGTCAATATATTTTGTATTATATTACAATATATTGAAAAATACATAAGGAATTGCCGCTTTCCATATATTGAAACATATATGACAATATATTTACTTATATATGCAAATATATGTCACATATTTAGTAATACACTTCATAATGTATGTATGCATATATACATACATATATTGTCTAGTGTATTATTAAATATGTGTAATTATATATTTACCTCCGCCAAGGAGGTTATGTTTTTGCCAGGGTTTGTTTGTTTGTTTGTTTGTCTGTCTGTTTGTTTGTTTGTTTGTTTGTCTATCCGTTAGTGTGCAACATAACTCAAAAAGTTATGAACAGATTTGGATGAAATTTTCAGGGTTTGTTGGAAATGGGATAAGGAAGAAATGATTAAATTTTGGTGGTGATCGGGGGTGGGGGGGCCCACGGGGGGGGCCACTGATCAGCCTTGGCGGAGGTCTGCGCTCTCCGAGTGCTTCTAGTCAGTAATACACTTCAAAATATATGTATGTATATATATGCCCATATATACATACATATATTGTGAAGTGTATTATTAAATATATAATTACATATATTTAGTAATACACTTCACTTTTTATATATGTACAATATACACAATTATAAACTGTATATAAATGTGAATATACAAATATAGTGCATGTATGTGTGTAATATGTAAGTGTGTGACATGATAAAAAAAAAATACAGACTAATCAAAACTAAAATCAAAATCATCTTTAATTTTTTTTAAACCATACACCAATGGTAATGGTAAGCGTAATACAATACACCATCTCAGAACCAACACCGTACTGTCAGACTTAATACTTATTCTGCCTTGGTAGGGAAGGCATTCTGGAAAAAGATACTTGATTGCTGGGTGTCATTCCCAGGTTCTCAATTCAGCCAGAAATTATAACCCAAAATGTTGGTATTTTGCGACCTGGGAATAAGACTCATTCATCAAATACCATCTCTAGAATTTCCTTCCCTACCCTTCTGTAAACATAACCCAATCAAACATTAAAACAAGGCCCAGTGTAGGAAATAAAATCATGTTGTCCAACTCAATACAGCATCAGGAAACCATGTGGTAAAAAAATGAATACTCATACATTGAATACATTTTAATGCCTTAACTCTCACAATTAGACAAATTTAAAGATGATCATTGATCACAGAAATGGTCCAGAACATTGAAAGAATAAAAGAAGGAAAGGACCAAAGCAAACAGTCAGTTATCCTATTTAACAGTCCATCTTGTTTTTGTCTTCACTTGGTGCCTTAACTCTCAGATTCTTGTGCTGATGGATTTTTTTTACATCTGATCCCTTGGTTCTTGGATGGTGGTTTCCAACTGCATCTGTAGAACAGTGCAATAAGAAATAGATATGACAATATCCGTAATAAATTAAAATGTCGGTGGGCTTGGTAAATAAGAGAGGAATGCAGATAATTGAATAGTTTATACATTTTGGCCTGAAGATGGCACTAACAGTGGGCAGGACAGGACATGAGGTCACTATATTTAGAGTTTAATGGTTCATTCTTTTTGTGCCAATCATTTTTAATGGAAATCTGCCCAAGAGATTGTGAGATATCAAAGTTAATATTGGCCTCAGAGCGGTACATCAGGAAATCCTATCAAGTCATGACAAATCCTGATAAATATGAACAAAACTGTAAACTGACATATGAACTCATAGCCCTGGATTTCAGGTCTCAAGGTAGAAAAAAATGCACTGATTGATTAGACAATATCCCTTTGTGACTTGCTGTTTCACAGTCTCTTACCAGGTTGAACTGCACTTTTGTAGGCATTATTGGAGTGCACTGACAAGTATCAAAGTGAGTGTGTAAAATTCATATACACAGCTGTGTTTGTAAGTAGAAGCCCATTAAGGTATAAAATCACATCTTTTTCATTCTATGTTGCCAAAATGACTAACAAGGCATCTTATTGAGCATTTTTTCAGTTAAAACTTTTTCATGTATATCACAATGCATATTTTCATGAAATATGTTATTATGCAAACCAGATAATGTAAGTGTTGATAAATATCTGCTTTATGTAAACTTGTGTCAATGGAAAGAAACTGAGTTTCAATTAAACTATATGTAGAAATATAGGGCAATTTTTGTCTTTATTGCAATATATGTTTTATATGTATCACTATATGATTAAAGCATATATTGGAAAATATATGCACTACTTTCCCAAATATGGAAATGTATTTTTTAATGTAATGCATTATATTTTTCAATATATTGCCATATATTTTTGTTTCATAAGGGCACTCAGATGACACTGATAAATGTCCAAATTTGTGTGGGAATGACTGTGTACCCGCTTTTCTGTTGTACATTCTTGTTATAAATGAATTTCACAGAGGGGGAACACAAACATTACCAATACAAACTTGCATATTTCCTACCTACAAGTTTTGCTCAGCCAAAAAAGGTAACAGGTATTTATTTGGAAAAGGCTTGTATTTATAGTAACTCTTTTTTTCGAATTCCCTCTGTTTGATAAAAGATCATGTCAAGAGCTCGGTACAAATTTCTGATCTGCTCCATGTGTTCTCTTCACCTTAATACTGTACAATTAATATAAGTTCAACCCTTTCTGTAATCACTACAAATTAAGAGCACTGTAGCATTATACTAGAAACAAATAGCTTATTTCTTAACATAGCTTTTATTATGAAACCAGTTTGGGTGAGACATGAATGCATATATTCATACAAAGACAAAAACTGGATTATACTATTTTAGATGAAGAAAATAGTACAACTGCGCTGAAGAATTCGTTAAGTTATAGTGGTATTGTAGTAGTAATAGTAGTAGTAGTAGTAGTAGTAGTAGTAGTAGTTTTATTTCAAGCACATAGAATCATCAGATAACAAAGAATCATACAACATGGTCTGAAAAAATTTTCTGCACTCGAAAAGGAGTGGGAAGAAGTATAACTTACTGACTCCCATCCCCTTTTTACAAACTAATAATCAAACTAGATCTGCTTCCTTTGCTTTGTTAACGCACATCTGTGTATTTTTCCAATAACACAAAACATCCATACAAACCACTCATGTACAATTTTTTAGTCACCTCACACACAATCAGATTTGTGTAATCAACCGTTTTTCATATAGACTATAATATTTATATCCACTTTAAATATTTACTCCAAATACAATGATCAATAAATGTGATAACATCTTCTTATCATGATAACCAATTGACTAAAATAATATTTTATGCATACTTCAGTGTTATAACTAGATTTTCACTTATTTAGATAATGTTCTATATTTTGTGTATTGAGTACTGTAATGTCCATTACATAACAGACAAATACAGTTTATGCAGCCTTATTTTTTTTCCTGGCATGTATTCAGGGACCAGCCTTTATTTGTTTACATCATCCTCACTATTGGGTGTTGGCAGAGACACAACTGTAGATTGACTCCCAGTTTTATTTTGGGGAAATATGACGCATAATATAATGTTAATGTTACATGCCTAGTGTTAAATCATCTGTTTCTAGGGGGCTTTCATCCTGAGGTCTATAAACATGGAAACTATACTGTGCTGTTTAGCCAGGCTGTAAGTAGCTCTTAGGTTTGTTATCCTCTTTGCTTTAACTGTGGAGTAACACACTCACACAGCGCCTGGTAGTCTCAGGTGACAAAATCAGCTGTTGAGTTTTGCACTTTGCACATTGTAACCTGAGTTTCAGCCACTGCCTCTCTCTGTGTGTTGACTGCAGCTCTGTATCATCCATCATTTAAAGCACTGCTTAAGGGAGCTTTGTCTGGTATCAATCATTTAGTTCTGTTGTCCACATGCCACTGCCGAGCTGTAAAACACACTGGGGTGAGAGGCCTGTTGCTGATTAACAAATAGATTCTTCAAGCACACTGATTTTTAACTTTCAAGTTTTTTTAAACCATTTTTATACAAACATATTACACTGTCAGGTTGTCACCACTGAGTAAAACATAGTATTCCATAGTCTTTCCATATTAGCACAGGATCTTATCTAACAATTAGAAGACTCCTTCAGAGTTCAAACCTGGGATCAACACGTACTTTTGATGATCCAGTCACATGTAGACATCCCTTTAATCCTGCATTTATACCATATCCACTTCTGATTAGATCTAACTTCCCCATTCTGTATAGGACTAAAGCTTGTCTACTGTTTAGCCTAAAACATAGTACAAGTTTTCATTCAAAGTGTAAAAGGCTGAAGTTTTGTTAACCCATCCACCCTGACCTCCTCTTACACTCTTTCTGTCACTTCAGTGAAAACATCCAATGTTTTTGGAGTAATACTGAAGCAAAACATACAAAACTCAGGCATTATAAACATGTAGAACATGCTCAAATACGATTATGATTAAAAGTATTGAGCCTCATGGTCTTTCTTGGAAATGTCTAGATGAGTAAAATAGACACTGTCATGACCTTAGTGTTATCAAAAATGAGGAAAAAACTATTTTAGACATTGCAAAAGTCTAGAAAAACATTGGATGTAAATAAGATGCTCACAGTGGTGAGCACCACAGACTGTGATTTATCAGCCTCTTGTTTCATGTCTGACAATAGACAGGTGCAGAGAGACTCATAAAGACCAGGAATATGGACAATGTGACAGGGCATATTCATGTAAAACAGACATGTGAACTCACATGGTGGGTCAGGTGGTGATGCAGTAAACCTCTGTTGATGCTCACTGACATCCTAACTACTGACAGAAATGAACAATTCAAATTACTAGAGAACCTTAACCGGCCAGATAACTCAGCATTAAAAACAAAGCTTAGAATTTGAGTACAGAAAACTGAAAAAATTACATTTAATTAAATACAATTTAGCTGATAAAGTAAATGTGTTAGACCATCAGTAAAGTGTGCGCAATGATGCTATTGTTATTTTTTGGACCTCTGTCATTCATTTAGACCTTTGGACTAAAAATCCACTATGCCGAGGTTGTACTTTCAGTGGTCTGAGTGGTCAGTCTTTTGATGTTGTACCGTCTTCTCCACTTACAGAGCTCATACAGTAGAGGCAGCACCCTCCAGAAACTACTGATGTGAATATTTTATAACCAAATATGATACAAGAAGGAAACAAGACACCAAACTAAAAGGATCTCCTGCCACCATGCTGCCCCAGACACAGGTTGACCCCTGACCCAAGTGAAAAATACTTAAAACCCATGACAGATATCTGCAGATCTGATCAAAATGTAAAACAAAGCATTTGAAAAAAAAAAAAAAAGGAAAAGTCAATGACCACCCAAGTGAAATTCATCATAAATAATTGATCATTTAAATGATCTTTGCCAAATATGTGTGTTTGTGCACATCAAGATATGCTGAAAAAAGTAACTGTAAATCATCTGTGCAGACCAGATCCTGCACCTGTTGTGTATTTACAAAGCTTGAAACACATAAGCTACAGGACCTAAAGTGCCAATAAAAATATTCACCCCTGATCCAGCCAATAGGTGCTGGTGGTCTCACACCTTGTGAAATGGAGATCAGAGAACGCAGTGAATGGGTCTAAAATTATTGTAGTACTAAAAAAACACCTGTGTCTGGAAGTTCCCATAACTGGCTGATCAGTGCTCCTGACTACAGCTATATGATGGAAAATGTTGTTAAAAAGTTTACGTCTGGGGATGGAAAAAATCCAAATAAGTGGACATCCCTTGGAATTCAGGAACAATAATTATTAAGAAATGGAAGAATTATAGCACGTGCCAACAACAACTGCAGTCCAGGTTCTTCAACAGTCACAGATGTATGGGAGAAAGAGAAAGCTACAGTTCAAAGGCATGTGGGAGACTCCAGGGTTGACTGGAAGAAGGGTGTTTGGTCTGATGAAACCACAATGGAATGCTTTGACCATCACTAACCTAAAAACTCTCTTTGGTGGACACCTAATACTGTACATCACTAAAAACACACAATATGGTGGTGGCAGTGACATGATGCTTCTCGGTATGTCCTGGAAGGCTTGCAAAGGTACAGGGTAAAATGAATGCTTAAAATATATAATATAGCCTATTATATTCCCATATATTATGATTCAGTCTGAAAGTGAGTTACAACTTGGGAGATTTATTTTCCAGAACAATAATAACACTAAGTAAATAGTGAAAACTACACAGAAATTGAGGGTAGATTTAGAAAAAAAAAAATACTGCTCACATCCGATGTCCATGCAACCTGAGGTGCTAACAAGTAAATACTGAATTGAAGGGGGTCAGTATTTATGCAGTCACTTCTGTTCCGTTATATATTTTGTAATTCCTTTGTACATTCATTTTTTGGTAAAATGGAAGAAAAAAAAAAAACATTAAATCAAATCCAAAAAAATCACAAAGGTAAATACTTTTTTAAGGCTGTGTGTAAATGTTAGCATTTGTTGCAAGGGAGTAGGTTTGATTCTGACATTGGTGGGGACACAAAAGTGCTCCAAGGCAGCACTCCTGAAAGTTGATGTTTTTTTGCATTTGCGATCATAATTTCACATCATGTAGAGCTGATCAAACAGGCAAACAATCATAGTCAGTCGGTTCCAGCCATTTTGGCACCCTAGGCAAGATATGAATTTGGTGCCCCCCCCCCCCCCCCCCCCCCCCCCCCCCTTAAAAAACACACACATGCACACAAACACACACACATATATATGGGGGGGGCATGAAGAGGAGATACATGAAGCATGAGAGGAGATGCACAAAGCAGCCAGCAGTAAACCACATAGAAACATACAGTACAGGCCAAAAGTTTGGACACACCTTCTCATTCTTCGCATTTTCTTTATTTTCACGACTATTTACATTGTAGATTCTCACTGAAGGCATCAAAACTATGAATGAACACATGTGGAATTATGTACTTAACAAAAAAGTGTGAAATAACTGAAAACATCTCTTATATTCTAGTTTCTTCAAAGTAGCCACCCTTAGCTCTGATGACTGCCTTGCACACCCTTGGCATTCTCTTGATGAGCATCAAGAGGTAGTCACCTGAAATGGTTTTCACTTCATAGCTGTGCCTTGTCAGGGTTACTTAGTGAATTTCTTGCCTTATTGATGGGGTTGGGACCATCAGTTGTGTTGTGCAGAAGTCAGGTTGATGCACAGCTGACAGCCCTATTGGACAACTGTTAGAATGCATATTATGGCGAGAACCAATCAGCTAAGTAAAGACAAACGAGTGGCCATCATTACTTTAAGAAATGAAGGTCAGTCAGTCTAGAAAATTTCAAAAACTTTGAATGTGTCCCCAAGTGCAGTCGCGAAAACCATCAAGCGCTACAACGAAACTGGCTCACATGAGGACCGCCCCAGGAAAGGAAGACCAAGAGTCACCTCTGATGCTGAAGATAAGTTCATCTGAGTCACCAGCCTCAGAAATCGCAAATTAACAGCAGCTCAGACTAGAGACCAGATGAATACCACACAGAGCTCTAGCAGCAGACACATCTCTACAACAACTGTTAAGAGGAGACTGTGTGAATCCGGCCTTCATGGTCAAATAGCTGCTAGGAAACCACTGCTCAGGAGAGGCAACAAACAGAAGAGATTTATTTGGGCCAAGAAACCCAAGGAATGGACATTAGACCAGTGGAAATCTGTGCTTTGGTCTGATGAGTCCAAATTTGAGATCTTTGGATCCAACCGCCGTGTCTTTGTGTGACGCAGAAAAGGTGAACGGATGGATGCTACATGTCTGGTTCCCACCGTGAAGCATGGAGGGGGAGGTGTGATGGTGTGGGGGTGCTTTGCTGGTGACGCTGTTGGGGATTTATTCAAGATTGAAGGCAACTTGAATCAGCATGGCTACCACAGCATCCTGAAGTGACATGCCATTCCATCCGGTTTGCGTTTAGTTGGACCATCATTTATGTTTCAACAGGACAATGACCCCAAACACACCTCCAGGCTGTGTGAGGGATATTTGACCAAGAAGGAGAGTGATGGAGTGCTGCGCCAGATGACCTGGCCTCCACAGTCACCGGACCTGAACCCAGTCGAGATGGTTTGGGGTGAGCTGGACCGCAGAGTGAAGGCAAAGGGGCCAACAAGTGCTAAGCATCTCTGGGAACTTCTTCAAGACTGTTAGGAAACCATTTCAGGTGACTACCTCTTGAAGCTCATCAAGAGAATGCCAAGAGTGTGCAAAACAGTCATCAGAGCTAAGGGTGGCTACTTTGAAGAAACTAGAATATAAGGTATGTTTTCAGTTATTTCACACTTTTTTGTTAAGTACATAATTCCACATGTGTTCATTCATAGTTTTGATGCCTTCAGTGAGAATCTACAATGTAAATAGTCATGAAAATAAAGAAAATGCAAAGAATGAGAAGGTGTGTCCAAACTTTTGGCCTGTACTGTATATCAAACAGCCAACTAGCAGTAAACCATATAGAAACATGTACAAACTACATGGAAACATATATAAACCACATAGAAACATATAAACCACATAGAAACATGTATAAAACAGTTCATCAGAGGTAAACCACACACCTTAGCAGATATCTCATATCTTAATCATCTACAGTTCCATTATTAGCCAACTTTGCTTCATTTCAGTTCAGTTAGCTGTTGCTTAGTAACATCAAATGTTTTTTAACATTATAAAAGGTTACATCCCTCTATAATTGGATTACTTTTCTGCCTCCTCTCCTCTTCTAAACTGTGCAGTTAAGGCCTTGGAAGGCCTTTTCATGGTGATAAACTCTCCATCCTTTACCTGGATGCTTAGTTCTACACCTGTCTGACTGTCATTCAGCTCCACTCTGTCTCTGTCACTCACACACACAGTGAGCACCGGTCTGGGAGAGCTCACCTGAGAAATTACAGGGGGGGTTGTTGTTTTGGTTTTTTCCTCTCATTTCTTTATTTTTAAGACAATTAATGAGAAATTATCATGTTATCAGTTATCAGCCTATGCCATGAACTGGCCCTGCACCCACGGACACACATATGCGCACATGCACGTAGGCAAACAGACACATGTACAAATGTAAATGTAAATGACACCTCTGATATTCAAATCCGTGCAGCTGACGTGACCCAGGCTGAACAAATGCAAACATGCTGATAACGTAAGCTAAGCGATTGGAGATATATATGGACTGCCTCCTGTCCAACTTTTTTTTTTTTTCCTGTCCTGTCCAAGGAGCGGGTAACTGTAGCTTTTACAAATAGATGGAGTAACAGCAGGGCCGGCCAATCACATGTACAATAGCAAAACTGCAGAGCCAATCGGAGAGTGATAATTAGGTTAGAGGCGGGACTTCTAGCAGAGACCGACTATTTACCCTTTGTGTGCCATAATCATTGACTAAACATTACAGACAGCGGTTGTATTGATAGGGCCAACCCAGTAGTGGCTGGATATCGGTAGGGACGTGTCCCTAGTGTCCCTACGCAATTCTACGCCCCTGATTTGCTGTAATTTTATACAGGAAACAGGAAACAAGGGTACAGAGAAGATTTACTTAGTTAAATTAGTGTAACATGAGGGTTCGTTGGTGGTTAATGGTTCATTCTTTATAAAATGAGACAGCAGGATGGAGACGGATTTCTGCTTAAACAGTGCTTTACTTTTCACATACCGCAACTACTGCCACAACACTTCCTGACACATCATCTCAACTGACTGAACTAACCAATCAGGAGTTAACAGTACTTGGAGTGGTAAATGTAAGTGATCCATAAAGGCACATTCAACAGATTATTTTAGCTACTTGTACACTACAAATGAAAATATTTAAATGTGTAAATGACAATTCTGCAAACATAAATGTAAATAGTTAATTGGGTAAACACTGTCAATATATTTTTAACAAATACATGAATTAACTTGTTCCTTGTAATTCATTTCACTATTAAACTTTATAATTTCTCAACATAAATTACTTCAACTTCTGAGCCTTACGTTAATTTGAAAATGCAAATAATGCAACAGATCATCAACCTGGAGTCTGGTTGAGAGACAAGTGGAAATATATGTAGGGAATTCCTTCATTCATTCATTTGTTCATTATCTAAACCTGCTTTATCCTCACTTAGGGTCACGGGGGTCACTGGAGCCTATCCCAGCTACTTCTGGGTGAAGGCGGTGTACACCCTGGACCTGTCACCAGTTCATCACAGGGCTGTCATATAGAGACAAACAGTCACTGTCACATGTACACCTATGGGTAATTCAGATTAAGCAATTAACTTCATCAGTATTGAGGGAATACTGTATTAGGGTAAAATGAGGTCGGCACAAATGTGAACAAGTTCATGTTCACCGCGTCAGCGTAAATGTTGACATCAGATGCTGTTCATCGTTGCTGGAATTTTAACAGTGCTCATACATCAGACCATGATAATACTACATACTCCTGACATCAGAACAGAAAACAAACATTTTGTTTATTAAGTTGGAGATAATATTTAATAAAAAAACAATTGGTATAATTTTGCTTTTCATTTACTATTTTATTTACTGCCTTCATGGTCTTATAGAGTATGAATTCATGTCAACTAATGCAGAGCAGCAGATCTCATGCTGGTTCTGGTCCTTTCATGCTGCCTGTCCTCATGCTGTGTGCCCATATGGACTCTGTGTCAGCAGACAGATGAAGAGATGTAACCCAATGAGCTGACTGTTTGTTCTGTGTCAGGCTGTCTGGTGTTTTGTGTTGGAGGAAGACGCCTGGCTCTGCCCGGCCTCACTCGTCTCTGCCTGAATAGATTGATGTCAGCTCAGGTAAGAGTTGGAACACACCAGTGGAAAATGAAACTCGAGGAGACAGACAGGCTATTAGGTTAGCCACGTCTGTATGTCTGCATAAGAGAGAAAGAGGGAGACGATGCCTGTGGGTGGATTAAGTGGGTGTTGCAGCTCGAGCCAACAGTGCACCCACACTGAACATCAACAAGCTTTCCAAGGTCAGTGATTTTCACTGAATTCAGATGTTTGAGGCGAGATCACTCACTTTGATACACAGCAAAAGATTTACTGATTCACCAATGTCCGAGTCATATCTTCATATTTCACCTTTGTACTATTTTAAAGCTCCACGTGACTTAAGGAGCACTGTTATTCTAATCAGTGAAGCTCTCATATAAATTATTTGCCCTTTACAAGCTTAAACATTGTTTAAACAAAGACAGACATGTTGTGTTAAATTCTAGACAATGTAAGTTTTTTATGTATGTAGGTATTTCTGAAGCATTTTCAATAAAAGCTCCTTGAAAGTGCCATTTTTAGGTTTACAGAATATGGATTGGATTGTCCTAAAAGTCAGAACATACATAGCAAAAAAAGGTAGGTTTAAAAGCATCCTGAGATGCCAATAAATAATATTATTCTTCAATAATTCTATATATATATATATATACACTGAACAAAAATATAAATGCACGACTTTTGTTTTTGCTCCCATTTTTCATGAGCTGAACGCAAAGATCTAAAACTTTTTCTATGTACACAAAAGGCCTATTTCTCTCAAATATTGCTCATAAATTTGTCTAAATCTGTGTTAGTGAGCACTTCTCCTTTGTCCTTTGCTGAGATAATCCATCCACCTCACAGGTGTGGCATATCAAGATGCTGATTAGACAGCAGGATTATTGCACAGGTGTGACTTAGGCTGGCCACAATAAAAGGCCACTCTAAAATGTGCACTTTTACTGTATTGGGTGGTCCAGGGGGGTCAGAAAACCAGTCAGTATTTGGTGTGACCACCATTTTCCTCGCACAGTCTTCTTCATGAATTCTCTGAAACACCTTTGGAGATGGTTTATGGCAGAGAAATGAACATTCAATTCACAGGCAAAAGCTCTGGTGGAGATTCCTGAAGTCAGCATGCCAATTGCATATTCCCTCAAAACTTGTGACATCTGTGGTATTGTGCTGTGTGATAAAACTGCACATTTTAGAGTGGCTTTTTACTGTGGCCAGCCTAAGGCACACCTGTGCAAAAATCATGCTGTCTAATCAGCATCTTGATATGCCACACCTGTGAGGTGGATGGATTATCTCAGCAAAGGAGAAGTGTTCACTAACACACATTTAGACAGATTTCTGAGCAATATTTGAGAGAAATAAACCTTGTGTGTACACAGAAAAAGTTTTGGATCTTTCAGTTCAGCTCATGAAAAATGGGAGCAAAAACAAAAGTCATGCATTTATATTTTTGTTCAGTATATAAATGTAATATAGTTCCACGATGACTATTAGATTTAGACTTTGACTTTATTTGTCCCAGAAGGGATGTTTGTTTCCACATGACTGTACATAGAATTTGTCACAAAAACACACACATTGACATCAAAAGACACACATCGACATCAGATAGAAAAGAAAAGCACACAAAAAAGGCAGACATATCACAAAAACACTTGGTTGTGGCGGACATGGCAACAGATATGGGAAGTTAGCAGAATGAATAAAACTTAACAAACATTTCTAAATCCCCAGTAGACCACAGGTTATATGATTCCCATATGATACGGGTGTTAGTCAAAATAGCCTTGATTTTGTCCTTTGACACAAGCACTGGTTTGTTTCTGTGCCTTGACCTCTGACATGAAGCTCTTGCGACATGCGCATTTGAAACTGTGAACTGGCTTATTGTGGTTATTTTGGAGGTGAGTCATTTTTTCCCCATTGCACCACAAGGGATCCCCCACCTGCCAAATCCCACTTTAACCCCTGATGACGCATTAGGTCATGTTGTCTGTCTAAAATAAATTCTGCTTTTTTATAGTGCTGAGCTGTATTTTCTCCTGTAGTCTTTTATTTTTACCTCCCTCGCTTTGCTGCAGAGAAGTCCAGAGCTTGTTAACAGTTGTTTCCCCAAATATAGCTGTGAGTGCAGGACCTGTTCATATATACAGGAGTTCAGGTTTTACTGAGATCAGCCTGCAGCACATTTACTATTCCACTAAAGACAGATGGAGTAGACCTCAGCCCATCCATCCATCCATCCATCCATCCATCCATCCATCCATCCAGAGTTAGTTGGAGTAGGAATATGTTTACAGTTACTTCTGATATGACCCATTGGATTATTTCTGGAATTAGGCAGAAACACCACAGACAAAGTTAAAATATGAATAACTTAATCAACTACAGAGCAGAGATCACAAATCAACATTAAGGCAGCTATCTCAGTATGGTTGTGCAAGAGTTGCTCAAGATTTGACAATGACTGATTTGTGAATTCAAGAACTTAAGCTTTGACCACAAATGTCAAGAACTTTTAAAGGACATTAAATAACACGTTGAAACCAAATGCATGTACTCACCAGTGTGATTTATTATTTGCTGGATCAGACAACATGTTTGTATTAAAGGTAAGGCATTAAATCAAAGTATGAGTTAGAATTTTAGTGGTGGTTGTGATGGGATGTAGTTCATTTAGACTGTGCACTGATGTGCTGGACCCTGACATGCTGTTTCCCCCTTAAAGAGTTTTCCAAAATGTCCACTTTGGCCAGAGTTTTCTGAAAACAATCCTTTTCAGTGAACTGAAACTGAATTTTCATGTGAATGAAAATGCCAGTTTTACAAATACTTCTGGATATACGGCATTATTCCCATCCTACAGGATTCCACCTGGTTTTGCAATGCACTCTCCTAAAGCTTATGTCTGTATATTACATTGACTCTTATTATTAAATAAACACAGGCCACAGAGACATTTACTTTCATATTAAGCAAAAGCCAAGTCTTCTTCATGTTTAATCTACATTAACTTTGAAGTCTTTCCTCTTTCCTTAAAAAATGTCCTTCTGTATGAATATCACATGGTTGCCAAAGTGGTTTCCTTTATCTCTCCTCTTTTCTCATTTGCTGTTTTTCCTCAAATAGCAAACCTTGTTTGTAGTATTTGGATGTCTACAGTCTCCTCCTCTCCCCTGTTTCCTTCTGTTTGTCTTTGTTTTTCCCTCCTGGTTCTCCACCCACACTCACCTAACATGTACTCTGCACCATCCTCCTTACCTCAGTCTCCATACATACATATATATATATATATATATATATATATATATATATATATATATATATATATATATATATATATATATATATATATATGTATATATATGTGTGTGTGTGTGTGTGTGTGTGTGTGTGTAAAAGCAGCTCTCAACATTCATATTTACTGTATGCCGCAGTATCAGGATGATTCATGCAAAAAAAAAGTAAAAAAAAAACAAACAAACAAAACACATACTTTATGAAAAGAGTATAGGAATTTGTGCCAGTAAAATCAACAGAATTTACCTCTACTGGAGACATGCTGCAGATGAGTATTATACCACATATCAGTTTAAATTCAATCTTCTTAGGTTGGTTGGGTTACTATAGTTGAAATGCTGCTGATGCAGGGACAGTGGACACAATACTGGATATACAGTTTATTATCAAATTTACTGTTATCTGATTAAAGGAAAATATATGAGTGAAAGTAAACTAAAATATAAACTGAAAATGAATGTAAAAAGGAAAGTAAATTATTATTATTATTATTATTATTATTATTATTATTATTATTATTATTATTATTATTATTATGAAAATCCATTTTATTAAAGAAACAATAATTTACAAAGGGACAATTAGTGCACTTACCAGAGAGAACACATAAAAAAAGAAAAAAAAAAAAAACCTTTTTGGTCAGTCCAGCTTCAGTGTTATCACAGATACTAACAACTTGCCTTCACTTTCACTTGACAGTTATTAGCAATTGTGCCAAGTCACAGCTAGTGGATGCATGGGTCCAAAAAAAAAAAAAAAAAAGGTGTCATTTGTTTTATTCATTCATACATTTGGTGTCTATGCCCCATAATCCTCTGGGGGGTCATGGGGGGCTGGATTGTATCTGAATCACCACTGGGTGAAGGCCAGGTGCAACCTGAGCCCTGTTCATTCACTCTCACATTCACACTTATGGGCAACTTATTAGACAATTCAATCTGCTGAAATGCATGTCTTTGGATGGGAAGAGGAAGCCAGAGTTCCCGGAGAGAACCCATTACAGATAGAAGAAGAACTTTCAAACTTCACACAGAACCAGGCCAGTGCTGGGCTTGAACCCAGGACCTTTTTGCTGTGAGGCAATGGCGCTAGCAGCATTTTTTTTTTTTTTTTTTAAATATGTTAATCTTTGTTTCTATTGGTCAACCATTTGCAAACCTAAAGCCTTAACAAAGTACTTAGTTTAATGCATATCTTAATTTTTTTCTGACTAAAATCAACCTCACCTATATTCCCAGAGCAATGATCAAATTGTTTTCTCATTTTTATTCTCATTTCTAGTGTTTGATTATAGTCTTGTCTTAACAATGTATATTTTTTAACCACTAGAAATCACCCTTTTTGTTTTTATTCTTAACTTTAATGTTTGTTTTCAGGCTTAGTTTAACAGGTTGTACATTTTTGCACAATCAATATTGCACATTTTGCTCAGTGGTTGGTATATTTCTGCTGTGCTCTGTTTATTTGAGTGATTTTACTGTGTGGATGTATAGTGTTTGAATTTCATGTGTTGAATTTTGCGCCCTGTGAACCTTGAGCCTTGAAATTGTTTTTGTACCTTTACAATAGCAGCATTACAGCTAAAAAAAAAAAAAAAAAGCAATATATTAATTTCTTGTTGTATATTATTGATTGCATTCCTCCATTTTCCTGCAGTTAATTCCTTTAAACTGTGGGTCATGCCAGAGAGAGGAAACAAACACTTTATATGGAGAAATGGGAAAAAAATATTAACACACAAGTTAGCTCTTTTATTTCTCTCTTTTAGGGGAAATGTGGTGTTATAATCCAGTGTGAGGTCTGTGCATCAGAGTGTCAGTGTTGTTATGTTTGTGTAGTAGCATAGTGTGTTACAGTCATATTCTTAGCTCAGTAAGAATAGCTCCTCTCTGACTCAGATTTTTTCAGTTCAGCCCACAGAGCAATTTGGCAGTTAGACATGAAGTGAGTATATCGTCTATACTGCGACACAGCCACGGATGCATCGGAAAACACACACACATCAACGCACAGTTTTACGTGTGTGTGTGTGTTCAGCATTAAGGTCACCAGTGCTGAAGTGACTCACATTCTGTCCTCAAGCCAAAATTTATTCTATTTCTGTCCTTTTCCTTTTTTTTTGTTTTCTTTCCTTCTCCTTTTTTCCTTTTCCTTTGTCCTTTTCCTTCCCTGTAATTTGTCCTTTGTCTGCCCATGCCTTTGTTATGTCTTTCTCCTTTATTATTTCTCCTTTTCAATTAATATGGGAATTACCTGTGTTTCTCTTTATTTTCCTTTTTCTCTAGTTTCATATTTACATTTCTTTCCTTATCATATTGTCTTATGGTGTTATATACTCAGGAGTGTACCTAATGTAGTGGCCAGTGAGTGTATATGCTGCTGTAGTCCATCTGCTTCAAGGATGAATGTGCTGTGTATTCAGAGATGCTTTTCTGCATATCTCCCTTGTAATGAGTGATTGTTAAAGTTACTGTTACTTTTCTGTCAGCTTGTACAAATCTGGTCATTCCCCTCTGACCTTGGGCATCAACAAGGCATTGTTGCATGGAGAATATCTGGATGTCTGTTCTCTATTTTTGGACTATTCTCTGTAAACAGTAGAGATGGTTGTGTGTGAAAACCCCAGTAGATTTATACTTTCTGGCACCAACAATCATGTCACCTCGGTTCCAACTTCAGCAAATCATTTTGATTTTGTCCACATGGCAAAATACATTGAGTTGCTGCCATCTGTCTTGTATATTCCATGTTGTGTTTAAGAGCAGTTGAATACGTGTACCTAATAAAGTGGCCGGTGAGTATACGTAAACACCATATACTGACCAAGTACATTCACCAATCTCTCCATCTACAGCGACCTCTAGGAGACATAATATATGATAAGATGTGGTTTTTCCAAGGTTTTTCTCATGTGTGTGTATTTTTTATGTGTATTACATAGATTACTGTTTTTGCATAGATTCTACATATTGTTTGTAAGATTGTACAGTAGACCCCAGCTGAGAGTCAGAAACTGGTTCTTGCTGCTGTGCATGACACGATAATAAGCATACATTGGGTATCTGAACTGAACCTTAGAAAAATTAAACCTGGTTAACCTTCCTCCTGTGTTAAGGTCCACACAGACCCGTTTTAAGTTTTAAATGCTTAAATGAACCAAATTAAATTTGTGTATTGCATCAAGGCTTTTGACTTTGTCAGGAACCTCTATTTCAACAAAATAATACAAAAAAACATTTTTTTTTTTTTTACTAAATTATGAAATGCTCTGGTTAAAATTATGAATTTATGTTGTTACGGTGGATTTCGACTCAGTTATAAAAATAAGATTATAAAGCAATAATTAGACCTCAAACTGAAATCATAAGTGCACTGTCAGCCAACGCACTGACAGACAGCTCCTCTACCAATCATGTGAGCTCTTGGGGATTGTCATTTTGCCTTGTTATCCAGTTTACCTGCATAAAAACAAAACAAGCTAAGACGGGCAGGTCCACACATGTGAGGTCAATTCAGTATAGAGTTGGTGACTTACAGAGGGCAAATCGAGGGGTATACTGACAAAAAATAGGCCCAGAGGCTCACACCAAAAATAGTAAACCAATATTTTCATGGATAAGGAAGCCTAACAAGGTAACCAAGAGATGAGAAACAAATTGGATGATAGATAACTGTTTTTAGTGTATTTTACAGCTGATTTAAGACATGGGTCAAAACTGACTCATTAACATAATACATGGTAACAGAAAGCTAACACAAGAGGAAGGTTAAACCTTCATCTGCTGATTTGTTAACTGATTCCTTGTTATCTTTCTTTTCTACTACAGTATTTTCCAACTTTATAAATCATAGTATATTCCCTATTTATTTCATTCATTAGAGTTATATTCACTTCATATCTTAAACAGATTTGATCCACAAAGTCTACTTGAAACCTAAACCCTTTTTGTTGAATTCTCTTCTGTTCCTTGGAAATCTGTTGATGGAATCAATGAGTTTGGTGTGATTTTATCTGATTAGTCTGTCTTTGTGCTGCTATATTGTAAATGTAATTTCAGTCGTCTGTGTATTTCAGTGGGGTCACCCATGAGTCAGTTCACATGCCTTCTTATTTTAGAGAGGTCACATCCACACAGGCTGCTGCTGTACTCCCAACATTTGTTTGACTTTGCTTGTGCTGATCAAGCCTGCAACTAAAGAGTTACAGACAAAATAAACCATCAACAAATACACTGGCATCAGATCGATTCTAAATTCTGTAATTATGCCCATGTACTGATGGGGGACAACAGCTCCATTGTTGCACATAAACTATTAAAAACACTTAATTAACCCACAGCTTTGCAAATGTTGATTCAGTCACAATTTTCTCACAGTTGTTTGATAGAAACAACAGCTAACTGCGAGCTGAGGACTTGTTTGATAATATATACATATGCATTCATCAGCTGTGTTCAGTCTGCAGTGGGAATCATAGCTCTTTGAGTGCAAAGATACAGGTAAGAATTTAGAAAAAGACAGACTAAAACTACTGTCATACTATAAAGAGGCATCACAGTCTGTTTAGTGTATGAGATCTGTGGTTGTCATTATAAAATGATGGTACCACTGTGGAACACTAACGTGGAAGTCTTAGAACTACAGACAACTGCAGCCAAATGTGGATTGAATTTAATGCTGAACTTTATGTTCTGAAGTGTGAACCTAAGAGGAAGAAATTAAATACTGCTGAAATAACAGTTAACCCATAAAGACCCAAACACACACCATCGACCAAAACCATCTACTGATCTAAACTGTTTAATACCTGTTGATCCACTAGTCCTATCAATACATGTAAATAATTGGTGTAAAATACAGTTTGTCATCTTTTAATGGTCATCAGATATGACCCATTTGGATGTTCAGAGGCTCCACAGCTACCGTGGAAACATTGTCATCTTCTACAACATTGATTCACCAGTAAATCCCATGGAATTGAATCAATGACAGTGGATGGAGACACTTGTTTTTATGTTTAGTCAATTTCTTGCTGAAAAAGTAGCTTTTTCCTTTTTTTTCTGATTTGATATAATAACCTTTGAATTTACTCTGAGTTTTTATGAACACCTACATGATCAACGAATTAAATCCCACTATATAATGCACGTTCTGTGTCCATCCGTCTGATTGATGTTGCAGCACAGGAGGGCGTTTATGTGGATTTTCCTCAGCCTTCACAGGCCCAATCGCCACCAAACTTGCCAGATGAACAGAAACATTACCTGACTATCTACTAGGCACAATTTCATGTCCGTATTCAAATGTTGTGAGGTATACTGGGCGATTTTAGCCTTTCATGCTATTGTACAATGGCACCATGGGTACAATGCCGCTAGTGTAGGAAAATACATGATTTGCACTGAAAAAAATTTAAATAAGTTGGATAAAATTACAAAAAACGGTAATAAATCCTTTAAGAAAAGTTTGATAGAAAGAAAAATCCATTTGGGAACCGCCACAAAAGTACCACTGGGTCTTTATGGGTTAAGGAGAGACACGGCACATATTATAATGACTGACAATGAATGAAACATGATTCTGTCTAACTTTAGCCAGTGAAAACCTTACAACGTTCTGTCGACATGAAATCTCAGCAACTGGAGGCTGCAAATCATTTAGCTGTATTTTCAAGACAGATGCAGCACAGATGTATAATACACTCAATATATCAAGAATGTCTGAAGCAAACCTTACAAATGTTACAATAAACAGAAATTAAAACAAAAACAAAATGGGAATTAAGCATGTTACTGTTGATTAATTTGGAGCAAATATACTTGTCCACTTTCTGAGGCTAAAGTAAAGGCTGCATACACATGTCTGAAATAAATGTTGTTGTTTTTTTGTTGTTGTTGTTTTTTTTTACAATGTTTAAACCTCTTCATCAGTCATGCTATGACCCAAGTGTCTTCTCTCGTTTTTATTTGTGATCTGTGTATGTTCTTCCTTCATTTTACCGGCTGCTCAGGTGAACACGCCAGCCAATCAGGACCAGTTTATCATTATTCATGTTATAGCTCAACTTTGTTCCATCTTTTCCCAATGTGTCAATCCAGTTTTGTTGTGTTAAAACAAATCCCCCTGCCTCATGGACTCATCCTCATCACCTCTAGACCTGATTAGATCAGAACAAGTCCACATCAGCTGTTGTTCCATCCAGCATGTTCTGTGAATGCATAAGAAGACATAACTGACATAAAGCAAATTCAGAAAAATGGCAGACATTTCAAAGGCAGATCTCCCTTCTGCAGCTCTCTCCTCTCTGTCCAAATAAAGTGACTAATAATGAAAATAGATGACCTGTTGCTACACACTGCTGTGGAAAAGAAAAGACACTTTTCTGAGCTTCCATGCTGAGTTATGTCTGACTGAATCTGAAGAGTGATTGGTTATTACAGCTGGCTGAAAAAACCCCATGTCTCAGGGTAGATTTTGTAAAGTCTGGGTGAAATTCTTGCTTCAATTCGGACCAATGAATTCACAACATGCATGTGTTTATGGAATATCAAAATATATCAAATTCGAAAGCTTGACATGTTTGCTACAACAGAAACAGAAAGTGTCTTTTTGTATATCAGATTAAGAAGGAATTCTTTTTCCAGAAAATGAAACACCACCTAAAGAGAGAGAAAATGTTTTGAGGAAATTCAGACATTTTTTTTTTCTTCAAATTTTACATTTACATCTACTGCAATACTGTAAATATGTCAGTGGTGCAGCTTGTGTTCATGTGTTCATAGTATATAATAGTTTAGAATGTGACACAGCTCAGATTTATAATTAGCTCTAGCACAGTGTGACAAACACTGGTGGCCAAAATTATTAGTACACCTCAAATCTGAAAATATTAACCTTGTTTTACCTCCAAAACATGATTTCATTTCATAATGTTCATGAAACATGCAGGTGGTTGTTCTGAGCTGAACAAATATCAGATGAAGTGAGTCCTACTGTTTTTATCCACTTTTAACCTTAACGTTTAATGAACAGGATCGACTTTATACGTTCAACTGAATCACAGCTTTGTTCTAAGACTCACATCATCATCAGTTTAACCACGATCACATCTGACAATGAATACACAAGGATTGTGTGACATTGACAGTAAAATAGTTGTTTTTTTCCATAAAGAAAATGACCTAAATCTGCTTATGATAGCTCTATTTTATGGTTTATAGAACTTAATGATGACTTTTATTGGTAAAAAAAGGCAGATAAAACTTCTTAAATATGCCAAGTGTTTAATAATTTAGACCACCACTGTATGATTCCCTAAAGCATTGGTTTCAACATAAAGGCACCTTTACAGACCATTGATTTTGAACTAAATAAAATAACTTAGATCCAAGCAATCAGTAAAGTCATATCTTTCAAAATTTATTTAAACTGTTATGATGAAATAAGAATGGACATACAGTAAATTGTTAACTAACCTTGCATAGGTTACAAACTATGCCTCACCAGCAAATGACAAACCATAAGAAAAAAATCAGACATACTGCAACAGTAATAACTGTGGGGTTCGACCGCCCAGTGGAGGGGAAACAAACAAATGTATTTATGCATCTCTTTTGTTATATTCTTAAGTTTTTCCAGCACTAGGGCTTTCAGTTGTCATGGTCGGGACAAGACTTTGGCAAGAAGGAGAAAGGGAACAGATGTACAAATGAAATCACAAACTGAACCTAATTAGTCCTAAATTTATTAATCTTCCTCCAGGTGACGAGAGACCCTTTTGAGTTAGAATCTGAGAGAAAAATGGCATAATAATAATAATAATAATAATAATAATAATAATAATAATAATAATAATAATAATAATAATAATGTTTGTGTAGAAATATATCACCAGCATAATTTCATGTGAATGTTCATGCAGTTCAGTCTTCGGTTCATCATACATACAGATCACAGCCACATGATGACGCTTTCAGGAAATCCTCCTCAAACAACATCTCAAACATATTTAGACTCTTCATTACATCATTTATCATCATCATCATCATCATCATCATCGTCATCATCATCATCATCATCATCATCATCATCATCATCATCATCATCATTGGCCTGAATAAGACAGTCATGGCTTTTTGAGATTCAGACATTCCTATGAACACTGATGCTGAATTTCTCAACCTATTTCATTTTTACTGTTGATCAAAAAAATAAATTAATAGAAAATGTATTAATTAGTAAAAAAAAAAAATCTTCTACTTCGATTATGTATTATACTACTGGATCTTGAGTTCATTTACTGTTAAATACATTTTGTACCCTCCAAGGCCACACATGAACTTTCAGTCCAATCATAGATTTCGTTTAGATTTTCTTATTCTGTAAATAGGGATACAGCTTGCAATGATTTTGTTTGTTTATCAATCTGGTTATTTTGTCTAAAAAAATTATAAAATATGAAGGGATAATAAAAAGAGGAAACATTTTAAACAGAATTGACAAATCTAGGAAAGATCAGATTTCATGTGATTGAAGACCTAACCCTTTGTTTTCCAGACTGACAGTATCTCCACAGTGTGTAAGTGCTGTGGCAGTGCTGGAGATATGTCGGACTCAATTTGCAGAATGAAAATGAGGAAAAATATAAACTCTCTTGGTTGTTTAGCTTGTTTGTCTTTAATCTAATTCCACCTGTGTTGTGAATGTTTTGGTAGAACAACTGTGCATGAGAAAAGACAAGAGACACCAAAAAAAAGGTATGATTTTGTTTAAAAAAAAAAAAAAAGACAGAAAAAAATTGGCATCTTCAGTGTGTAGCTGCAGTTCAGACTGAAACACTCCTCTACTGGTGGGTTTATTCTGGTGTGCAAGAGCCAAAACTAGCAAATCAGGTCAATTATTTGACCTGGGTTTTGATTTGATACATGTAATCTGTTGGTAAAGGCATGACAGCAAATGATATCTCATTAATTAAACAGATATCGTTAATCCTTCACAAACATCTCCCATTGAAATGAGAAGCTCTGCCCTGATGACCTGTCGGCCATCACACATCTTTCAATGTATTGAATCAAAGTTATATTCCAGATAACATGCAGCTTGAGATCTTAAATGTTGATGTTTATTTGATGGATATTTAATGAATATTTCTTAAATAATTAGGACTTGGCAGTTGGAGGCTTGTAAACTAAATTTATTTATGAAGACTGGATTATTAATTATTATGAAAATTTATTTTAAATTTTACTGCATATCAGGAAAAAAAGTTATATTTTAAAAGATGAAAATAAGAACATGCTTTAAAATGATTAAAAGTCTGTCTAGAAAATGTTTCTTTTTGTGTATTATCCTCTTGTTAAGCTGCTCTGATGATATGAAACAACTAGTAAACTTCATTTGGTCCCTTCAGTGGCGTCTGGAGCAGATATGTGTTAACTTTGGCCAACAGTAAACACAACAAATATGAAAAACAGAACTTAAAACTATAAGACAACCAACTACCCTGATGTTGTTTTCATCACTGAAAGATCATCACTAATTTCCAATATCTGTCCAGAAAATATAAAAACGTTTCTGTTATCAGATCTTTTAAAAAGTTGACTTTTTGTGTAATTTTGCTCCCGAAAACCTACTGCATGTTTAACATGTAGCACCTTTCATAGCATTTATTGATTTCCCATGTTACTGTTAATTAAAGGGATATTTTCTTCATGTTAACAGCAGTTTCTGAAACAGACCTTAAGCTAACAGATGATGACACAGGCACTACACAGTAACAACAAAACTGAGATATCAAACTTTGTTAAGGAAACATGGCTGGAGGAAATGACGGCAGCAATGTAAAGGCTGTTAGTTTGATGTTACAAGAAGCAGTTCATGGTGATTGTGCACAGTTTACCATGTGTTAGGTCATCTTGTCTGCACACAATTCATATTTTTTTTGTGGACAAGACACACGTCTTAAGTATCTTGAATCTTACATTACAGGTTATGAAGACAAATACACTTGCAAGCATGACAGTCTTATTTGTGAGCTCAAGATAACTTATATTATCTAAAGTTATAGACAACTGACGACTTCTTGTTCATAGATCGTTATTGTCTTGCTCAGTAAATAAAGCTTTGTGTGCATGAGTTATTTAAGTTAAAATCTCCTTTCCACACAAATTATAAACTTGCATGCATGTGTCTTTATTTATGTATTTTGTTACTTTTTTTAGTTCATACAGTAAATTAATGCAGTAAATTACTCTGCAAAAAAGCTAAGTACTTACAAAAAATGTGCCCACAAACACTGTACTTTTCCAGTTCTTCAAGTTTTTCAAGTCTTGAAAGAGGGAGCACATTATAATCTAGATGTGTTTTTTTATTTTGTTTTTGTTTTTTTTTAAATTTATTTTGTTTTTGCTAAAAAAAAAAAAAAAAAAAAAAAAAAAGTGTAATCTTGAGTACACAAAGCATTTCCTGCACCATTTTTTTTTTTGCAATAGAGAATGTACAGGTTTTATTAACATACTATTGCACATTAAAAGTCAAGAGTCATATTAAGTGTTAACAAGATACCTGTGCACATAAGATATAATGTTATTTCCCCAAATTATAATCTGGAACATGCAAGGTTTTATCTTGTAAAGTTTCAGTTTGCTTCGTCTTCATGCATAAAACAGACTTGCCGTGTGTGCTTACATGTTATTAGGACAAAAATGTGACGTGAATTTCAGCACACAGTGTTCTTTTGTTTATCAATAATTTATCTGTTGTAAACAAATAAAAATCTAAGCAGATTTATCTGCTAACATAAAATAATCCTCTATGTCGTGTGCACAGATGATAGAAACATATGGTTGCTTTTGATTAAATAGTTTTTCTGGATAATTAAGAGTTTATTGGCAGAGATATGCTGAGGATTTCACAGCTTCATTAAATTCAGTATAGGAATGATAGAAGTGTAAGTTGTCATTGTCTGTGTAAGCACCCACACAATCCTGAAAAAAGGTCTCAACAGGTAAATAAGTGAAATCACGCATGTGGGTGGGTGTGTAGAGCTTTTAAAGCCACTTTGCAGTTAACGGAGAGACACAAAGCAACACTGATGAGATTCACTCCATCACAATGGTTCAAGAAATACTGGAGTTTCATTGTATGAGTCTGGGGTCTTTTTTTACCCAAATCAAAGGAAAAAAATAAACAGCAGATGACATAAAAAATGACTCAGATGAGATTTTGCTTTGCTGTCTGCTGTGGTTACACTCATATGGCCCAAAAGATTTGATAAAGTGTAAGACAGAGGAACGTCACTGTCAAATGTTTAAAAGGACAAATTTAGTCAAATGCAGCATCACAGAATAATGTCCTTCTGTTCATCAAGGATCAGGAACAAACCATTACTGTCCCTTAATATACTGCATCAGTGCTGTATGCCATTAAGGTGCCTCAGATCAACCATAGCTCTCACATTTGACAGGACTGATGCTGTCACTGACCACATTGACTTTGGTCTTTTCATTGTTAGTACACGCTGCTGCCTTTGATTTTACATGTGCACAGAATCAACACTGAGTTCAACTCACTGAATGGTCAGTGGTCATTGTGGCTATAACATCAGCATATATTTTGCTTAGTAGAATAAAACTTAAGCCAATCAATATTTTATTTTGAAGAATTTTAAGGCTAGACTGACTCACTGTGAGAGTCATTAATTACTCATTTTTACCACCTTGTCCACAACACAGCAAACATAGTATTTCTCTCCCACAGCCATGTGCTCCCTCCTCAAAGCAAAACAGCCGCGCCATTTTGCTGGTTTACAGAGTGACTAATGCCTTTGGCAACTGTAATGTTCAGGCTGCATCCACTGTGGTCAGATGCATCACTGCTTCTACAGCCATGTCAAAAACTGATCACTCAGCTAATTTTCTTCACACTCCATGAACCACGTAAGACGTCACTGAAACCACTGCTATACTGTAAAACATGTACAGTTAAAACAGTTTGATGATGATATAGCAAGTACACTGGTAGCAAGAACAAAGGCAGACCAACAATAGAAAAGATGGACATATAAGGCTCATCATTTTCAGTTTTTAAGCATCTGTAGGTATAGATCTAAAGTGCTCAGGGAGTGTTTTCTGTACCAGAGGATACTGTTCCGCTGCGTTCTCCTCTGTATTGTCTTCTCTAGATCAGAGGGCTGACCATAATATGAAGGAAAGAGAAAACACTACAGCCTAGGTCACATCCTCTGGATATTTTCTGCAATTTCAAGGTTTTTGTAACCAGCCACTAATTTCACTTTTAATACTTGTGGACCTCTGATCTGCCAAATGATGTTTTCTTTTCCGCTTGTAACTAGAACTATTAAAAAAACATTAGTGAGCATCACAGTTGCATGTTCCTTCACTATTACAAACACACAGACTGCAGTTTGTTTTCACTCAATCCCACATGCAACATCTTGCAAGTGAAAATACTCACTAGAGCACCAAATGTGGACTAATGCACCAGTGCTGTTTTTAAGAATATCTTCAGGAACCAGTGGGTTGTAGCGGAGAGACAGCGAGTGCTGGACAATGTTGGTCTGGATGTTTTCACAAGATTTAAGATATTTTATGCTTTATGCAATTAGTGCACACAAAGCCAACAGAGTACAGGTCTCATTCATATGAAGGACATATGACTGGTAGTCATTACCTCAAATCTTGGCTGCCGGTGTGTATTTCTAATTTAAGACAACAATGAAAATAATGAGCCCCAAAGAAGTGTATTTAATTTTGTGCTGATTTGCTTTTAGAAAAAAAAAATCCTGGTATTCAACAACATGGGCCTTATGATGGTTATTATGATAATTGGATCATGCTAACAAGAAATTTTTGCAGCAAAGAGTATGTTTGTTAATGACAGACTTGGAAAGTCCAAATGTGTTGACAAATATTAGTGTTTTCAGAAGTGTTACTGTAACAAATCTGAAGCTCTGTGTAATATATTAGCACTGTTTGAAAAACCCAATAGCTCCATGTTTGGGATGCTGCATCAGTAATGATACCTAAACCAAGGACATTCTAAAACATATGAATGTTTGTTTAAAATTTGGCTTCATACAATATATAAAAGAACAATTATAGTGACAATAATATAGTATAGTGAGTCATTTTAATTACCTGTCCTGTTACACTGTGATTAAACCCATTTAGAAGCAGAAAGCTTCTCTGAACATGTTTTAGCCTCTTTTGGTTCAACTCACAGACAAAACAGTGAAAAGGTTTAAGTTGTGTGTAAATTTGTGCAGCTTTAGAGAAATGACCTGTGATATTTTTAGTGCCCTATTGTTACCATGACCCTCTTGAAAAATACCAGAATTTCCCTTTAAGGATGCTGAACTGCTTTACCTGCACATGTACGACAGAAACAGTACAAAAAAGAAATAAAATCCACGTGTATCCTGCTAAATGTGCATTGCAGCCCTGTGTCATCATCCAGGACAACTGGGAGATTAAGAAGGCCCTATAATATGGAATATTGTCCTATCTTTAGTTAAACATGTAAGTCTATAACCCTTTTTTTTCTTCTAGATGTGCAGGGAGTAGTGCATCTTCATGGCAGGAAAAGATAAGCTGCACATGGTAAGCTCTTTGTTGTTTGTTGTAATGGGAGGCACTTTAGTCAATTCTAAATGAGAAGGGGTTCAAGGCACTAGAAACTAATTTTAGATATAGCTATGAAATTTGTTCAATATTACCGCTATCCTTCTTGAAACTGTTTAAAAGCCAAATAAAAAATGGGGTCACAATTCACATAAAATGATCCCATGCACTCCATCATCAAAGCTTTAAATAAATGAAAAAGGAGGATGTCATTTATGAAATGTCTTTAAAAAAAGAGAGAGAAAGAGAGAGAGAAAGAGAGAGATCATCGAATATGTCTCTTCTGCGTTTTTTTCCTTGTTTTTTTTTCTTTTTTTTTTTTTTTTGTAGATTTGTCCCCTCTGGCAGTTTGCTCCGTCATGCACCGTATCCTGTCGTTAGCTTGACAATGAGGAGAATCACCATCTCCCAGCTCCTGAAGTCCCTCCAGAACTGCAAGCAATTTAATACTGACGTCATGCATTGAGTATACGTAGCTATACCATAGCTAATTAGGCCATAATGCTATTTTGACATGCCATGATCTTCGAAAAGAAGTGTTCCTGTTCCCTTAGTACTTTAACATTCAACACTGAAATGCTTTTAAATAAATTAAACAATAATAAATAGCCAGTGCACTTTTGGTGAAAACAAATTTGAGAAAAAACAGCGATCCAGGAAGGGATGATGAGGGTTGAAGAAGAAAAAATTAAAATGAGGTAATGCCTTATGCATGCCAATATAAGAGAGAAGAGAGTCTCCACATGCGTATTCCAAGCTGTATATAAAGGAGCTTTGCATTGCATCATACAGGGAACCTCCAGCCGACCTTTAGCAGCAGCAGCAGTGCAGATAATCTTCCACAAGGCCCGGCACACTTCCTGGTATTTTCTGATAAGGTGCCTGAAAAACGAACATGTCTTGAGTTTTTCGAAAACTTCCCTGGATGTGCCATGTAAAAACTTGTCCAAAATACTGCTCAAATCCCGATAAATCCATCAGTTGTCCATTGATGTGTTCTTTAAATCTCACTCGGGCTTGTTCAGGTTTGTATCCTGAAATGTATGTCTATATTTAACACAACCTGCTGAGTATCAAGGGGACTTTTTGATAAATTACTATCAATTTTGTCATTTTCTTCTCATCAAGGTTCCTATTGGATTTGATTCATGTATCAGGTATACATCTCATGTAAAGACAAATGTATTTTTAAAGACTTTGTAAATCAATTTTGTGAGAACTTCTTTTAGTATCCTTAAGTTACTGAAAAATCTTGTTTGATCTTGTTTTATGCCTTGAATAAAGCTCTTTAAACAAGCACGGATTTTGTTTTCGATAGCTAAATTCCCTGACATTTTCTGAAATTTACACAAAGACTTACTCAGTAACATGTTTTAATGAAGTGGATCCGTATTAACTACATTTTTGCAGCAAAACAAGCTTTAAAGTCTTATGACATTCGACTCTAGTCCAATGCCTTTGGCCAAAACTAAGCTTCAGCTGTAAACAGACCAGACTGGGACTGGGACTGGCATAACTATCAAAGATATACTCAAGCATTTTCACTTAAAAATACTTAGAAAGTCCAATTTTAGGAGAATCTATGCAAAACTGCTTGATATATTCAAATAGTCTTGGGTCCCCTGGATCCTGTTCAGTTAATGCAATCTGATAGTGTTTGTTAAAACTGTAGTCTCTAACTCTGTGATGCCATTATAACAACACTATTTTCTGTTTAAAGCTGCTCCATATCCACAGAGGACACTGTTTTACTCAAATGTTTTAACCTACAGATTAACACGCCTTATTACAAGCAAACTAAGCTGTGAAAATCCTAGACCCTTAATGTAAGATGTATGTTGAGGAGATCAGGTGATTTTTGGGTAGAAATTCCTAAATTGAGAGAAGAATTTATCAAAAATGTTCCCCTGATGCCTGCTGACATCTTTGCCAAATGTATGTTCATAACTGAGCCTCTACTCTGATCAGGTTGTCGTATGTGATATGAAGTCTTCGTTTGGATGTATCAATGAAAAAAAAATGCACCAATGAAGATAAAGCGTCCAAGTATTTCTACAATATTTACACTGGTGCATGGGCGCCGCCTCACACATCGGTGAGCAGCTTCCCCTTATTCACACAGTTCTGGCTGGGAGCCGTGCAGTTGGCAGTCCTAAGGTTTGCTTCCCTAAAGTTATCGATGCTGTTGTTCATGTCCTCATCTATCTCCATGTATTCTGACTTGCTGACAACTGAGGAGCTGCGGCGGCTGGAATTGATCTCTGATGCCAAGTTCTGGTTGCTGACATTGAGCAGCTGGGCCTGCTCCTCACCCTCCGTCTCCCGATGGTAGAAATAGTTAAAGTTGGAGACAATGACGGGCACTGGCAGTGCGATGGTCAGTACTCCGGCGATAGCGCACAATGAGCCCACGATCTTGCCTCCGATGGTCACGGGGTACATGTCCCCATAACCGACGGTTGTCATAGACACCACAGCCCACCAGAACGCATCTGGGATGCTAGTGAAGAATGACTCTTTCTCCTCAGCCTCAGCAAAGTAGACAGCACTGGAGAACAAAATCACACCAATGAAGAGGAAGAAAATGAGCAAGCCCAGCTCCCGCATGCTTGCCTTTAGAGTTTGCCCCAAAATCTGGAGCCCCTTGGAGTGTCGGGATAGTTTAAAGATCCTGAACACCCTCACCAGACGGATTACCCTGAGAATGGCCAAAGATGTGGCCTGTTCGCCTCCACCCTTCCCCTCCCTGTTTTCTTGGTCATCAGCCAGCTCCGTTCCAAGCGTGATGAAATAAGGGATTATAGCCACAATATCAATAGAGTTCATCATGTTTTTAAAGAATGCTGCTTTACTGGGACAGGCAAAAAACCGGACTATCAACTCAAAGGAAAACCAGATGATGCAAAGTGTCTCCACGATAAAGAAAGGGTCAGTGAGAACATTTGGTTTATAAAATATGGTGCTGTTTCCCACAATCTGCATCCGGTCATTGGGATCCTCCTTCAGCTCGGGTAAGGTTTCCAAACAAAATATGACTATTGAAATAAGAATAACCATCACTGAGACAATGGCGATCCCCCGAGCAGGCCCTGAGCTCTCTGGATGCTCAAACAGGAGCCAGATTTGCCGCTGGAACTCCTTCTCTGGCAGGGGGCGCTCCTCCTCCCGAATAAACCCCTCATCTTCTCTGAATTTCTCCATAGCCTCTGCACCCAATTCATAAAACTTTATCTCTTCTGAGAACATATCCAGTGGCACGTTGACTGGTCTCCTCAACCGGCCCCCAGACTGGTAATAATACAAGATGGCGTCAAAACTGGGTCGATTTCGGTCAAAGAAATACTCATTTCGTAAGGGGTCAAAGTAGCGCATCCTCTTCTTGGGATTCCCCAAAAGGGTGTCAGGGAACTGAGCAAGGGTCTTCAACTGGGTCTCAAAGCGGAGCCCTGAGATATTGATGACCACTCGCTCACAGCAGTCGTGGTCGTCATGGTCGTCGTCGGGCGGGTAGGGGTCCTGCGGATGCCCCGGCAGGGTGGAGGTCTCATCCATGTTTTCTGTGGACACCACTGTCATCCTTCCTGGTGGGTGGAGGACAGGAAGAGGAAGTGGTGTGAGGTGGAGGTAGTAGATCAGAGTGAAGAGGCTCCTACTGAGGCCAGGAGCTGTGCAGAGCCTCCCTGTCCATCATCATCATCATCATCATCAACATCATCATCATCCTTGAGCTGAACATATTTTCTCAGCGATGCTTCATGTGTCACCTGGAAAAAGGCAAACACTACGTCTTATAAACATCCAACATATTCATTTTCACCTGCCTTAACCGCTCTCTGACTGTCAGTATGAGTGTGAAAAAAGAAAAACACATCATGCAGTACAGTACAGTATCCTGTGCTGCATTTGCTGTATTTTTACCGCATACATCAGTATTCAAGTTTGCAGTCCCGCTGCGTTCCTTCTCTGCGCACATCTGGACCACTGTCTCCTCTCAAACATAAACTATCCTCTAATCAGATCAACATGTTACACGTTCATACTGATCAAATACTAATTCAATACAGAAGGTTATTTGGTTAAAGATTGAATTGCTAATTACCTGTCAGGAGTTTCAGAGCAGCAGATGGCAGGAATGTCCTCACTGTGCGCACCTTTTCCCGGCCACCCACCACAACTTGGCTTTAATACTGATATCGTTTTACAGTATCGCTGAAATATTAATAGACTATGTTGTCTTGGTCAACATCCGTATCCTCTTGGTGTAGGTTTTCAGCGTCGATCTGAGCAGCCCGTCGGAGGAAGAGGAGGAGGAGGAGGAAGAGGCTTCAGACGACTCTGAACCGCAGCTCAGCAGCAAAAATCTTGATGGACAATTTATTAAAATCATGCTGGAAAATACAGGAGGATCAGGTCAACAGAGGCTGAAGTAGAAATGCAGCCGGATCAAGCTCCCAGTCTGATGGAGTCAACTGGGAGGACTGGACACTGCAGCATCAGCAGAAACAGCCGCTCTCTCCTGTTATTCCGCTGCGGGGGATAAAAAAAATAAAATAAAATAAAAATAAAATAAAAAATGCGGTGGCCCCTCCAGGAAAAGAAAAACGGTTTTAGGATCCTGGACTACAAGAGATAGAGAGAGCAGATCCGTCCTGGGTAATTTGGAAGCATATTGCAGGATTTTATGTGGAGGGAGAAAAAGAAGAAGTGAGTGAAGGAGGGAGGGAGGGGTTTGAGAGCGAGTGAGTGAGTGAGAGTGAGGGGAGTGAGAGAGAGAGAGAGGAGAGGAGAGGAGGGGGGGTTTCGACGCAATGCAGACAGACTGTAAAACACAGTTGGCACTACAGTACGTGTGTATCTGCAAACCACCTCCGGAACCAAACAATACAGCAGCATCTCAACCCTCAGCTGCACGGTCATGTGATTTTAATCAGCGCAATAAAATAAAAGCTTCTGGGAGGATGATGCATGATCCCACCGCTGACAGAAAATACATCCTCACACATAGTTGCGGAGTCGATTCACTGCATCGTGTTACGTAACCGTGTTCCTCAATGCATCCCAAACACTGATCAGAAATGAACTTCTCCTGCCTCCCACTTTGAGGTTGGACTGGAGGAATCTGCAGCACAGGAGCAGGAAGCCACTCCAGTGGTTTCCTATCATTTGCCGCTGAACAGTTTGCGACAGTCGGGCTTGCACGTTGGTGTAAATATTCCGGTGTTGCCATGGTAACAGGGAAAAACCAATACTTTATTTCAGTCCCGTGTGAAACTGTATCAATATATTATTAGCTGATAGGGATTTGTGTGGATGCCTTGTTCAGATAGAATATAAAATAAAAAACAAACTTAAAAGTCAGCAGTATCCATATCCTTATGTTTAATTCACTGACACATTCCAACATCCTAACCCAAAAAAGCAATCCATATGGAATTTATACTCTGAAATTTACACTGCCAGTCAAAAGTTTGGACTCAACTGTTTTTATCTTTATTTTCATGACTGTTTACATTGTAGATTCTCACTGAAGGCATCAGCTACAAATAATCTTTTCCCAACAAATATACAGAAATTATTCAGTATTCATGAGGGGGGTTATGATGTAAGGGGGAAAATTAACTTTAAAATTCCCTTAATACGACTAGGAAGGGTTTTTGTGTTTCTGTCAGCGGAGTGAGACTGTGGAACAGATTTAATATAGAGTTAAAGCAATGTCCAAGCATGAAAGAATTTAAAAGGAGGTACAAAGACACAGTTTTTCAGAGGTACAGGGATGAGGGAGGGCTTGGGGATCACTGGGTGTGATAAAAATGTACAAGTATGTGGTAAGTGTGTGTAAATGTATGTATAAGTGTGTATGTGTGTGTGTGTGTGTATACATGTAGGTGTATATGTATGTATACGTAGATCTGTGTATGACTATGTATTTACATATATTTCTTATTGTATTATTTGTTTATGTAAATCATATTTGTTCATAATAATATAAAGCCAGAAACCTAATTATTTACTAGTAAGTATCAGTCATATTATGGCATAGTGTAGAGATATGATTAGACGAGGAAGGTTATTATTGTTATTAATTATATAAGGAGAAGGGGTGGGAGTTTATAAGTTCTACTTCTTCTCACTCCTTTTCAAATATGTATTATATGTCTTATGTTTAAGTGTTTTGTTTATTTATTTTCTTCTGTTTGACATTCATGTTCGAAATAAATACATCAATCAATCAATCAATCAATCAATCAATCAATCAAAACTATGTATGAACACATATGGAATTATGTACACTACCAGTCAAAAGTTTAGACTCACCTGTTTTTTCTTTATTGTCATGACTATTTACATCATAGATTCTCACTGAAGGCATCAAAACTATGAATGAACACATGGAATTATGTAGTTAAAGCATGTTTTATATTTTAAATTCTTGCTTTCATTACTGCTTTGCACATTGTTGGCATTCTCTTGATGAGCATCATGAGGTAGTCACCTGAAATGTTTTCCAAAAGTCTTGAAGGAGTTCCCAGTGATGCTGAGCACTTGTTGTCCATCTGCGTTCCATCTCATGTCATTTAAATGAGAAGGTGAACCATTTGATTTCAAAACCATGTATTTGGTATACATTTCTCCAGAGGTCAAAAACATAAATAGATGCTTATTCAGCATATTACTAGCTGCAGGAGAGAAAAAAAGGCAACAACTAAACAATGGGTGACACAAGAAGAACCAACAATAAATAACTGGATAGACATAACCATGGCAATTTATAGGATGGAAGGAATAACTTTCACTGTAAATTTGAAGATGGATTTTTTTGTGCAACACTGGGAGGGATGAGTGAGATATGTGAAGCCTTTGAGATCTGATTTTGCTGAGATAACTGCATGAATATGAACCCATAATCCTCTGAAGGAAATTTATTTTTGTGTTTTTATTTATCTTTATTTATACATTGATTCTTTACTTTGAGATCCTGTATGTCAAGACAATGACGAGCAGCTGTAAATGTTTTTTTGTTTGTTTGTTTGTTTTTACACCCACTCTCTGGATGTGTATAGTTTGTGTATTTGACTGTTTTTTCTATGTTTGAAACAAATCTAAACACTTTCAATAAAAAGAGAATAAAAAAAAATAATAATGAGGTGAGTCCAAACTTTTGACTGGTAGTGTAGTTAAAAAAAAAAGTGTGACATAACTCAAAGCATGTTTTATGTTTTAGATTCTTCAAAATAGCCACATTTTGGTTTTATTACTGCTTTGCACATTCTTGGCATTCTCTCAATCAGCTTCATGAGGTAGTCACCTGAAATGTTTTCCAAAAGTCCTGAAGGAGTTCCCAGTGATGCAGAGCATTTGTTGGCCATCTGCGGTCCATCTCATGCCATTTAAATTAGAATGTGAGTCCAAACTTTTGACTGGTAGTGTAATTACGATATGAAATATAAACTAACTTTTTTCATAAAGTCAAAACTGTCACCAACTCTATCAAATATTGGGATTAATTTATTGTGTCACACTTATTACTTCTGAAATACTTCTATTTTTGACAGAAAACCAAACATGAGATGATGAGATGAGATTAAGCCCTCGAAGGAATTGTCCTTTAGCTCAAAGTAAGATATAAATATAACAAGTATTTACAAAGCAGTCATAGTACTACGAGGAAATAGTATAATTATACATATAAAATTTGCTTCACCCATAAAGACCCAAACATCCACCATCTATAAACTGTTTAATGCCTGTTGATCCACTCATCCAATCAATACATGCAAATAATTGGTGTAAAATGCAGTTTGTCATCTATTCATGGTCATCAGATATGACCCATTTGGACGTTCAGAGGCTCTGTAGTTACCGTGGAAACACTGTCATCTTCTACAACATGGATTCACCAGTAAAACCCATGGAGTTGGATCAATGACAGTGGATGGAGACACTTTGTTTATATTTAGTTAATGATAGATTTGACTGAAAAAAATCCTTTTTTCTTCAGTTTTCTCTATTGTTGATATAATAATTCTCAACTTTACGCTGAGCTTTTATTGTCATCTACATGATTAGTAAATTACATGTTGGAAAATATCTGATTTTCACTAGAAAAAAACACAGAATACAGAAGGTAATATTACAATCAGTGGTGATAAACCACTTAAGGAACTGCTGTAAATGTCACACTGGGTCCTTATGGGTTAAATTCTGTAGCTTGTAAATTAAAATGATGGCTTACCGGGTCAGAAGATATTTTCATTTCCTTTTAAAAATACACTGTTGCTCAAAGTTGCAATAAAATAATGCACCTCTTCTCATGAAATGACTGTGGCAATGCAATTTATTCTTAATAAATAAAGTGTAACTGGGACTCAGTATGTAATCATTACATCTGGTCAAAGGTGAAAACTGATGTGTATGATGAATAAAAAGAATGTTTCTAAAAACAACATTTTTCCAACTTTATGGGTAACAGTGTACTCAGTACAAACACCTACCTTGTTCAGCCACATTTGATTCATGTTTCTTAAAATCATAAAACCTACAGTATGTGCCCACAAAAGCATATACTGTGATTGAAGCTGAGAGTCCACAGTGTTTAACCTAAGCCGTCATTGAGCCTTACGACTGCTGAAAACTGAGATAACAAGAACAAGATTTAGTTAGTTTTTCAGACGAGGAATTGCTTTAAGGTTTAATTTAACCTTATCTGGGATTTTGAGACTCGGCACAAGAGTGTAGACGTCATCTCATTCTCATTGTTTAGCAGGTCAGATTAGATGCTTGAGCAGAAGGCAGGTGCTAGATTTTTATCTGAAAAAAGACTTTTTAAAAATGAAACAGTAAAGATTTCTACTTCTGTATGTGGCAGATTTATCAGTTATTATAAAGTTCAGTCAAACTTTGGAGATGGAAATAGTAGTAACTTAAAATAAACCTGTGCAGTGACTCTTCTAATCCTCGTCTCTCAGATTTTGTTCTTCAAGATGTTAAAAGCAGTTCACAAGCATGAAGCGTACCTTTTTTTTGTATTATTTATTTATGTTTTTAATCAACTAAGCAACAAGGAATAGTGTCATGACAAGGGCAATAAATCAATATGTGAATCAGTTAAACAATGTGACAATGGCTGTTTTTTGATATTTTGGGGCAAATATGGATCTCCCTTGTACAAAGAAAAACAGATCAAGTATAGTGCATTATTTTGAAATGTACTGAAAAAAATAAATCCTGGCTTTATCATAATATGCCATACTCTTACTTGTATTGTAGATTAATATTGATCCCCTTGTATTTAATTTCAGATAATATATAATCAGATTTTTAGGAGGTTGGTTTAGTTTGCAGTAGATTCTCATTGTTTTTGGTCAAATGACACATGACATGATAAACACTATAACCCATTAAGTTTGAATCTTTTTTTTTAATTTCAATTTATAAACATCAGTAATCACCTTTGACCAGGTGCAATGATTACGTACTTAGTCCCTGTTACACTTTATCGATCAAGAATAAACCACGCTGTTACAATCACTGCATGAGAAGAGATAATATTTTATTTGAACTTCATGGTCAACAGTGTAAAATAAGCATCACTTTCAAAACCCCTGAGACATTGAATTTCAGCACCATAGACAGTTCCAGTTCTTCAAAAACAATTCTTTGTCTCTTTTCTTTTTTTTTCTTTTTAAGTTACCAGTTTGCTATCATTCCATCAAATATTACATGGCCAAATGTATGTGGCCATCAACAGTGTAAACAGTTTGAACAAGTGTGATAGAAAATAGGTTCTTTGATGAAGTTAAAGCTACAGACGTGTGGACACAAATGCTGTATGTCACAACAAAACTACAACTCCCAAGGTTCATTTCACTAAAATCACCAAATCATAGAGTTTCAGGTTATGTTTGGTGCTCTGATAATTGTGGGCTGAAGCTAAAGATTACAATAAAACTGAAACCAGAATCCAGCTTAAATCAGTTCACGCTGAAATTCTGAAATTCTGTAACCATGGTGAACAGCAGAAACAGTTGCTGGTCCATAGGGGGTGAAGGGGCACTTCCACACTTAGAATCACACAGAGAACAATAGCTACTTAAACCTAATAACTTTAACAAACATTAAAAAAAAAAAAAAAAAGAATTGTGATGATGTAATACTCATGTAGTGTCCTGTGATTAATTTCAGCATTTATTGAAGTTGCTTTTAACTGTATTTAGTTCATTTCTGTGTGAATATGTTCATTTCCTGGTTGCAAGACAACAGTAAATTGAAAGTGTATGTGGCTTTGAGAACTTCTGCTGAGGATGTGATCTCATTGGAGGATTAAAGCTTCACCTCTGGTTGCAGATCTCCACGTCCTGGATGCAGACCTAAAAGGTTTTTTGTTTTTTCCAAATCAAAAATTTAAGTAATTTGACCATTTTTTGCTGGATTGTCAAGTTGTCTTTTGTGAAATACAGACTGTTTAAGGACTCCAGAATGAACATGACGCAGATAACAAATGTGCTTCAAATGGCACAGGTAGCAAAGTTAGTCCTGTTGAGCCCATTACACCTCCATTTAGTGTCTTTCACTTCTATGTTTTACACAGAGACTTCAGTAGAGTGGAGTATGAGGGAAAACACCACTTGACTACTTGGCTATTTGTAATATGGGACTTTTTGAGCTGCTGATTTGTGGTCAAGAGGTTAGCTTGTGACATTGCCAGCCAAGAAACAAGCCTTCAAATATTGTGATATGCAGTAAAGTTTCAATAAACACTAGAATACAGGAGGATTTCTGTCAAACATTAGAGTTGAAGAGTTATGTCAGCCATTATCAGCTGACTGACACATTACATAAAAAACTGTGCAGAAATGGGTTAATTTCTCTTGTACCAGCCTCCACTGGATAAAAATATATTTGAGAGGAATACAAAATGGGAAACTTCAGCATCAGAATCACATTTTCATATATCACATAAGGGTGTGATGTACAGGTGTCAACATATAATTCAAACACAGTATATGTGAACCATTTAAGACAATAGAATCAGAGTAAAAAAGGACCGAATCTGACAAAACTGTAGTGGGGTAGGGGTGGTGGGGGGGTGTACATGACCTTGTGTGGAAGACTCCAGGCTGGGTGAAGGGTACTCTGAGTGACTGATCTATATTTGTAGTTACACTCTCATTTTGTCACTGTAACTGTCCGACAGCTGGCTGACTATCTGCACGGCTGCTCCGTCCAAATGTCGACTACATGCTGATGAATTCTTGAAAACTAAATTTAGCCTGAAAATATGCCAGTTGTGCATAAACCTCTGAATGACGAAGATGCTTATTCATTCATAACCTCTTTTGTTTGCGGATCCATACAGTAAACATATGTCCATATAGTATATGCTGCACCCTGTGCAGTATTTAAGCCCACACACGTTTTGGCCCTGAGGTCTGAATGAGACGCTGCATGGAAGGAGAAAGGGCTTTGTAGTCAGTCATGCATGTGCAACCAATCTGCACACATGGCAAAGACTTATGATGAGCCAGAGCATCGTCCTCCTCAATCCATATGTTGTTGTAGCCTTTGACCTTAGAGATGTAATAGACAGGATTTTAATCCAGTTTGACTTTGGGTGAAGCTAATATGTTTGTGAACACAGATCTAGTTCAAAAACCAAGTGTAGCAGCAGAAGTCTGTGAATTTGGCTTTTATAATAAACAAAAAACACTTATTTATATATATATATATATATATATATATATATATATATATATATATATATATATATATATATATATATATATATATATATATTTATATAAGAGAGTGTGATTGCAAAGAGTAACATAACATAGAAAAGCAATTAAACTAATTCAAATTACTAATCATGTTTTCATTAGTTCTTAATCCCATGAATATAAGTGGCTCATAACTACTCAGGGACCAGGTCACCTCCACCATCATGCACTCCCATGTTCGTAGAGTTCAGAGCAGACTACCTCCTTTTCCCTTCTGTGGCAGGTGGCATCTGGTGTTAAGGACTTTAACTACACTCAAACCATTTCAGGTTGATCCATGTAGATGAATATATGATAGTGGCATTATACTCAATACTTTTCTAGCTTGGAACTTAAACTGATAACTAAAAGCTTGCCTATCTTAGCTATGACACATTTTCTTTAAAAATGTATCTGTGAATAATCACATATGTCACTCTTAAAGATTTACTGCTATCATCATTTTTATTTCAAGGGTGTGATGGTGGTAAATATGGTCACAGTAAACATCACAGGATTATTCTCTTGTCTCACATCATTAGGAGATAACAGTGAATTCCCAGACTACATATGCTTAAGTTTTTGTCACTTGTTTTTACTTGTCACAGCAGTACTTTTTTTGGCTTCTGTTTGCTAATACCTAACATGACTTTTTCACAGTGAATCCAAATTCATAAACTTCATTAGATGAGAAACAAAGGCCCCTTTAAGTTGGTACTCAAAGGTCAACTGAATCGTGAGCAAATTTACAAACATGAGTTGATGCCCCAGAGGGATTAATGCAGCTGGACAACAGATGCTCACACACTTTGTTGTCAATGAAAGCATGAAAACGTGAAAACTTGACAATGGGGAACAACTGAGATGCCATCGTTCATCCACAGAGAACACAAGCTCTAAAAAGCTGAAACATACAAATAGCTGACATAGTGCTGAATACACATATTCACACACTGACACAAGTGCACAGATGCACCTCGGATGACTTCATCCTTTTGGCGCTCACTGAAACACAGAGCAGTGTTTTTTCTCATGTTAGATGATATGTGCTGCAGCACAAAGAGGCTGCTGCTGCTGCTATAACTGGCCCAGGATCAGATTACAGCTGCTTCTCCAACACTGAAACTGAAGATGGAAGACAGAGCCATGCTTAAAATCCCTTCTCAAAGCACTCGGAAAGTTTAATGCGCACTTGAACTTTTAAGATCACTCTTACCTCTCTCCTCCATCTCCTTCTCAGCCAATCAGCTGCTGGTGTTTGCTGTCGCTAAGCTCCTGTAGGCCTCAGTTTCCTCTACTGGGTAGCAGAGATTGGTGAGGATATGCAGGGATTTGGTTCTTAATTCACACTGCAAATGCAAGAATATTCTTTTGAAATCAACCTAGTTAGGTAACCTGTGACAGAGCTGTCTAAACAGCTGAGACAACCTCTTTTACTCATCACTGCAAATATTCACTATTTTTGTAAACAGGAAACTTTACCTTTTATATTTCTGAATGTTTTGACTAGAGCATCGAATACAAATATCATCATCTCTTAAAAGACAATGAACACTTTCAAATGTTCAAGAATCATTTTCCTAATGTCGTGTTGCTCCTCTATTCTGGCATTTTTATTAAGAGGATTAAAAGCTGACAATAGTAAGAGGTGCCTAAGTTTATTACTGATACATTCATGCCTAATTTACATCATTTAACTTTTAGAATAATCTGTGTGTGTGCTCTTGAATTAGGAAAGCTGTATATACATAAACAAGTTGCATTTATATAAATTGCATATATTTGTCATAAGACTCCTCTAAATTGGGCCTGGATCACAAAGCAAAGTTCAACAGAGCCAGGATTTCCTTTTGTTAACCAGCTCAACCAAACTGACCATGTGGTAAGGTGGTCATCAACTCATTCTGTGAACCCAGGGTTTCCACTTCTGGATGGATGGATGGATTTATTTATTTATTTATTTAACCTGTAATTAACCAGATAAAGATGTACTGAGGTCATGATATGAGGTCATTCATATAAAATGTGAAGAGTTGGCGCTGAATATGCAGTCACAAACACAGACCAGTTTAGAGCCTATATAACTGTCTGATACTGTGTTTTTCACATTAGGGTCGATCAAGTGGTAACATGTGGGCACATTTCGCGTTCAGCAGTGTCTGTCATGTAAGCAGAGTAACTTATATGCATGTATTATACATATTTGAGTAGGTATGTAGAAGCACTTTAATATTATGTATGACAAAATTTGGGGAGATAAAATTTATAGGTGAAAAATGTCAAATTACTGCTCGACAACACATGGACTTGAAACAGACATCAATTTTTTCAGCTTTACACAAACATTCAAAACATTCAGTTCTCAACAGAAATTTGTATCAAGTAGGACAAAACCTTTTAGATATTATGTTCAACTACACTGAAAATACATTTTGGAGTAAAATATCAAAAAGTCTCTGTTTTATTGACATGAGAATGTGGTAACACATGGACAGGCTGCCATAGTAACAAGTGGATGACTCTTTACCATTGTATGTATCACCCAAAATGTTGACTTCTTTTTTAAAACAACAAACCAGATATAATCACAGTGCGTTATTTAATGTATTTAATACTAACACAGTATTATTTACAATTTGTGCTGGTCCATACTGATATAGATAAATTACAAATAAAGACTAATTTCCTCGGTAACAGTTCACAGATAGTTTTCTTAAATGTGACCAGTGTATGAATTCACAAACTTCATCATTAATGATTTTAATTTCTTAAAGTAATGCACAGTCTTTTGCATGTCTTTTTGTTAATTTAATGCAGTCTAGCAGAAGGTTCAGAACTTCTCTTGTATGGTGTAAGTGGTATTTCAAAAAGGATAACAGTTCCATTAAATAGAGATCTTTAGCTAAAAATGAGCCCACTTGATAAATGATGTGTACAAATGTACTTTTTCATGTTAATGTTCACTTTTGCTTGGTCAGACCCATTTATTTTCTATATCCTGTCTGACTGCTGGCATGTTGTTCTTCAGATTATAATGCATTTAAAATAAAACCCACACCATGGCACAAGAGGCTGGCATCTATCCCAGGGTGCACTGATCATTTGACTGGCTGATGTGCTGAACAGACAGACAGTTAAAATATAGTTTTAAAGACAGTATTTAATAGTGAAGTTTCTTTGTAACACAGCAAGGGCCCAAGTTAGTTTCAATGGGCAGTATGAGGGCTCAGTAAACAGATTAGATTCACATTCACACTATTAGACTGGTACGAGGAAATGCATGCAAGCAGCAGGCAGAAACAGGCTGAAGACTGATAACATAATGGTAAAAGTCCATAATGAAGGATGACTCTGGTCCCTTATTAATATTCCAGGAGGCATCTTCCAAGTGTTGGGCAGGGATGTACATAACACACCCATACCCATTTGTGGAAAATCTGTTAGATATGCAGTGCAGTATGTGATTAGACTGATACATAATTGTAGGTCAAAATCACTCAGTTTAATAACAGGCAACATAAGCTAATAAAAGTAGTTTACCACTTAAAGCCACTTCACATACAAATACGTACATTCAACATACATACATACATACATACACATACACACACACACAAACACAATAATCCTTATCAAAAAAAAAAAAACTGCATGGAAATGCTGTCATTTGGTGGATTCTTATGAATGTTTCCTCACACCTGCACAATATTTCTACTTGGTGAAAAATATTTGCACAGACCTAAATTTCAGTGAGTCTAAAACTATGTATAATTGGACAATAGGGCATGAGTTATAACAAGATTAAAGTAATAATTATAGTAAAAACATAAAAAATAATACAGAAGTACACAAAATATATACAGAACAAAGCATAAACAGTACTTTGAGCAAGTCTTGTACATTTCAGACTGTTTGCCCTATAATTGCACATTGTTGCACATTCAGTGAAAAGAAAAGGCCTGTATTGTTGTGTAGAAAGAAATATAAGTGCCCCCGAAACAGCACATGAAATATGCTATTGACATGCATCTCTGTGCTCAAGTCAAACATAACATCTCAACATGACAAGCATAATGTTACTTCAGCACCACAAACACAACAATATCCTTATTTTTAGAAAAAGGCAGACAAATGAAGTGAGACTTTGTTGTTGCTGGTGCTGCCATATTTCATTTTCTCTTCTCTAAAAAATAGTCCAAATAAATCATTAACTCACCTCCACATTTTCTCTAATAAAATCAATTAGTGCCTGCAATATACTACAAGACATTTTAACCACTTAATTTTTAAATAATGAGCTCACAAATGGAGAAGAGCATTTTAGATTCAATTGAATTATCTTGTAAAAACATCTTGTGATTGAGATGTTCAGGAAATGAGTACTGACAGACTATAGTTACACATGGCATTGATATTTGGAGTATTTGTCAAATATTACTTCATGCATTAGCAGCTCAGACTCAAAGAAAATATGTGAGAAGATCAATATTAGAAGATTTAGGTAGAATATTTCTATTTTTCATGATATACATCACAGTTGTGTTGTAAAAAGACTTAGATTTCCACTTGGTGCTAAACAGGATCGTCAGCTTGCTCATGATGAGGGAAGAGGAATAGATAAATTGCATTCATTTCAGACTCTGCTATAGGCAACTAAAGAAGCCAAACACAAATATCCTTCTTTTAGTCACTTCAACAAATCCAAACCTTGACCCAAAAGAACAACATACAAAGTATTCTCCTGTACTGCTCAGAAGTTCAATTACTGACCAGTACCATGACCATAGCATGAAGCAGTACTTTGTATTTTTCAGATTTTTGGTTGTCCCCTTTTAGGCCAAACCACTGCTGCACTCTTTATTATAACTGTCCGAGTCCTTTACTGTTCTGTTCCTCCTGTGATGAGAGACGGAGAGGACGAAACAGAAGAGGAGGAGGAGGGATGCCTCTGCTTCACACAGGCCGACACTGCATCGCCCGTGGCAACACACAGCCCTGTCATCTCCTGCCTCATGCTCGTGCCCGAATCAGGGGCAACGTACTCATTAAGCCTTTCTCTTTTCCAGGGGGCTCTTCATCTCTCTCTCTCTCTCTCTCTCTCTCTCTCTCTCTCTCTCTCTCTCTCCATCCTCCCCCTCTCCTCTCCATTCCTCTCTCCACAGCCATCAGCTCATCCTGCATCTCTCTTATCTCCTCACTCTCAGCTCTGTATACTTCCTCGTGGAAACCTCAAGAGACAGAGAGAGTGGAGATGGTAGAAAATCAGAAGCAGATACATTAAATACTTATTTAATAACATGGTGATTGAAAACAAAATGTTTCATCCACCTGTAAATATGTCAGATAATAAAGCAGCCTTTGATAAAATGTGTGATGAAAACACCTAACAATTACACCTGCAAGAAATAAGAGAAGAAAGCAAATGTTTCTACATTGTTTGGCATGTTTTCTAAGTAACAAGTCCAGGAAAAAAGGCACATAGAGAGAAAAAAATCATTGTTGTCAGTCATAAAGGAGGGTGGCTTTTTTATTACTGTAAAAAATATGTTGCTAACAGGCTGTTACATGTCGTCCCTGAACGGTTAATTGAGCTTTCACCACCTTTGCTTTATAAATCCAGAGGTGACCATATTACAACAAGAGATTGGTGGTGATGTTGATGGTGATGAAGAGCAACAAACACTAACTTAGAACTGTAAGCTTCATGAAACATTTATGTAACTGTGATGATCATTTTAGTTATTCTTTTACCAACTGCATTTACACATAAAAAATTTAAGTAGTTGTTTTCATTGGTGAGGATCATTTTGCAAAACAAAAAAAGTCCTACACTGTAATATTTTGATGGAACATCTTTTGTTTGACTATATCACTGATTCCATGAGCTCATGTAATGCATGTTATTTCCATCACATAACACATAATGTTGCTGAACCTAGACCTGACCTACTGAACCAACCCCAGATCATAACACTGCCCCCACAGGTTTGTACGGAAGGCACTGAGCATGATGGGTAATCACTTCTCTCCCTGATGCGCCCATCATTCTGGAACAGGGTCAGTCTGGACTCATCAGACCACATTATCTTTTACCACTGAAACACAGTCCACTCTTCATGCCCTGTAACAAATTGATGTTACTGGTATTATTTGGGCGGACGTCTGATATTCTGTTCATGCTTTTTTTTTTTCTTATATTCATCATTTAATAGGTCTTATGTATTTTATTTTATTTTTTTGTAGTTTTGTTTGTTTGGGGTTTTTTTTCTCTCTCTCTCTTCTGCCCAGTTTACTCAGTTCTGGTTGTAGTTATTGTTACCATTGTAATTATCACCATGGTTGTTACTGTTTGTATTGTTGATACTTTCTTGCGAGGGTCCCCCCCCAACCCCCGCCCCCAGGTCAGGTCTGGCATCGAAATGTGGTTCAACAAAACTCATAATAAAGATAGTAGAATATCAAGGGGAGCTGCATATAGTTTATGAAGTTTCCCTTGGCAAACAAATTTGTTCAGCACCAAAAGGCAGCCAGACTACCATTCTGCTGTTAGGATGATGGACAAGACAAGTAAAAAAACAAAAAAAACAAATTGATGGTTGTTTAAGAAATGAGAAACTACTCACTGCATCAGTTAAAGTTACAAAACTTACAGCCAGTAAAAACGTATTTATTATTGCAGTGTTTATGCAATAGATCTGAACTATTTGCTTATTTAAATCCAGGTGGGGATTTTTGGTCAAGCTGTGTATGATCAAGTAATGTCTGCCATAGAAGTTCTTTTCTGCAGTAATTTTAAAAGCTAACTTGTTTTTTGTCCAGGGTACTTTAGATAACTTCTGGTGCAGCCTACACAAAGAATAATGTTTTGAATTTACCTTTATTACTTGTTCACACAGCAGCAAATTTACTGAATATTGCTCTCCACAATTGGAAATATTGTTGGGGTTTTAGCACATCTGCTTCAAACTGCATGATGCATTTACAAAAAGTAAATGGTTTTAAAAGTTTGAGTAAACTGCATGTTTTGATCTATTGTGGAATACGTTTGTCTGTTCCAGAACAGAAAATTTTAAATTTAAAGTATTCATGACAGAAACAGAAGGTCATGCAAGGGTCTGAACTTAAAATAATAACTAAATATGATGTGTGTGGACATTATTATTTAACTTCCTACTGTGTATCTGTTTCAGGATAATGTTAAGAAACGTAGAGTGAATGTTGTTTTTCTGGTAATATGTGGTTTAATATATCTCATTTTCCCCCTATAACAACATCTTGTCTAAAGACCTTCTGATCTTTTCAAACAACCTTTCAAAGCCACGTCTGAGTATCAAAATGATTCAAGTTTGCGACTCTGTAAATACAGACCCATGTTGGGAAGGGTGGAAACAAGATTAAATTAAATGCGTATTATTTACAAAATGCTTGAATGTTCACACATATATGAGAGCAGTTGGAGGAGGGTGTTTGAAGCAGCAGCAGCTGCGCGAAGGACTTATGAATGTACCAAACAACCCACCCCCCACCCCCACCCCCCATTCATAAACACACGGGATGCTTATATAATGCCTATACAGATCCCCCCTATTTCTCCAATGCTATTTATAAGCCCCATAGCATGCAGGGAAAAGAGCGTGGCCAATTCATGCAGTGCCCTTCAAGACCAACACACGGCCCTTGGGGGCTGCCGGGGCCCGACTTCAGGGAGCTATTATTAGAGTCACGTCATGGGAGAGCCAGCGAGGAGAGAGAGAAGCGAAGTGACAGATGGGGGAGGGGAAAGATACAGTAACGGACACAGAGCATAGCGATGCTGCTGATGAATGTGAAGCAAAGGCTGAGAAAATACTGAAGTCATGAGTTTTCTGTTAAGCCACCGAGGAGCTGGGAAAAAAGCAGGCTTCAGTCACAAGGACACAACTCACTTATTATGTTTCCAACACATGTACAGCTGTAGGAAGTAACAATAAAGTTAGAATATCAGCTCATTTCTGTCAATAAATAAAGTTTATCAGCAAACCTAAAGAATATCAGAAATGCCCATTGAAATAAATGTGTAGTTTGGACTTATTTTCATACATAGTCTTTGCACATGTGTAATTCTTCAGAGAGGTTATATATACCACTTTCTTCTTGAATAAAGAAAAATAAGGTCAGAAGAATTGGTTGAGTTTTATGTACTGAGTATCATTGGTGTAATCTTCTGTGAAATATGAGGCATCCTAATGAATCAGAAATAGTCTTAAATGAAATCAGCTGTCCACACTAACATAAATATTTTTCTTAAAGAATATTTTCTTCGTCCATTATTACAAAAAAAATTCTGTTATCAGAACAACTATAAACCAGGCAAAGTGCTTCTGTATGTTAAATTGTGAATAATGTGGATAATACTGAATGTAGCAGACAAAGAGGCTTTAGTCTGTCATTGAAGTGACCAAAAATCAGTGAATACATAAACTTCACTTACCTTAAGTGTTGGTTTAGGTTGTTGAAGTGTATCCTTTACATGATGTGGATTTGTCCATAACACCTGTCTGGTCCATCTCCTAAAGGTATCTGTGCTGACCTTGATCTACTGCAGGTCATACACTGATTTATACACCTGGAGGTTCATTACACAAACAAGATTAGGAAAGTGAAGTGTGATGCCATTGTGTTCCAGTCTCTTAGTTTTCCTTGTCCACACAGAAACACACAAACTAGAGTTTCTAAAAACAGACACTTTGTAAAGCAGCCCTTAAAATCTCTGTTGTTGCAACCTAGAACACTGTTTACATATAGATATAGGCCTAAACACAGAGAAAATGTTCAGTTTTACAAAATATAGAAGAGGAAAAATCTTTGTCAGTATATATTTTACATGTGGACATCCAATGCACACTGAAATTGACCCTCTGTATTTAACCCATCACTAGCTGAACATGCAGGAACACACCAGACCCTGGGAGTAGTGGACTGCCATGTCAGGGGCCTGCAGAGCAAATGGAGGGTTAAGTGCCTTGCTCAAGGGCACATCAGCCACTAATTTCTCTGCCAGTCTAAGGAATAGAACAGGCTGCCTCTCCAATCTCTCCAGTCTTCCTCTACTGCTCCAAATTATCCTCATTTGTGTGGGCAGGGCATTAATTGATATAAGCGTGGACCCCTTTACTTTTTATCAATGTATTTTTATTAAGTCTTTCAAACATACAGAAAAAATAAGACAAACACTGAGACATATAACAAAGGTATAAGACGCCACAAATCAACAGACTTTGTGGACTGTGTGATTTGGGGGAAGTGGAAAATGAATCACATTTTCTTTTGTATTGTCCTCTATATGATGAACTGAGAGCCTCTTTGTTTGATGACATGTTTATCTGAAATCCTGATATGTTCTGGAGCACTGATGATGACAAGATGAAATGGTTGTTTGGTTCAGATGTATTTAAATTAGAATTATTGGTTTGTAAAGCCTGGATAAAGAGGCAGATGTGTTTGTTTCAGTAGGTCAGTACATTGTTTTGTTTATATCTATTGTGCCTGTTGTCAGGTATTTGATCTTTGGTTTGTATTTTTGGTGTCTTATAAGCCCATGTAAGGGCTGGGCATGTTTTTATGCAAGACACAATAATAAAAACATTCATTCATTCATTCATTCATTCAATCAATAAATAAATAAATAAATAAATAAATAAATAAATAAAGGGTTCCACAATGTAATTACCCAATCACTTCGTACACAGCACACATTATCCAGAGTCAAGGTGCATTGTCAGTTGTTCTACAGAAGAAATGAAAAGGAAGCCATACCACATTAAACTTCCCCATTGACCCATTCAGTGTGTATCTAATCTTTTCAATCTTAAGGAAAAACATGACATGACATATCCATCTGCCAAATGAGGGGGGTTTGTCATAGCATGGACCCCTTTGACCCAAAGGGAGCAGTAACATGTTCTCATGTCTTCATAAGTTAAAATGTGATCTAGCATCAGTGTGTCATTTAAAGATCAATCTGAAGGCCCAGTGTAAATAAAGGTGACCACATCAATGACCAAGCAGCAGTTTCATCATCATAACATTGACCTACGTGTGACATCTTGTCAATATGCTGATCAATACAAACACTTGAGCTGGCAGTAAGTCAGCTGGACGAGTGACATATTGATGCCAGAGGAGATTCTGAAGCATGAGGATGAGACATGTTGGCAGGTTTGACAACTGATCACTGTCTTCAAACAACAGAAGAGCCCAGAGGTGGAAGATCAGGGAAAGGGGAAATCAATGAAGAATACATGTAGTGATAATAGTTATAATTTCAGAGTTATTTACACTGAATAGATACAGTGATCCACACAGAAAATCAGGACAAATTAACCTCTTGGTCATTTTTAGTGTTAAAAAATAAGTTTAATGACATTTCTTGCAGAGCCCCATTTAATGTACATGGGCGTATGAATGACAAAGACATCAGAATAAAATTAAATACTCTGGTATCAAGTATCAGAATCAATCATAGTCTTCTTTTCATGTTTCTTGTGATCAGACATTAACACCTTTAATAGAATACATCATTCAGCCCATCTATTCCTGTGTGAATCATTCACTTTATTGCTCTGATTCCATATGACAGTTGAAGCTCTAAAAACCACTATACCTGTGCGAATTACTACATATGGATATAATACTGTTTACCTGTGTCCGCTGGATGTGTCCTTATAAGATCAGTTTGTGTTCACAGTCTATAAACATGGACACAGCACCTTAAAAATTCTATTTAATGCTGCGTTCCAGGCCAGTTTTTGAGCCCGTAAGTCACGATTCAAACCAAGACTCACGACTTTGCAGCATTCCAGGCAGATCACGCCAAACTGTCTGAACACAGGAACTGTGGTAGGTAGATGTAAACAAACCAGCATGGTGGACCATATGTTATGCTCATTTAGAATCATTTCTATCCCCAAAGGTCCTTGTTCCTTGCTTATTTGAGGGAAACAGAGGAGTAAAAATGAAGTATAAGGCAAGAGAAGCTGTTAAACCTTTTATGTTATGTTATTTGTATATTTGGAAACATATTTGGTATTAATTACCTTTGCCGGGAAGTATTGAGATCACTTTGCTTTGTGTGTTTGTGTGTTTGTGGGTTTGCGTGCGTGTTTGTTTGTTAGCAAGATTACTCAAAAAGTTATGGATGGATTTTCATGAAATTTTCAGGAAATGTTGATACTGGCACAAGAAAGAAATGATTAAATTTTGGTGGTGATCGGGGGGGCGGGCAGATCTGTCTTGGCAGAGGTCTGCGCTCTCTAGGTGCTTTTCTTGTTAATCTTGCACTCAGTGGACTGAAAACGAGCTAACGCTAGAGTAGCTGCTGATTATGCAGAACATTTGTGGATAAATAATGTCAGAGCAGTACCTTGTTTCAATAAACAATTTGCATAAACACCGCATCCATGAGGGCCGCCATTGTTGTTTCATGAGTTACATGACGTCAGAACTCGGAATTGGGAGTACACTGATCTAGTGCGAGTTCACGGGTGGGAAGTCACAGGTTTGACTGCCATTCCAGGGGATTTTCACTGGTAGAAGGTTGGAAAAACACAAGTTATGGGTTGCATTAGAATAAGAAAACAGAATTTCCAGCCTAGACACTGGGCAATTACAGCTGCAGGAGCCAAAATCTAGGGACAAACATCCCAGAATTTGCAAATACAAACCTTCCCCCAGCAGCTCTGCTATCTTGACGCCATCTTGAAGACTGAATACAGCAACAGATAACCTGAAAAGAAAACATTATGACACCTGAAAGAACTTTTATCTGTGTTGTGCCTCGGATTTAGATTTAGAAACACACTACAGCTGCACGATTTGCTACAGAAACTCATCATATGTTGATCAAAATGTGAGCAGTAAAGATCAGAGAAAGTCTAGTGAACAGATCGTGAGCAGAGTCTCAGTTCTGCTTTGAGTAGAAAGTGCTGCTACATGAATAAATAATGGCTAAAGTACATGAAGTACAGTCCTACAGCAAAGACTGAGTCTCCCTGTTTAACACAGAAAGCCCAGTTCTTACAGATGAATAACAGCCAGGTCAGGTCATAGTGGGGAGTTGTCTCAGAGGGTTACCATCAAACATCCGGTTTGTTTGTGTATGAAGATCTAATGCAAAAAAAATATGAATTAAACAACAGATCATCAAGATAAAATGAGCAAAAATCTACATCAAACATTGCAACATAGCAACATAATGCAGTATTTAACATTTGCATGTAGGAACACAGTAAGGAAAACATAAATGGAACATCTGGCTTCATAAATGATGATAACTTAGAGACAGCATATTTTCATATAGTAGGTGTAGTTCACTGTTTAAGACTTGTATGTTCCTGTGTACCGTACATGTATGACATTTACACTGGAGTCTGTGTTGCACTCGGAGCTGGTTGTTTGCTGCTGTTAGCTGATTTAATATCTGAACAAACACCAGCAAAAGAACCACTTTTACTGTAATTTGTGAAACAGATATGTAGGTTATAATTACATGTGACTGATGTTGAGTGTTTCAAACTTGGAACACTGTGGTTGGAATTTTGCTGGTTTTACTGTAGATATTAGTTTGCATGCATAATTATGTGTTATACACTATTCAGTCATTCTCTCCTGTTTGTTTTTACCTATGTGAAGTGTTTTTAACTACTGTGAAAAGCAGTCTCTTAAGAAAAGTGTTATTATAGTTATCAAAGTGGAACTGGTGAACAGGCTGTTATCATGGATGTACTTATGCAGTTGTTGGCTGACACTGACACAAACTTCAGTTTATCAATGTATTTATGTTTTCATTGGTTTAATTTTCTTTCCTCTATTTTTTCCTGATGGATGTGAAGATGTCGTTAATAAAACTCAGCATTTCTAACAATTTTTCAGAATTAAAATGCTACCAGTGTCAGGGAGATAAGATGATAGTTAAAGTTTATCTTGGAAAGTTTTGACCCCCAGGATAGGCCAACGATTTAACCCAGGAATTTACAGTCCAGCCTGGATATTCACTCTTTAAAAAAAAGGTATGCTGTCATCAGTTGTAAGAATTTAGAAGAGCTGACACTTTTTAACATAAATCTATTTCCCATAGTGCATGCAATGCAGTGAAGCGAGTGCACAGCAGCGTTTAATGAGGCCCTGGTAGCGACCCTCCTGAAGACATGGCTGCTGTGCACATGGCTCTTTGGGACTGAGGCTTAAATGGGATAGACGACCCCCACACAGCTGGAGGACAGGCCGCATTAACACCCTCATTAGTTGGTTCATATAGGCGCTGACACCGCCTCTGAGAATGACCGATGTTAGCATGCAAAAAAATGCTAAAGGAAGCTGTTTGGTGCTAATGTTCCTTAGTCTTCATCTATAGTTTAACTACAATACAATATTTGTTTATTGTATTTGTTTGCCTTAAAGTCACTTTTCAAAGTTTGTTCACGATCGTGGGAAAGTGACTTGAATCTAACCTCCTGATTTGGAGCTTCCCATTCTTTCACTTCATCTTTTTCAACAGATTAAAACTCCAAGACTGTCCAGAGCCAATATCTGAGTGCACACATATGATCCCAAAACTGCTCAACCAAACCTAGGAAGAACAGGTAACTCAAGGAACTTTGTAGTAAATCAATGTAAGAGTGATTGTTAGAAAAGTAATCTTCACACACTGTTACTGCTCAATATCATGTCCAGATGGGTTGGTCATCTTTGAACTCTCAGATGGGATCAGTCAGTAATCCAAGAACGTTCCTATCTATTTGAAGATGGCTAGTGGCGGCTAGTCATTAATCTAAGCCAGGCGGGAGTCATCAGCCACATTACCCTGTGATCACCCTTTAACCAAGCCTCGTTTGCTCTCTTTTGCTTCAGAGGAAGCATTTTGTTAGCAGAGGCAGTGTGCGGTCATGTATGACTGACTAATGCGCAAACACAACATTCCTTCTGGAGTTAAACTTGTCCATTTTTATCTCTCATTTTTGTTTTCAGACTCAGCAAAATGTTAATGTCCATGAAACATGAATACAAGTTGTATGAATAGATTAAAATGTAATTATTTATCCAATTTTGGTTGTATTCGTGATTCCTTTACCATTTTAGTGACAAGTTGTGATGTATTAAATCTGCAACCTGAAACTACATTTCCCATATGGACTACTTGTATAAACATGTCATACTTTTTTGAGAGCACAGTTTGGTAAATACTTATCACAATGAAAATCTTATGACATTTACATTAATAGTATGGTAAGTTTATAGTATCTGTATGTATTTCTAGAAAATCTGATGTGTAAAATGTTGATCTGAGGTACAATAACAAGAATAAAACAAAATGCACAACACTTGAGCACATATGTTAACAAAATATTGAAACACCTGCATTTGAACTATGAGAAAAAGACTAAGCCACTGATTAATAATATACTGTTCCCAAAAAAGTTGGAGTAATACCCTCTTCTCGTGAAATGATTATGAAAATGTGATTTATTCTTAATAGATAAAGTGTAACTGGGACTCAGTGTGTAATCAGTATATCTGGTCAAAGGCGATTACTGATGTGTATAAATAGAAATAAAAAGAGGAATGTGACTGAAAATAAAGCTATTCTCATTTTAATGGTGACAGTGTATGTTTTTTGTTGTATAATATGTAACTATAATATACTCTCAGTTTACACTATAATTGCATTTATCATCTGATTATGAGTGATTAGTTTCTATTACAGTATTTTCTCTGTATCGGTATTCATTCTGGTAGAAACTTGGGGCATCATTGTATTTGTTTTCTGCTGTTAATGAGCTTTTACTAATGTCTGACTGATGTTTGTGAACATGTCTGTAGCCGCAGAAAAGCTGCGTGTGTTTTGCTTCAGGCTGGGGTTCAACGTGAGGTCGATTCCTCTCAAAACAGAAACAGTGAATTTTTATTTATTTATTTATTTACTTATTTTTATATATTTTTTATAATTTTGGGTCATACCATCAGTGAACAGAGCTAGAGGGGGGAAGCGGGAACATGTGTCTCAGTCCGTGTCAGCCATGTCTCATACACACAGACTGCACTATTAGCTAATATCATACAGTGTCTTAACTGCATAAGTTGTCATGCGTTGATGGGTAAATTGCTGCGATTTCTCATTTAGCATGGCTCGCTAATCCCCTCCACACCACCCTCTGGTTGTTAAATGGTGCAGACTAGCAGGGCCCTCTGCAAAAATAGATTGCAGAATCCCCTCAAAGAAAACAGCATGTCTAAATATAGCTCACACAAACGCACACATAAAACAGGCATGGTCCCCACATGAAGGGATTCCCTGAAGGTTGTGCTTTGTTTTAATGTTTACATCTGGTTCTGATTGAACATAATATAAACAAATGTTGGGTTTAATCAAAACAGGGGGCTCTGGAGACTCCAATGTAATATGTGATTGTGCAATAAATAATCTTTTAATTATGTTGAATATTTCAACACAGTTTTCTTATTTCTACACACATAAACATATGGCAATGGCTACTGCCACAGTACTGTCGCACGAAATATTGATTTGTCTATTGCCACAGAGCCAATCAAATGTTAGCATTTGTACTAGAGCTAGTCATGGATACTGTTACATGAACTCAGTAGCCTCTTGTTTCCACAGTACTGTGGTGATATATGGTGTGTACTTCAGTACATTCCTTTGTGCATTTTGCAACCACAGTACTGTAGGAATTGATGGAAGAAATGACAAATTAGTGATAGTATCCTACTATAATGGACGTTCTGTGTCCGGTGCATGTGTGTCCAATGCATGTGTGTCCGATCGATGTTGCAGCACAGGAGGGCATTTGTGCGGGTTTTCCTCAGCCTTCACAGGCCCGAACGCCGCCAAACTTGCCAAATGAATAGAAACATTACCTGACTATCTACTACGCACAATTATGTCTGTATTCAAAGGTTGTGACCTCACCACAGACCAGGTCCCAGCTCCTGCTGCCATATTCCATTTTCGGAAGTGGTTATCAGTGTTGGGAGTAATGGCGTTAAAAATAACGGCATTACCAATGCCGTTATTGTTTTCCAGTAACAAGTAATCTAATTCATTACTATCTGAAATGTTACAACGCCGTTACCATTACTGGCAGTGAAATGTGGCACGTTACTATGCACTGATGTCTATCTAACAGCTGTTATCCATCCTGGCTCGGTCAGCCAGGCATGAGAGATGCGACGTTAGCGGACGAGTCGAGTCTTTTTAATGGCTCTTTTAAGTGAACGATAACAACCGATTCGCTACGAGTCGTTCGTTTACGTGTCGTTCTTCTATTCAAATTGCCCACGCTGCCTTCATGCTTCACCTGTGTGCCACGAGTCTGAATTGTCCGCGCTGCCTTCACCTGAATGACTAATGACATGTTCGAATTTGAGTTGTCCCAGCACACCCCATTCACTTGAACGCAGCTACATGCACAGCTAATTTAAGGGAGGACTTATCAGTGAGTCTGACTGACTGGACTGAAGACATTTACTGCTGTATCCAGGAGGAGCGACTGAAAAAAGTGGAGATTTGGCATTAACTGGAGCGGCATCTTCTTCCCATAAATGCAGATATGCATTCATGTGGTGGAAAAGCCGGGCCCTGGTGGACCCCAGTCGGGCCGTGGTGGACCCCAGCCTCACCACAGTTATGGTATGAAGTACCTGTCTGCTGTTCTACTCTATGCAAGGGGCCGTGAAACACGCTCAAAAATCAGTTTCCTTTTACATATTTCAAGGTTTTTCAAAAAAGTAATGCAATAATTACTTTCCCTGGTAAATAATTACATTTATGAAAGAGTAATTCTGTTACTAATTCAATTACTTTTTGGGAAAAGTAATTAGTAACTATAACTAAGTACTTTTTTTAAAGTAATTTGCCCAACACTGGTGGTTATGCTGCCGTTCATGAAATTTCTACTGCTAGCAGACGATGCTACAATGTGAAGGCTGCACTTCACTACCGTTGTATGAATTTAATCATGCTTGACAGGCCAAACAAATACATGCTCTTCCCTCCATGCCTCACATGTTGACTCAAATTATTACCTGCACAATGCATGATTAAATGGTAGTTTACAAATGGATAGTGGTGGCAGACAAGTTCTACTTATCATGCTATGGCACAATGGCACCACGGGTACAATGCCGCTAGTATCACTAATTTGTGGTAATAGACAATCCAACATTTTGTGCCACAGCAGTGTGTCAGTCTACTTTGTTAACGTATACCGTATTCTAATAAGCTCTAGTAATTCTAGTGATCTGTAAATGCTTACATTGCACTTGGTTTAATGGCAAACATGTCATCCTATAAAGTGTAAATACTAATCATTAGTAACTGTAACACTTTGCTGCAAGATCACTGTCATTGTGTTTGTTATTGACTCTCACTGAGGCTATGTTTAGACAATCTGAATCTGAACCAAAAACACAAAAGTGGCATTGCGTTCTCACTTTTAATTCCACATGTAGATGTGCATTTTAAGGGGAAATCTGCAGCCTGACGGACACGGAAAAGTGTGGGAAATTTGTTATCTATCGATGTAGTATCCACACCAGGTGGCATCACCACTGCCACCAAGACCAAGCACCTGAGTAGAACCTTTCTACGTCTCTTCCTGTTCTCTCCTAGCGCAAAATACAATCACAAAAAAGGAAACAGAACACTGCTCTCTATGAAGATTCATGGCAACTGCTGAAATGACTCTTGAATGTAAATTAGAGAGGCTACGGCAACTTGAAGGTCTGTCAGAGGGAAATAATTGGACATGCTGTTGTTTTCCTGTACTGGTGTGTGCCTGTGATGTAAACTCTACATGACTAGAAAACACAGTTTTGCATTTTCAACCCCTTAGACCAGGGGTCTGCAACCCTGGTCCTAAAGAGCCACTATCCTGCATGTTTTGGATGTATCCCTCTTCCAACACACCTGATTCAAATAATAAGCCTATCATCAAGCTCTGCAGAAGCCTGATAATGACCATCCGGTGTGCTGGAAGAGGGAAACATCTAAAACATGCAGGATAGTGGCTCTGTAGGACGAGGGTTGCTGACCCCTGCCTTAGATGGTGATGCGAGAGTGGAGATTTCCACTCTGGAAGGTGGTTTCACTTTTTTGTGTTTTCAACCCCCAAAACGCTGTTGTCTAAATGAAAGGCACATCTATAAATATTCACCTGAGAGCGCTGTCATGTAAACGGGGCCTAAGTAAAAGATGAGCCCTGCCTCCTTCACCAACAGACTGTACTTACAGACGGTTCATCTGTGCATAGTTTCCTGCCCTCTGCCTCCACATCCATTTACTCACTTTGTCAGTGCAGGGAACGTGTTGTTCCCAGGCGCAAAATTAAGAAACATAAACTGTCTATTTTCTGCCATATCTGTTGTATTCTAAATTTGTCAGACTTAAAGAAATTAGACATGAGTGCACTTTTTTGATTGTTACTCCAGACGAGACTGTGACCCCCATAGGATCCTGATAGGTCTTGGATTATACTGAAGAGTTTATTTCACAACAATGCCTTGCTTACTCTTCATTATCATGGTTATTACACTGCTACTCAATGAATCTGGTTTAAAAATGCATTTATTAATTTATAAATGACCTGCAGACTCAATTGTCTGAGTAATAGTCTGTTATTCGTAACAAAACAGGTCATCACTGACCAATTTAAAAGTCAGTAATGTGCACAACAGTGAGATCAGGATTATCGAAATCTGCAACAGTCTGAGTCCAGTGTCTGTGGTCTTTGATGCTCTTTGTGCTTTATTTTCTGTTTGGCCTTTCCATTCAGCCTTAACAGTGGAGACAGATGGCTTCTCACCCTGAGCCCAGGTCTCTGTGAAGATGTGTTTCCTCCCCACTGTCACTATGGGCTTGATCACAGTGGAGTTGTTGTTTCCTGTTTAATCTTATAGGTATTTTCATGTGTAAAGTATTCTTTATTTCTTCTTTTATTATGTTCATTTTGCACTGTGGGCCTTAGAGTTTCATCTTTACAGTCCTCTGTATTTGCTGTACATATGGCAAAACTGACAATTAAGATGACTTTGACCTTGAGATATTTATGTTTTGTGATTGGGGCTGTAGGTTGAATTGAACTGAATTGAATTGAATTGAACTGAATTGAATTGAATTGAATTGAACTGAATTGAAGTGAATTGTATTGAAATGAAGCATTACAATACATTCAGGCTCAGTCATATGCATCCATTACCTTTGCATGTTAATCTGTTAATGCAGTCAGTCCAATTTTTTTTTTAAAATCCCTAACGGTGTTCTTGAGACAACACATTTATAAAATTAGACAGATGTGAGGTCACAGAAACATTGATCTTGGGCATTTGGCTAACAAAGTCATCCTATATTAACCTTGTAGCAAGTGAGTATAGTTGTCAAGTGGTTGTCATGTTTTGAACATAATGGTGACTGAAAAACAGACACACGTTTTTAAAGTGAACAGAAATGCATAAATGTATATTTTTTCATGATATTATCATAATATACTTCTAAGCAGAGCCGAGCAATGGCTGAAAATTGTGTACACTTTTTATAATAAGAATTCTAATGAAAAATATAAATAAATTATTAATAATAATAATAATAATAATAATAATAATAATAATAATAATAATAATAATAAAATCAGTGAGTGTAAGAGGTGCTGAATGTAGATTGTTACTTTTGAACAGATCCAGGGTTATAAGCAGATCCAAAATACATTGATGATGATGATGATGATGATGATGATGATGATGATGATGATGACAGAAAACAACTAGCCAAGATTATCTTTTCTCCAAAATGTTTAGTGATGTATGGTACTTACACAAACTTCAGTTGTAGGAGCCACATCAGATTGGATTGGATAGAGTGTCTCATACATTTAAATTAGAACAAATGTGTTGAATGGACATTTGTTCTACATTTAGCTGTGGTTTTTCCGTTTGCAGTCTCCATTGACTGCCTCAGAGAAAGGCCCTTATGTAATGGATCTGTTTGCCTGCAGCTCCAAATCATTACTTTTGTATGAGGCCTGGGATGATTGTCTTAGCACAGGAGCAGGTTATCTGTTGGATCTACATGACTCTGTAAACAGGAGTCAAAAAGTTAAAACCCAACGTAACTTAACTAGTCCTTTGAGAAAACCTATCTTTGACTTGTACTGGTCCCTTAGAGAAACTGAAAAACACATACTTGACACAGTCACATGCAAAATGGAAGAACATGCAGAAACAACATTATTTTATTAATATATTTGAATATGTCAAGCATTATGTTGTTTTTGTGTAATGATGCAAATTACTATAAAGAACAGAAATGGTAAGTTAGTAACATGTTTGCACACTAACTAAGCATGTCACAACTCAGTGCTGTCATGAAATAATATATGTTATTCCTAAATGTATACATAAATGCAGTGTTTAGAGTCATTCATTCATTTTTTCCTTCATTCATTCATTGTTGCCAATGCTGGATGTACTTCTGAATGACTTATTAAAAAAGAACCATGTTACACAGTTTAGCACAGTTCATTTATTTATTAAACATAGGTGGTAGAAACATAAAGCCTTGTTAACTTTAATGTACATTATTTCTTTTTATACAAATAATTTACAACATTGCAGTACATTAAAGAGAAAGAAAAGGCCACATTAAACTTAGTCACAACTATTCAGAATGACTCTGTTGTGCATATACAGTATGTACGATCCCAAGCCAAACATATATTACATTATGAAAGACTTGTTCTCTTTTTTCACTTATACTTTATACCTGTCATACAGTGAACACACACAGATACTCAGATTAACAAAAATAAAATATAGTATTTGAGATTTTTAGCACTGAGGACACTGAGGAGGTTTTGCAGACGTAACGTTTTTTGTCACTGTTGTATCAGCTGTTAGCAGAAGCAGGAAAACACCTTGAGACGGACACGGTTCAGTGAATGATCACAGGACTGACATCGAATACATGAAGACATGTTACGCTCATGCCAACAGATGTCTATGATATTTAATTTATCTTTTTTGCAACCTGTCTTTTTCCTCTTCTCTTAACAACATAAAACAAATCTTTGTTTAACCTGGAGTTTGAATGTTTGTTTTTTTTCCCTTTGACATACTTATGCTTTATTATAATTGTTATTTTCGTTCTAAACTAATGAAAATCCATGGCGTAAATGATTATTTTCAGCTTTTTCCACCAAAGATCATTCAAAGTAAATCAAGATAACTGGACAAAATTTGGTAAGAAAACATTCAAATTGTGTTTTTACTGCTGCCTAATACTTTTCTTTTATTATATTAACCTTTGTCATGACTTACCCTAACGCCCACACTAAAGTAAGACTAATGCAAGGACAAAATACTATGGAGGCTTGTACATCATGTGGTGATGCAGTATGTTCACAATCTGTAAATGATAAAATGTAATAATAACTGCATCACTGTTAACACTATTACTCTCATAAGCTGCCAAAAAAACATGAAGTTAATATTGTATTCTTGAATAAATTTTGTATTATATTTTAATACAAGAGAAACATTTCTTCTTGAGCTTAAATAACTGATAACAGACTATATTTCAGGTTTGCAAACCGTTAACCACTGAAAACACAATGTCCCATTAGTCACCAATTGTCCTATAATAATAATAATAATAATAATAATAATAATAATAATAATAATAATAATAATAATAATAATAATTTCATGACATTACATAAATGTGGACAGTCTTGGTCATTCTGATCTTACATAGAAGTCCTTTCTGGACTAAACCTAGTTTCTTTTTTAACTTTTACTTAACATCCTTTTCTCTTAAAACACTAACCAGGAAGACATGCTTACTGTACATTCAATACATTAATTTACAATACATTATTTCTATTTGCAACCAGTCAAATGCATCTCTACAGGGCTAATATAAATACACACTTTCCTCTTCCATGGTATTGCACAATAAACTGAACAGGTTATGATTAAGGCACTATTAACTTTATGTGCACAGATATGAATGACCACACAAATTATCTATGCTGATGATGCTGTATTTTAATGCATTATTGCTCATTTATGAATAACTGCGGCAAGTGCATGTTTCTAAATGACGTCTGCTGGTTTTCAACCTGCAATTAATAAACAGCCTGAACAGGAAAGCATTTACTTATTCATCATTTAATTTAATATATTTTCTAAAACCTGACCCCTTCAAGCATGAACACTCTTAAAAATGCAAATAATCAGTTTAGTGGGAGACCTTAAATATCTCCTTGGTTTTTTCTGCATTATTGTTAATATATGTTTATATTTTTTGTCTTCACAAGAGACAAACAATTTTGTCGATGGATATATTACCCAATTAAAATGTGTAAATTATGGCACATTTTTGTCTGATACTGGACCATCCAACAAACTCTAGGTTACATTCTGTACCAATACATTAAGAATTAATGTATCATAACTACAGTAGATGTAATTCTTGACTTTTGGAACTGAGCTCTCTAAGTCCTGGACATGGGTTTTAAAGTCTTCTGGAAACTTTTCATAACCTCATTACCTACTGGAAACCATACATTTTGTGTTTTTATCAATTTAGTACATTCTCTAATTTGTTGAGTAAATAGATTATTACTCTGCCCCCAAAGGAGAGGCAAATGGTATTGTTTTTGGTTTGGTTTGTTTGTTTGTTTGTTTGTTTGTTAACACTTTAGCAGCAAAACTATTGTTTCAATTCACACTAAACTGGGTTTATAGATTGCCAGTGGCTCAGATTAGATATCATTACATTTTGGGAAAGGTAGGACAAAGTTAAATTTTTTTAATGTTTTTTTTCAAATCTTCCCATTTACTTATAATGGGCAAAATTTGTGCAAAAGCCGGTGTTTGTTGTGCCTGGCACTGCTTGATTCATTTAAGATGCTTTTAATGTTCAGTAAACTATTATAAACCAAGCAGAGAAACATACTTAGGTATTACTCACAGTATTTAACTTGCATATTTTTTTCTGAACAAGGTTTGTAAGAAAATGTACTTCTCTCTTTTTTTTTTTAACAACATTATTTAAGATGGTTTACACAATAAGCATGCTATGGTGAAAAGCCTTTGTGTGCAAACCAGCAAAATACAACGTACATTTAAATCAGTGGTGTGACTCCTTTTCTTCGACTGACTTTTCCTTTTTCTTCAGAGGGTGAGTGGTTGCTGTTGGAGCACAGTGATGAAATGAATCCTTCCTTGTTGAAATAAGCAATAAAATGTCATTCTTGGATAGTTTAACAAACCAAATGCACAACTCTGATAGCTGATCATATTTTTGTTTGCTGAAAAACAATTGAAAATACAATTACTGTCGTAATGTTTTAGGCCTTTCTTCAGCCTTTCTGTTTTTCCAGTATAAGATATTTGAGGCCAAGGTCTACCTTCTTCTAAATGAGTTCAACAGGTAACTGCAGGATGGATGAAGATAAAACAGATATGATGCTGTTTAACCTCAATACACACATTCACATACACACACTGACTTGTGGAAATGTGTATGAAGCACTAAAAAACATACAAACAAAAAGAGTGACACATCTGCATGTGGAGCCACATGGAGATTGAAATCAACCAGGATTAAAGATTTATTTTATCAAAAATAGATCACAATTGAAGATTGTCGAAATAAACATGGCAACAATACTTAAAATTAAAAACAGACAAAATCAAAGAAGGCAAAAAAAAAGCATTTTACTTCAAAACTGAAGTTCCCAGAGCACAGTAACCATTCATACTATTGCTTTTTCTTATAAAATAAAAAATAATAATAATAAAAAAATATGGGACGGTTTGAGTTTGGTGACAGCCTGAACTCTGATAACAATGCATGAAAATATCTTTGAGGTGTTAAGAGGATGTTACATGAAGTTAAGTTCAAGTGAAGGTTAAAAATGTGGAAATCTTTTGACACTGTTCTATGAACAAAATATTGTAATATTATTGCACATACAATAAGCAAAATATTTTAATCATCATAACAAATGCCCAGTCTTAGCTCATTAGTGCTTTTGTCAAAGAATGTGTTTACATGGACACTTACTGAGTGGATCACAGATGTGATATTTACCTACAGGAAGAAAATCCCCATAAAGACGATAAACACTAGTATCCCAGGCTATTATTATGACCACATGCTTTCTGTGGAGGTACTTTTTCTTCTGTATACCATACCATAATTTTCCTTTTTTTTTTTTTTGTATTTTGCTTTTATTTATCTAATATATTTGTTTCCTGTGCTATTGCCTGTGTACTCTCTACAGACTGGCTCGGGTTGCCATGTGCTGTATCAGTACACTTGCCTTTCTGACTGGATGATAGCATCCTGTAATTTGTCCACTGGCTACATGAACACAGGATAATTTCTCTCCACACCACAGCATTTATACCTCTTGAAAACTGAGACTTTTGGAAACAGTGACGTTGACATCCACATTTGCTGATTGATTAGGACTTATCAGATGCTATGATTTACTGGACCCCTTTTGTGGAAGAAATCCTGATGGGACCCTTGCCCTATTAATTCAACAAAATGAATACTGAATTACAAGTGATTGTGTTCTCATTGTCTGTGTTAGCTGATATTAAAATCTACATGTTACCTCTGGTTTACAGCTGACTCCCTGTTACCTGAGAAATGTGTGTCCATTCCCATGTCCAGCAGGATTATAAATGCCTCATCATGTCATATGCATTCCAGGCATGTCAGAATGTTCACTTTTGTACTGTGGATGGAAATGATTTTCCATTTTAAAGTGAAAAAATTAACACAAAAATGATTTAGATGTAGCCAAAATAACTAAGTATACTGAATTCTTTCATTATCAAAAGACAAAATACTGTCTCTTCAGTGTTCCAAAAATGAAAGGCTTTCACTGCCACCATCGCTTGCATTCACTTTAACATCTCTTGGCTGTCAATGGACAAGATGTGTTGACTACATGCAGTGGAATTCTTGCTTATTTAGGGGTAAATCTGCTGCTCTAATCACATTAAAAGAGCTTTTCTGAGTTTCTGAAATCAGATATGATATACAAACCAAAAATGGGATATATATATATATATATATATATATATATATATATATATATATATATATGTACACACCCTATAATCATAATGGATACTCAATGTCCATATGAAAGCATTCAGTGACAAATGCCTTGGCTATTTTTATGTTCAAGCAAAGCAGAATTACAACTATACCAAATGGCAGCTTTGACATTGAAACTTTGATGATAGTTTTTTCAAACCAGAGTTTTCATTTTCTATTCATGATAAACAGCCAAATCTTTTGGAAGATAATTTACCATTTTTCACAAAACTAGATGAGAAAATAGCTCAGCCTAGAACACCAGAAAGATTGGAATCAGAGGAAATCCAGTATCGCTATGCACTAATAAATAGACATTTCCACAAATGCAAAGTTATTTATGCTCCTACATGTTGTAATTTACTAACTTGGAAGTTAATCCAGTCTTGCAATTTTCTCTGTATTTGATGTGCAGTTCAAACTGATTTCCATTTTCTCATCTAGTTCTGAAAAAGACATTAAATATATTCCAAAATTAATTTCAAATTTCTCCAGTTTGGTGAAATGAACCCAAGAACTGGACTGTTTTCCACACTCACATTTAGACCATCACCAAGTCTGAAATCATTGTTTAGTGAGATTGTTTGGGGTTTAGCGGTTCTTTAAGACAAGCTGACCCATCTATTTATTTGCAGGAAACATCTGCAATACATTATTGCCCTTTAAATCAATAAAATGCTAGGAATCAGTCACACTCACTCACACACTTTCAACAATTTAACAAATAAATTAACAAAATGTGCAAAGAAAATCATCATGTCAGGCTCTATGCTGTTTTGCTGTAGCATTAATCAGTCTGTATGACATTTTCTATCTAATTACATGTTGGCAATGGCAATATTATAGGAAGGACTCTGCTCCTCTGGTATCTTTAGCATCTTTTTGGACTTTTCTTAGTTCGTACATGGCAGTTTAAAGAGTACATGAGTGTATTTCATTGCACCAGAAAATTACAGAGGCATCTAAAAACTAAACCTTTCAGAAACTGAAACGTCATTCAGGTGTTAAAGCTTCTGTTGTAAATGAGCGGACACTGAGGTAGATGTTATCAATATAAAACTGATACAGCATTCTGATCAACACCCAACACAATCAGGAACATTCAAAAATCATCCAAAGAAAATTAGGTGTATAATGTCCGCGTTAAATGCATCTTGACAGATTTTGTTTTTTACTACCTGCACCAACATTCGTCTCATAGGGCCAAAGGTTTATGCTTAGTTTTTTTTTTTGTTTGTTTTTCTGTTTTAACAGGCAGAGCCGCCTACTGGAGCTGCTTTGACTACCAAGGCATAAAAAAATAAAAAATAAAGACACATTTGCAAAATTGTAAAAAACAAAAAAAATAAAACAAAACTACAAAGTAATTCACAAGTTGAACCAAATTTTCTCTATTTAAAACATAGTACAATACTTTAAAAATATAGATTTAGCAACTAACTCCACCAATCAAGCAGAATTATTCCATTAAACTTAATATCAATGAGCTGTTGTTGTTGTTCCCATTTTAGATTATCAGTGCAGGGTTGAGCCAGTGACATGGAAGTCAAACTTTTTCACATGCTCTACTATCAAGCATGCAATAATATGTTTTGGTTTGATTATGATATGCAATGTTCAGACAGGACATACAAGTTATTATTCTCTACAGCAAAAGGAGCAATCTCCCAAAACCCTTCTATTCATGAATTATGGAGGCTCCGTTAGCCAGCAGACATGTTGTAAATATATGTAGTAGATGATTCAAGTAACATTTCTCGTACCTCAGAGTCCTACTGCAGCTTTGCTCTGTGCAAAAAAAATCAGTCCAGATGTCCTCCTGTAATGGAAAGGCTTCTCATAGCTCCGAGTTTCCTAAGAGAGTCAGTGTTTTCATCCAGAGTTTTATTTTTTATTATTTTTTATTTTTTCTAATAAGGAAACCACTTCTTCTTTTCTTATAAGGAAATAAGAAAAGGATGAGTGGTGGTGGCAGAGTTGTTGTCTTTTGGTTTGACAAGGTAAGGAGAGATGAAGGAGATGCTCATCATTCTTCCCCTAAAAAAGAAAAAAAAAAAAAACAGAAATAAAGACACTTTCACAGCAAAGTTTGTGTTGCAGGGGATTCACTAAGATAGTTCTCATGAAACAAATTGAACCACAGGCTCTGGGGTTGTTTGGAGCTTAAAACTTGCACGACATAAGGTTTTTACACATATAAATACTGTTTAATAATATACATATATATATATATATATATATATATATATATAAATGTGTGTGTGTGTGTGTGTGTTTCAGTCAATTCAATGAAATTCCTGAGTCTGAAATATTTTTTTCTTGTAGCATAATTTTACCAATGACAATATTTTCTTAAATACTGTAATAATATTTTCACATATTTAAATGACACTGTTACAAGGTGCTTTAGAAACATGGAACAAGCACATATAAAATCAAACACATTGAAGTACGCTAAAAAAGTATGGAACCAGAGATAAAACAGACAGCATGTAAATTGATGAAAACACCATCAGAGATTATAATACAGCCCTTCAGTGTAAGTGAGGTTTAAGCAGGTATTTAAACCCAGAATAGATTCAGTTGATCAAACTGAAAAGGTAGAACTGTTCCCATGTTTTGGAACCACGGCTGCAAAACTTTAATAAAGGAATGTGGAATAACTGAAAGAAGAGAGTACAGCAGCTGGAATAAGGTCTTACAAGTTCTTTTAAATAGGGTGGCACTGAGCCATGTAAGGCCTTACGTGCAATAAATAAGATTTATCATGTCTGGATTTGATCAGAAGCTAGTGAGAAGATAAGAGTTGATATGATATGGGACTGATGAATCGATACAGTTATGTAATGATTCTGGACAGACTGAAGACGAGCAAAACAAGACTGACACCAGTGAATAAAGAGTTATGGAAGTCTAACTCCCCTTCAAATGACTTCTGGAAGAAGTAAAATTTGCACTAATAATTTTTTGCAAACAATTCTCTAACATGATACTCATCCTGCAGTTCATGTCAACGTTTATTGAGGTTGTTTGAAACTGAATTTAGTTCATTTCTGTGTGAATATGTTCATTTCCTGGTCCCAGGGTAAATGAGTGTATATGTGGCTCTGAAAATTTTTAAGAATTCAGCAGCACCTCTTTACGAAAACAATGGAATATTGAGACAAATTCACAACAATAGTCTGCAAGGGCATAACCCCATCCACCCCCAGAGTCTTTTTTAATGACAACTGCCACTGAGTCGATATTATGTAAGTGCCATTTGACATAAAGTGGAGATAGACCTGCTTTTAAATACATAATAAATAACGTTACATTCTTTGACACATTTACAGATTTACATTGTTTACTTTTGTTTAAAGGTTAAAAGTTAACTTGCTTTGTTACCCTCATACGGAAATTTGGTCTCTGCATTCCTCTGCAATCCTAATACACACACAGTAACTAGCATTAGCATTAGCATTAGTGCACACACACACACGCACGCACACACACACGCACACACACACATGCACACACACACTCACACAAACAAACACACACAGAATATGTAAACTCAGAGAGGTTCTTGTCTGATTAAGACCTGAACAGACCCTCTGGATGCCACTGGACCATCCCTGAGTTTCACTGTTAAACTCTTGCGTTGGAAGGTACAGGAGGGTGAGATAAGATGAGACTTATCCTCTGAGGGAAACTCATTGACTTATTGCTTAAAATAACATGACTATGACTTGAACATTACAAGTGACCAATGTTTTATATCTGTTAGAATAAAAACATATTTGGGCCCAAACCAATATTCTGTTCATTTATTAGTATTTTTTTTCTCTTGTCTCTTTGTCTCAGCTCTTTAGTTCCTACCGAAGACACTAAAAATAGCACAAAGCCATACTTTTTAAAGTCTCAGTGATTTCCTATTAAAGCTGGCAACTGTTTTTTTTTTCCCTTTATAAAACTAAAAATAGTGAATAGTGACGTTGTTGGTGACTATTTTCAGCAGTGGATTAATCCATATTTGGAACTTTAGTGAGCCTTAGTCACAGCAGGAGAGAGTATGTGAGATCTAATCAAAATAAAATACAGACACTGTAGTTTATTTCAAAGACACAGTTAAAAAATATCAAATTGAGCCTCCGAAAGAGACAAAAAAAATGATGGCATCCTGGAGAGTTTATTACAGGTCAGAAACCCTGTAGATTCACTTAACTGACCCAAGTTTCAGTTCTTGACTCTGGTGGTAAATGAGACCACCCAAGCATAAAAATCTCTACAGAGAAACGGGACAACCAAACAGACGGTGATCTGGACCATAAACATAAGCAGTGGAACCAGCTGTGTGCTGCGTGTAATTTGTAAAATAATCCACTGATGCTCTCTGCATTTTGAGCTTCACTTAACTCCAGCCCATTCTGCAAGGTATTATCAGCTGGCATCTTTGGGCATGGCTGCACAATTTGCATGTAGTAAGTGCTAAAAATAGACCGCTCTCCTGGAAGTAAAAGAAAGAGGAGGAAGAGGAGGAAGAGGAGGAGGACATCAAGTAATGATTAATATCAGTGGCCTAAAAATTAGCAAAGAAAAGGCTGGATTTACTGATGTCAGTGTGAAAGAAGCTCTGGAAAACATATTTGAGCTAAAACTGAGTTTTTCCAACAGCAGATTTTATGGATACTACACTGTTCACTGGGGATTTTAGATAATTTAAAGCAGCAAAAGTTTGTATACAGAAAGTATTTTTAGGCACATTTGCCATACATATGAAGATTTTTTTTGTCCCTTGGGGGTCCATTATGACACATTTTTTTTTTTACAAATTTTTAAGCCCCAGAAAGAAAGTGCTTGAAAAAAACAAATGGCAGTTTAAAAGACTAAGGACCTCATTTCTATTTTGAGGTTATGTTTTTTTAATTATTGTAACAATATATAACAATTATGTAACATGATAACTAACTTTTTATGTACCAATAAGTACTACATTAATACTTTGCTGTAATTACATATTTAAGTATTCCAAATTGCAACTAAAATCAAAATGTAAGTTATGGCCCAAAATAGGGTTTCAATAATGAACATAAATAAATAGGACAAAATCAAAGATGGTCGATGCTTTGTTTGGACACACTTTTAATAAACACACATCTACCAGACAATGATTCAGTTTTCACCAAATTTCTGCCTTATTTCAGATTTGTTTCCCCTTTCACTTGCCTGAAAATTATTATATAACGAAATCCTGACTCATTATCATAATGTGAAGGGTTACAAATGTTCTAAAGGTAAAACAAGCAGCCAGGTTCCTCGACCCTGAACTTAAAGCCCAAATCGAATCTATTATAACTAGACCTTGAACTGAATCCAGGGCTCCAACACTTTCCTTTAACCTCTTCACTCCTGTGGCTCACACTTATCACATTTAAAACAAAAGAAACAGCCTTTATCCATCCAAAATTGTCCGCCCACTTATAAGCAACAACTCACACAAATGCATGATTACATGCAGTATTTAAAACAACTGCATTTTCAACAGGATCCAATAGTTGCCATTGAACCTCCATCTGTAGGTGAGCTAAGTCTGGTGAACTTTGACAAGTTATTTTTACTGTGGAACAACTGGAAACTGTTCAGACACTTCAGAGAAATCCGAAACATATACCCATCCACACATTGACTACTTATTCAGGTCAAAGTCATGTCACAGTTTAGCGTGTAGACTTCATCATCTTTCAACCTTAGGCTGTTTTGAAAGTTTAACAAAAACCAGTCGGGTTGGTAAATTCTATGGGGATCCTGTTCTCCTAGTCTTTCCTATGTAAGAAATCCAGAATTTCACTCTGAAGCAGCTCAAAAAAACATAAGCTGGGGCCTGATTTCACAAAAACAGACAGATCCTGTTGCTTTATTCCATTAACTTTCTAGCTTCTTCTATTCTAAGTGAAAAAGTGTATCTGAAGCGATCACCATGCACTGCCAAACCTACAATCCAACCAAGCAGCAGCTGTGAAGATGAATGAGGATGCTTAGAAAACAATACCTGCAGTCAGTTCAGTCCAACAATGTTCTCCTGTAATTATTGTACCCTCTCTTAAATTTGTGTTCAACGTTGTATTATTGTGATCTGGTCACCATGGCAACCCCCAGTCATCAGCTGCTGTCACTAATAGTCTGGTGTCCCACTGGTCAAGGTCTCGTGTCTGCAATTCATCAAGTGCAAGTGATGGGAGTGTGTGAATTCACTTCTTTAAATAACACCAACTTTTGGCCTGAATGAACATGTCACATGGAGCTGGTACAGAAACACAAATAAACAACCACTGAAGTAATTTGATCATTCAGCACTAAGTTCACAATAATGATTATTTTGATCATTATTGTGTTAATTATGGAAACTGTAACTATAGACTTTATTACTTATTTTTACACTGCCCCGCAGATGTTATGGTCTACTCAAAAGCTCTTTCATTTCACCAACAGGAGTAGGACTCATTCAGTATACGTATGGCACCATCTTCAGAGCTTATTATTTGATACCAAATGTCAGTACCTAAGGAATAAATGTCTTCACATGTAACACTGTGGTAAATGGGATTATGTTATGAAACTGCTTTCCCATGGAGCTGAGAATACAACAAAGTATCTATGTGGTAATGTGTCGGGGGGGGGGGGGGGGGGGGGGGTTTGGAGAACTGGCACTGAAATGGGTTAGGTTAATTTACTTTAGGTAAGACCAGTCTCTGCATTTTACTCATCCTAATACAATCACAGTACCTAGCATTAGCAATTAGCATTAGCACACAATGTCCTGTATGTGTCTCATCTATGCTGACTGACAGTTTTGCAATTCCACTCTGTTGTAATTATATATATATATATATATATATATATATATATATATATATATATATATATATATATATATATATATATATCGTCTGTATAGTTTTTTAGTTTTTATTGTGATGATGATAATGATTATTATTATTATTTTATATTGTTTTTTGCTTTATCTTTATACAAGCACATTTTTCCTGCACTTTATTCTGTTGCTGCCTTGACCATTGAATTTCCCTGTTGTGGGATCAGTACAGTCTCATCTAATCTAATCTAATAACACACATTAGGAGCAGTGAGCTGCTATTGAAGACACTCAGGGACCAACTTCAGATCTTCATCAGTACTATGGTCAGAAGCACGGACAGGAGAATTAACCTATATGTATCTGTTTTTTAATGGCGGAAGAAACCCACACAGCATGGAGAGAACAGGTAAACTCCACACAGTGTGAGTTTACACAGAGAGGTTGAAGAACTCACCACTACACCACCATGCCACCCATGAGAACAAGTACTGATGTCAGGGTATCAGTATTGGTACCATTTTCAAACATTTTAGAATGAAACCCAGTCAAGATGAGTAACAACAGATTCCTACAAGACAGCACTGACAGCAGTGATTACAGTGATTTATTAAACCTCTTGTGCTACAAAGGCTTGAGGCTGGGGTAAGCTGATTAGCATCCTGAAATTCAGTAGATATTTCTGCAACACAATACGTCATTGACATCTTTGACATCAGAGAAAATCCGTTTTTTCTTTAAATTCAATGAAGAATTTTTAGTAAATTTTACAAAATTACAAACTGCAGAGGTAAAAGATCCAGGAGTTAAAACCAGGGGCAAAATGCAAGCCTTTGAAAATACACACCTCACAATACACCCATCAAAAAAGTAAATATTAAGGTACACCTGATGTCATGGAAAAAGTCCCCATTGTATCAGTTTACATCCTGGTTGTAGCTGACACAATCTGATCTGTAATTGCTAACAAAAACAGTCACAGACTTACTCCCCTACCTGTTTGGAAATGCCTTAGATTCAGCTGAGGATATAAGGTAGGTGTTCTACAGTCCCATAGGGAGTAGATGAGACCACCTGGTGTGCAATAAGCTGAAAGGTGATTCTGACATGTTTGCCCAATGATGCTAAAAAACAAACAAAAAAAAAACAAAAAACTACGAGGCACTGCAGCTTTAAAACTGAATTTCTGGGTTGTTTCAATATACATGTGGTATGATTTCTACCATTCTGACATTCAATCCTCCTCCCTCTCCTCCTCCATGATGTTGTTTTCCTCTATGCCTGTTTGTCTTTCATGAAGTGGAAAAAGGAGTGTGTGTGGAGGGGGAGGGGGTGTAATTCACTGCGGGCCACTTGAGGCTTCAGGACAGATTCCCTCAGTAGTGACAAAGATGCTAACAATAGCTGTCACAGTGTAACTCTGCACCGTCAACAGCAGCAGTGTCAAGCAAGGGGAGACCTGTTTACCTCTGCCTGTATCGGCTGCATATGTTGAGAGGACACACACAGGACAGGAGGATGTGGAGGTGACTTCACAGGAACAGAGTTTGACCAAAACCCTCCCCCTGGGGGGTAGTCAGTTAGCACGGTGCTTGTTGTAGCTGTCATGTCTCCTGCTGAGACTGATAGGAGATGCTGCGTTATGTAACTGCAGCATGGAAGATGTGTGGTGGAAATGCAGCCGTGTCTCATACAACACAGTTTAAACATCGACTGAATCATGTTGAAAGATCAGAACAAAATATCAGGTTCATGTCAAGTTAAATCTGTGACCCTAAAATTGATTGAAAGAAGACAACTGTATATCCCAAAATGCATTTCACAAGGAAACATCTAATCATCGAATTTCAAATAGAATAGACAAAAGATTCCAATCTGGCTTCACTTTCACCGATGGTTGGGCTACATGTCTGTAGAGCCGCTTTCAACAGACTCCTGTCGCAACATCTTAAACGGTCACTTGTCTCACAAAATGATCATGTTGTGACAATGTAAGATCTTTTCTGGTAATAAATGAGTCAGTCTAAGGTTAAGATGTTAAAGATCCTCACAGATGTTGCCTGATTGGTCTGGAACCAGAAGTTTTCACAAAATAGTTATTGAATCAGGGAACTGAGGCATTTCTCTCACAGAACTCCTTTAAAACAGACCAGCCTGTGGTCTCCCTTCATACAAACTAGGACATGTTTGCACCAGGATATTGACATGTACCCTGTTGTCTAGTCTGTTCATTGTTACCTCAGACTCTGTTAGGCGTTCCACTAATAAGCTAAAGCTAAAGATGTGGATGCTGAGAAAACTGAAACATAATCTGCTTCAGTTCACTTTAACATTGTTCCTCAGTCTGGGTGTAATTCAGTAACCATGGTAACAGGTTTAGTTCTCCACACTGTTTAGTATTCTCTACAACTCTGATTCACACCTCTCATGGGTTTCTTCTCTATGACAGCAGCTGAGCCTCATGGGTACTGTAGTTTTTAAAGCCAGAGCCTTATGGGTCAGAAACCTGAAAGCTCAAATGTACTCCATACTGATAACACTAATGCATGCAGAAACTGTCTGCATCCATCCTACAGTAATGGCAGATTTATTCCGTTTATGGATGGGTATGTAGACATTATCTTACTTTATCTAACTTCTCTTACATACCTCAAAGCAGTTTACAGTGTAGTTCATCAAACTAAACATGAAGCAGTATTCAGCTGTTCTACTGTAAACAAATGGATTTGCCCCAGATTTCAACATTTTTTAAATCAAAGTTGAAGACATTTCCCTCTTCATGTGCCTATGAATGATCAAGTGTACAGTATCTTCTTTTAATCACATTTATGTTTTACTATTTTATTCTTTAATCATGAGTTCCTGAAATTTGCACTTTCTTTTATGTAAAATATTGATTTATTATTAAAATGTTGATTTATTGTTCATGCACTTTGTTTTTGTTTCCACTGACAATTCCTATTATTTGTGTAAAGAGCATTTGATCGCCTTTGTGAATTAAGTGCACTGCACCATTAACTGAGCCTTTCCATGACTTTGGGATTTGCTCATTGTGCAGGTATGGACACCTCACTTTCCTGCCCTTTTCTACAGTTGTCTATTCCTACATTTAATCAATTTTCTCATGTATATCTGCCATATAAAGAGGGCAGGGAAATGGTACAGGAACATTTCCAGTTTTGATAATGATTTTAAATGATTCAAATGTTTTATTGAATATGTGTTTAATTTGTCATTTAAATCATCTGAGTTCAAAAACCTTTAAAGATGTTTTGTACTCTACAGTATTTCCTTAGTAATTAGCGCTTTGACAAGTACTTTGCTGCAGATAATACTAAAGGTCACAAACCTTGAGGGAGAAAAAGAAGAGGAAGAATTTTTATTTGTCTGTATATATTTAACATGCAACACACACTGAAACTGAACTTCTGCATTTAACACATCACTAGCTGAACATGCAGGAACACACCACACACTGCAGACTAGGAGCAGTGGGCTGCCATGTCAAGGGGCCAGGGAGCACATGGGGGTGGTGGTGTTAAATGCCTTGCTCAAGGGCAAATCAGACAACAATTTCTCTGCCAATCCAGGGAATTAAGCTGTCGACCCTTCAGTCACAAGCTGCTTCTCCAACCTTCACGGCCACGGCTGCCCTGAAAAAAAAATCATTGCTCCTTTGAGCCAGGGACTGACCTGGTTCAGACCGTGTTGCTCAGAGGTTGGTTTCCAACACTTAAATATGTTCAGACTACAGGTAAAAGCAAATCTGGCTTCTTTGGTCATATATGACTCAGATCTGTCTCTCTCTTTCTTTTTTTCATGCAACTTTTACATGATTTTAGATTAACTTTCATCAAAAAAACGTAAACAGCCAAACAAAGTGACTGGATAGGAGCAATAAATCCAACTTGACTGCTAAGACAGGCAGTACGAATGTGCCCACAGACACTGAACCCCAGTTACAGTCTCCACCCTGAGGAGTAATCACTAAACCATCACACGCTAAACTGACGTCACCTGAGTGCAGCTGTAGCATTAGAGGGTGTCAGTTGATGAGGTGTGAAATGCCTGGACTACTATTAAGGACTGGAACAAACCACTCAGACAACCTACATTACATGAAAATACACTGTGAAACACAGAAAGCCACATAGAAGTTAATAAGTTTGTTTCACTGCGTAGTTTGATGATCATCTCCTGTTTGTGACCTTACAGTGTATAATCATTTTATCAAACTACCAAAGGTCAGGAAAGCCATACATTTGTGACTTGTAAATTATTTGTATACATCTTACTGCAAATAGGTATAATAACTCCATAACCATATAATAAATAATCACAGTGTTAAGTAGCAGAGGCTGTCATTGATGAACTTACTCATCCATCTCAGCCCTATATTATCTATGTACAGTTTGTGCACTAGTTATTTGTGGCTGGGCAAGCCTATTCACATCCATTCATTCATTCATTCATTCATTCACCCATTCATTCATTCATTTTCCACTTAATCTTTAACTCATATTACTGAACTAAACTCTGTAGGACTGTGATGAGAAAACAATGTGCAGGGCGATTCAAAAAGAAAGAACTGATTTCATTACGCAATATTTTAATAAGGAAAAGCAATAGAAAAATCCAGCCAAGTCAGAAGTATTCTACTCACAATCAACTTTTATTTCCTGCCTTACAAGTGTTCAGTGTGGCCACCACCTGCAGCATGGGCAACATCAATGTGATAAGAGAATTCCTCCCAGATGTGTATCAGCATATCACGATCCACTGAGTTGATCGCTGTTGTTATTTGATGTTTAAGGTCACTGAGGTCAGTGGATCGCGGTGGAACATAAATGCGATCTGTTACACATCCCCACAAGAAAAAATCACACACAGTGAGGTTAGGGGATCTTGCAGGCCAAGCACAAAGAGCAAGGTCTTGTGCCCCTTCCAAGGGTAAACAAGCAACTGAACGTTGCTGGAGGAACGATGCAACTACAGCACCCCTGTTGAGCCCTTCAAAACTTACAAAACTCCTCTTTCAAATGGTCCCTGACTCATTCCATGACGATGCTTGAGAACTGAAGCAATGCGTCATGAAATCGGTTCATTCTTTTTGAATAACCTTGTATGTTGAGGTGAAGGTGAGCTTTGCAGATGGTGATGTTCATACGTTCATTTTCCAAAAAGCTTAATCCTCTGAGGGGTTCACGGGGGGGCTTGAGCCTGTCCCAGCCACCAACAGGCAAAAGACCCTGGACATGTTACCAGTTCACTGCAAGCTGACAAATACCAACAGTCACTCTCACATTCAGATTGTATTAGGGCAGACTGATCAGTTAACCTATTTAAGGTGCATGTCTTTGGACAGTGGGAGGAAACCAATGCAGCCATAGAGAACTCATGCAGACACAGGGAGAACACACTGCCCTATCAGTTTATATGCTAATAATTTTGCTTTGAAATACGGTCAAGCTCCCCATAAAGGTCTGCAGATAAACTGACTCAAAAAAGAGTCATCATCAGAGCGTTTCCTTGCAGCGGCTAGTACTTGATGATTTGACAGTATGCTCATGACATGAACTACGCCTCGCAGGCGGCAGCAGCAGGAGGAAGGGGAGTTACAAGTCAGCTGTAAAGTCACAGTTTACATCCACAGCTTATCAGATCACACAAATGACTGAGATGTGCCTTTTTTTCATCTGAATTCAAAGTATATTTTGTACTTTACTCCAAAACTTCATATTTGTAAAGTAAAGTAAACCTGTGAAAACTCGTGAAAATGGGAATGCCATTTGAACGTCACATCCTATATAACACTGAAAATCAATCCATAGTCAGAAAAAAGAGCAACAGTTCTAAATGGTGTCCATCACTCTGTCAGATACACAGTTATTTAACAAAACCAGTCACATCTAAAATGGAAAATCTGGACTTTCTGTGGCCATGCTGCTGCTAAGACTCTCATCAAACTGGTAAGGACAAACTGGTCCTTACCAGGTTCTAAAATTATTGAAATCTAATCCTGTATGTAACACAGCACTCAGGAGATTCCACAATAATTTAAGAAAAAGAATCTAAGAAAAATGATGCCCTTGATTTATCGATCATCAATTGAGATCACCTTTATAACTGCAGAAGTTTTAACACTTTGTTGGTCTGAAGTATTCATGAGTTCATGCCAAGCAGACAGGACATCACCAACAAGCTTGTAGAAGCAATTTTTACTGGTGATCAATCTGGGAATGGATCTAAGTGCATTCCTAACTAACTCGAAGTCAATCATTCTACATTGAGAAAGATTATTCACATGAGGAAAACAGTAGTTGCTTTTCCATTGCCCCTCAAATTGCATGAGTATAACTAGCACATAAAAATTTGCCTAATGGAAAAATTTTTGCCAAAAATCATTTTTCGATGAAAAGTTTTTTGTGCTGGCAAGAGGTGGTTTTTTGGGCACAGTGCAAGTGGTATTTCACGTGAAACTGCAATGGAAAGACCTTTTGCACAACTAGAGTCATGTGAATTGAAAAAAAAAAAAAAAAACAGATGTTGACAGACGTTACAACAAGTGAAGAAGAGTTTTAAAAGAAATATGGCGCTGTATGTGTGGACACACCAGGAAACCGAATCACTTTTTAATTCAGTACGGGATAGAGGAATAGCATATAAGAATAATGAATATATCTGTAAACCAAAGTGACATTTATGTTCGTCGCCATATTTATGGAATGACTTCCTGAAATAAACAAATCATCGCATTTGTGATTTAATGGAAAAAACAACATTATGTACTTCTGTTTTTTTGACATTTACTAAATATCGGCAAGGTTTTGCACAAATGTCCAATGGAAAAGCCACTACTGAAGAGAGTTGCCAACTAAGGAGTAGAGTTCCCAAGGTCAGACCCAGGCCCCAGAGTTACATCTCAAACTCTACATTGCTGTTAAAGATCAAGACAGTACAATTTTTGACAAAGACTGAACAATTATAGAGAAAGAAGAAAGCCTCCCCTCTCTCTTAAAAAACATGGAGACACATCATCTGAACAAACCACACACTTGTGGAACAGTGACCTTTAGACTGACAACACCAAAGTGTAGATGTTTGGTCAAAATGTCCAGAACCAAAAACCAAACACAACGTATCAGCTTAAATATCTCATGGCGGTTCACAGTGATGATGTTGGTCTTGTTCACAGGCGCTGGACTTGGGTAATTTGCAGTTATTAAGGTACTGAGGTCATTTTCTAGAGTCATATGTGAGTCCATCTGTGCGACAACTAAAACATGACTGACATTAGATCATGCAATAAGACGATCCCAGGCACACTAACAAATCTACAACAGAAAGCTTGAAAAAGAATAGAATCAAGGTGTTGCAATGGTTTAATAAAAATCCAGACCTCAACCCGACTGGACCTGACTGCTGTGGAGGGACCTTCAAAAAAACAAGCCTAAATGAACTTCAAGGAACTGACCTGACGTTGTAACAGAAGAGTGGGCCAATATTCCTCTAGGATGATGTGAGAGCCTGCTAAAGTCAAACAGATAATGGTTTCTTCAAGTTAATGCTGCTAAAGGTGGTCCTGACTGTGCATACGTGTACACAAGGTAAACCTCTGTCCCCTACAACAAAAACTATGTGATCTTTGTGTGAATTGGACCAGTCAGGCTCATACACACCAAAGTGGGAGGATTATTTCTGTAAAGTGGTGACTGTGCACAACAAACACAATATGCACTCTAATCTAAACTGCATCCTCATGTACATACATATACACACAGCTGCAGTGAAGAGTGTGTTTGCCTTTCTACCCCTGAATATATTTAATGGAGCGCAAAGTCTCTGAGCACAACAGTAAACATAACAGTAACCAGTCAACACAACGACGGCTGAAGCTTCTCATAAAGCGACCAATATCAGCGCCACCACCTGCTCCCAAAAAGAAACCACATTCAGCTGCAAAGAAAAGCTGTGCAAGTAGAAACAAAACAAATTTAACACTAGCATTAACATAAATAACACACTAGCACTGCTCAGTGACACTGACGCTGAACTCACAGTATTTCAGTTTACTGGTAAATTGTCAGAGGTAACCTTATCATATTACTGACAGTGATGTGGACGTGAAGATGGTGTTGATACACAGTTCCGGCCAGGTACTGTATTGATGATAACTTCCTGGTAAAATTCTGCCCCCCTCTGTTGATATCTGTGCATAATAGTCTGATCTTAATCTTACAATGTGTCCCTTTAAATTATTGCACCCAAAAAAATCCCACAGTATAATGTTATTTTGAAATATGCAGCGTCTTATAATATATCTGGTCCGTCGTAAAAGTAAAGCTCTGTAAATAGAATCCTGTGAAAACCTTTAAGTTTTACTATTTAGAGCAGGGACGTCAAACTCATTTTAGTTCAGGGGCCACACAGTCTAATATGATATAAAGTGGGCCAGACGAGTAAAATAATATAAATAATAGGATAAGAAATTATAAGTTATGTCAACTCCAAAGTTTTCTCTATGTCTTTGAGTGAAAAAAGTAAAATTTTTGTAATGAAAATGTTTACACGAACTATACTTGAACATAACATGAACAAATATGAACAACCTGGAAATTCTTTAAAAAAAATAAGCACAACTTTAACAATATTACGCCTTAGTTTATAATTTATACATGTGAATCACAACTTATAGATCACAGTGGATCTACAAATACACAAAACATTTAGGAACAGGTAGAATATTGATAAAATTCCGCATACTTCTCTTAAGACAATTTACGTTGTTCATATTTGTTCAGGTAATTCCCATTTTTTGTAAAAGGCTAGTCTGTAAATGTAAACATTTTTGTGTATTTTTTTTTTACACTAAAACGAACAAAAAAATTGCAGTTTTCATTATTTATCATTTATTATGATAATATTTTACTGGTCTGATCCACTTTAGATTGAATTGACCAAAATGATTTTGACAGTCTTGACTGTTAATATCTTCAGTGCAATTTTTGCATTTCACAAATTCATCCCACAGGCCAGATTGGAGCCTTTGGCGGGCCGGTTTTGGCCCCCAGGCAGCATGTTCCACACCTGTGATTTAGAGTCTTGTGCATTTTTTTAAACAAATAAAAATCTTGACAGTTAGGTTTCTCGAATTAAGAAAAAAAAAAAAAAAAGGTAGATTTTTGTGATTGGAGATGTAAGACATGAAGCTACATGCCACAGAAACATATCAAAAAACTTTCTCTCTGAACTTTGATTTAATCATCTCTGAAAAAAATACTCCCACACTGAGTTCATCTTCCCTTCTGATCATATAACTCAAATCCAGTAGTTGAGGAAGAGCATTCAGGTGCCAGTCAGTGTTCTTCTCTGTTTTCTTTGTATTGAACCATGGGCTGTTAAAGGTTTGATGCATATTGAGAAATATTCTTTCAACCTTGAATGAGGATGGGACTAGACTGACACAAATGGTAATGTCAGTTTACCATATCTTTTAACAGTCTACATAGTGAGATAAACTAATCTTTCTTCCTTTACATTAATGTCTCTGCATCCATATTTTTTTCTGTTTATATCCATTCTATTCTGTTATTCTATTCTAATATTATTTTAACCTATTTAAAGTACTGCTTTATTAGATGTTGTACAGTGTAAAGTAATGACCCCCTGCAGACAATCATTATATACAAAAACACTGTGATAGATAGCATTTGTGTGGGTGCCTGAAACAAGTGAGGATTCAGCTGCATCTGTCCTCCAACAGTGACACAGAGCAGCCAAACTGTTGCAGCTGCTGACACCTGCAGGCTCAAAGTGGTACTGCATCATGATTATTTGATCTACAAGCAGCACAGCCACACATTTAGGTGTTCCAATCAGTAAACAAAGGGTGAAGACAGTTATTTATGTGCTCTACAGGCATTACTTTAATATTCAGTGTAACAAAATGTGGAAATAATCTTTGTCTCATAATATTTTTTCAGCAGCTGTTTGTCTTTCTTATCCAGTCATAATTAGAAAAACATGAGCCAGCTGGATACATTACAGCTGCAAAAGTATTTAACAGCAACACACTATTAATACATATCTTTATCTTTGTTCCTTTATCACCCACTTGTGCTGGTGTCTTGTAGCTGTCGAAAACATCTTAACCTCTTAAGACCCAGCTATGGGTTTTCTGTCCACATTTGTGAACAAGAATTTCACAACTTAATATAAAAAAAAAGAAAAGAAAACTGTCCATCACAAAGGACATTCCATAAAAAATATTAAAAAACTGCATCTGAAAAAACTGTTGCATCATGATGTTTCCTATATAGGCACTTATTTAATAAAAAACAAAAAAACTTTGTACTTTGCTGGCGTTTCCTGGGTCTTAGGAGGTTAAAGATATGCATCAATCTTGAAATAAAAAGGGACAGAATGTGTCATCCCAAAAGAAAAGTGGCCGTGTATATTTAAAAAATGATAAATATTTGAATTTGATTTGTAGAAGAATGTAAGTTATGCATATCTTTAAATGCATGGCCACTTGTCCTCTTGTTTGTTAGCTGCACAACATGCCCTGTTGCTCTTGTCTTTCTGTTCTTTGAAATAACAAGTACTCTGATGAGTCACTGCACCCTGGAATAATATATTGATGACAATAAATATAATACATACAGATAAAAAATGTTTGTGTATATATTAATGTGTTTCACTTGTTTGACTCACCTCTGTGAGACCAGTTGTTCGTTGCTTTGAGTGTGATGGTCGTCCAACTTGACGCGTCGTCCATCTGTCCATGTATTGATGACTCTGCAGTTAAAATCCATTGACCCTTCAGCCAATAATCCAACCAACAGTTGGGCTTCACCTCACTATGTAAAAGTCTGCTGGGACCATTTTTATCCCATCAGTCTGGAGATCCCCCTTTTTACTTTTCAGCAGTGCCATGATTTATCTCTGGAGTCCAAATAAGTAAGGTGCAATAATCTCCTTTAAATTAATGGAAACCTCAAATACAGCAGGTAACCTGTTCAACTATGACATGAAATATCTAGAATTACTCAGCTCAATCTGGAGCAGCTCTGCTCTGCAAAAAAGAAAGATTGGGTATTAAGAGGTCTAACTTTTTTTATATAGAGGCAAATTATTTAAATGTTTGAAGTATGTGTTCATATCAACCTCTCAACAATAAGTCTGTGTTTTGTATGGCAGCTAACAAACACAAAGCTTGTGTTAACTTTAAGAAAAATTATTAATATATATATTTTATTATTTTCTTTTTTTACAGTTATATACTTTACTCTGTTAAGCATAGAATTACTATTTGTTTCAGAAATTGCTCATTTTAACTTTTTTTTTTTTTTTTTTTATCAGGACACTGACAAAATTGCATCCAAATGAACAAAAAAGTTCAGTGTTCATTAATTTACTCTGATTAACCACCTCTCATGATGCTTTCAAAAATTATTACATAATACTCACTAACAGGAACTGAAATTGCTCAAAATTTAGTTGAAATGTAAATATTTCTGAATATTTCTACTCCAATTATAGCATCTATATTCTTTCACCTCACAGTTAAGTGGAACTGGGGAAAAAAAAAAATCAACTGTTAAATTCAGTTGAAGATTAGTTCAATGACTGAAATGTCATCTGACTTTTATGATTAAAATGCAAAGTAGAATACTTTCACTTTGGAAATTGATGATATTTAACTGACAAAATTTAGTTTTAATAGTATCTTTCTGGCCTCTCTTGACTTTCAAAAAATTGGATGTTTTGACAATAACTATGGACTTCTTGCTTCAAGCTTTTGTCTGTATGTGAGTGTGTGTGTCTTTTTTCTTTTGTTAATTTGATTAAAAATAGTTGAAAATTGAAATCTGGAGTTTCTGAGAGAAACTTATATTTGAAATATATGAGTCTTTACACTGCGTCACAGCTCTGTGTCACAAAAGATGTGTTGGTATATAACCAGCATCTTTTTATTTTATCCTCAAAAATCCAGCATCAGTCTAACTTTGATGCAAATATTTTATGTTTTTGTTTTTTTGTATCTTATTTAACATCAACTGGATTCTTTTGGGTTTTTCTAGCTGTCAAATAATTTTAAAATATCACATCAACCTGTGAAAGCCAGTCATGGTTGTCATTATTTTTCCACATTTTTGTGCCTAAAAATAACTGAAATAATCTCTGGCTGCAGCCCAGTTTGAATCAACATAGTCAATGTTACTAAGGTGCTTAGATTAACAGGTCAGATACACGAATATGTTCATACAATAACTGACCAATATTTACTGTTCCAAACTAACAGAACTGATTCAATAGCTTCAGAAGGTGAACTCAAACAACATGGAGGCTTCCACAACATGGTGGTTTTCTGGTCTCTACAGTTTCAGCCTGCATCCTTTCATTCCTGAGGCAGACAATACAGAAAAGTCTGGAAGGTTGCTATAGAAACTGCATCCACCGTTAAGGTGCAGAGGCCCCTTTCATCCACAGGGTGGCGCTCTTGGTTTGAAAGTGTTGCACCTGCTTTCATAATGCTTTGCTGAACAGGCTGATGTGGGGGATTTAACCTGATGCAGAGTGGAAAATTTAACTTTGGATGACAAGAGGGGCATTCGTCCGTATGTCAGCCTTTAAGGATGCTTCATACACCACTGAGTTAAGATCAGCCTGGAGATTTAACTAACACCAAAGGGCTTTTCATTTGGCTGGTATTTAATTCTCCTGCTGCTGTCATTTGAAAAGACACATCAGCTTCAGCGACTGATCCTAAACTGGGCTCCAGCCAACCTGAATGGAAAATACACGAGGGGGAAATAACAGGTGGATGTGCGCGCGGGCGCCGCACGATAATAATAACAGCCACCACGTGCCTCCTGCATCATCACTTTGTAAATTTAGATTTAATTGGTCCTATGTTGCGTCTCTGAAAAGCAAATGTAAACTCTGAACCTGCATAAGGGCAAAAGATTACGCCTTTACTAAGAAAAACCTCGATGATAAAGTGCTACAAAGATACTGATCGTTGTCTAAGCTTGTGTCGGACTCATGCGTAATGGAAGACTTTGAAGGGGGGGAACATGATTTCTGTTATAATCCATCCATTGTTGTGTTTTAGTGATTCCCTTTGATGACAGAAATATAGAGCTCGCCAGTCTGAACTCAAAGCAGAGCGCAGGATGTGGGGATGCCACACAAACAGACCCTTCCCTCCGCCAGTGCCGCCGGGCGGACTTCCAGGTCCAGTCACACATCTGTGAGTTTGCCGGTGTAGGCTTTGTGCGGGCTGCAGTTGGTGTATTTGATGGAGTCTGCGTCGTCACTGTCCAGGTAATCGGACTTGGACAAGGACGGCTTGCTGTCGCTCTTTCGGAACTCTCCGAACGTCGGCTGCTGCTGACCACAGGTCACGTGCGTGTACTGGAACTGCTCCTCGTGCTCCGTTTCTCGGTGGTAGAAGTAGTTGAAGTTAGAGACGATGACGGGCACGGGCAGCGCGATGGTCAGCACTCCAGCAATGGCGCACAAAGAGCCCACGATTTTGCCCCCAATGGTGACCGGACACATGTCCCCGTAGCCCACGGTGGTCATGGACACCACTGCCCACCAGAAGGCGTCTGGGATGCTGCTGAAGCCCGACTCCGGGTCATCGGTCTCTGCAAAGTACACCGCGCTGGAAAAGAGGATGACCCCGATGAAGAGGAAAAATATAAGCAGTCCAAGCTCCCTCATGCTGGCTTGCAGGGTCTTCCCGAGAATCTGTAGCCCTTTGGAGTGTCTGGAGAGCTTAAAGATGCGGAACACCCGGACAAGGCGGATGACCCTCAGGATGGCCAGGGACATGGCCTGCTGTCCGTTCCCCTGGTGCTCCGCCAGCTCCAAGCCCAGGGTGATGAAGTAGGGCATGATGGCTACAATATCTATGGTGTTCATGATGTTCTTAAAAAAAGCGGGCTTGCTGGGGCAGGCCAGAAACCTGACCAGCAGCTCAAAGGAGAACCAGATGATGCAGAGCGTCTCCACGATGAAAAACGGGTCTGTGAACGGGTTGGGCTTCTTTGCGCGCGCGGTTCCGTTCACCACCAGCTGTTCGTCAAACGTTCGGGCTTCTTCTCTGAACTCAGGTAAAGTCTCCAAACAGAAAATCACAATAGAGATCAAAATAACCAGCACGGAAACTATTGCTATCCCTCTGGCGGGTCCGGAGCTCTCCGGGTACTCAAACAGGAGCCAAACCTGCCGCTGGAACTCATTGTCAGGCAGCGGCCGCTCTTCCTCCTTAATAAAGCCCTCATCCTCCTTAAAATTCTCAATCACCTCCTCCCCCAGTTCATAAAATTTAATCTCCTCCATAAAAATGTCCACAGGTACGTTGACGGGTCTCCGGAGCCTGCCACCGGACTGGTAGTAGTAGAGGATGGCATCGAAACTGGGTCGGTTCCTGTCGAAGAAATACTCATTCCTCAGCGGGTCGAAGAAGCGCATCCTCTTGCGCGGGTCCCCCAGCAGAGTGGAGGGGAACTGGGCGAGCGTCTTCAGCTGCGTCTCGAACCTCAGCCCGGAGATGTTGATGACCACCCGCTCGCAGCACTCCTGGTTCTCGGCTCTCTCCGGGTCATACACATCCTGGGCTGACAGGGCGGCCAGTGCCACAGTCTCATCCAGGTTCTCTCCGGGCACCACTGTCATCTTTCCCCCCCAGACAAGGGCGACGCGTTCCGCACCTCAGTCCTCTCTCTTTCCCCCCCAACACCTCCGCGCGTATTTGGGAACCAGCTGAGTGTCTCCGTGTGTCTTTTTCTTTTTTTTGCGTCACGTCTGCGGGTGAGCTGGTTCCGCTGGCATTTTCACTGCCCCCCCTCCACGCTCACCTTCCCGTCCACGCGCTGCTGTAGTCTGGACTATGGCTCGGCTGTCACATTCACTGCATTTTAAGCAGGCTTTGCCCTCCCCGAGCTGACGTGTGTGTGTGCACGCTCTCTCACTGAGGGGAAATAAAAACACACATGCAAGCACATATGCTCAGGGTGAATTTGATCCAGCTGAATACGAACAGATACACACGGTCAAATTAAAACATTTAGGTGGAAATATGTGGATTTTGGAGACTTTGCGTACACGAAAACTGTGGTGCGTAATGAACCTGTTGTCTCCAGTGTGGCACAGGTTCAAGGTTATCCCTCGAGTTTATATGAATGTGGAAATATAACATGGTACTTGCAAATATGTACAATGAAAACGTCCGAAAAGATTAATGATGACATTTCAATGTATGAGGGAAAAACGTGATTTGAAAACATGCAGGAAACATGCAATAACAGTTTCATGCAAAATAGTCCTTTTGTATGCATGACGGGATCTGAAATAAATACCTGTTACTCAGGGTTTCGTCCTCCATCCATTCGTACCCACGCGCACAGGGACAAAAAAGACAAGAAATACGCTCTGCAATGTCACGTCGCAGCTGTTTGGAGAGAAGACCTTGCTGACGTTTCCACAGCAGCCCTGAACGCTGCTCAGCTGCTCCACAAGTTGTGCACGACCTGCGAGATTGGTCATGCCTTTTCTCTGTTAGCGCCAGACATGTTGCACTGTGCGCAAAAAAAAAAAAAAAAAACACAAAATATAAAGACTTGTATTTCCTCCTTCTTGCTGTGGCCAGTAAAAAATATCCAAAGTATCCGTTTCAAGCAACATGGAAGGTAAACACTGTGCGCCGTGCAACAAGTCAAAGAAAAAAAAAGCTGGATGATGGAAATAAGGGAGAGTTTCTGGGCTGCAGCTCAAAGCAGTGACGTGTTTTCCTAAAATAGCTGGATTTCTCCCAGGGCCTCAGGAAAAGTTTCTTTTCCCATGGAATGGCCCGAGGGAGCTGGAGATGGAAGGAAAATGAAGGAAAAAGAGATGACAAGAAAAGGAAAAAAAACAGATTACACTCCCAACCAGCAAAGATGGAGATGCAGAGTGTAAGATTCATTCAGAAATTAAATATAGAGGCTTTCAGACACCTCATCATTGAGGAGCCTATCCGATGCCAAACACAGAAAAAAAAACATTTCTCTTGAATTAAACCCAAAATACTCCAAAACAGTCCAACCCCTAGCTCAGATAAAATTAGCCAAAATATAACAAGAGACTCGTTTATTATAAAATGTGCAGTGTACTTCCGGAGAACTTACTGTAGGATACTTTTGATATGAAAGACAAATTCAGTTTTTAACGATCAAAAAGTCTTCTTTAAGGGTTTATTGTGCTCCAAAAAAATGCAGCTAAACCCTATCACTTGCACCGTTGCATCTAAGAAGTTCAGATGTTCAGACCAAGTGCAGGTTTAGAAATGGTATGACAGACTGGTTCATCAACCTGCTCTCATTTCCAGTAACTCTTGCATAGACTCAGAATTATTCAGTTATGTGGTTAGTTTATTAAAACCTTTCTCTTTTCTTTTTTTCCCTTTTGATAGATCTCATCATTTTTAAAAGAAAAGTGAATATTCTCATTATGTGTCGACTTTTGTGCCAAATCTTTGCTTTTTCTTTTTATGGTGTTTGCACTTGGTTTGAAAAGTTCCTCACAGAGCAGAGGACATGACTGTTGGTTTGGTGGTAGAATTTTAACTATTAACACATAAAGACCCAGTGCTACTTTTGTGTCACTTCCCAAATTAATTTTCTTCTTTATTTAACCTTTCTTTAGTGATTTATCACCATTCATTATAATGTCATCCTCTGTACTTTGCATTTCTCAATGAAAATCAGAGGTTTTCCTATATTTAATTTACTGATCGTGTAGATGTTCATTAAAACTCAGGTTAATTTTGAGAGTTATTATATCAGAAACAGAGAAAACTGAAGGAAAACTGACTTTTTCGGCAAACATATCAATGACTGAGGATAAAAACAAGCATTTTCTTCCACTGTCATTGATCGAACTCCATGGGTTTTACTGGTGAATCAATGTTGTAGAAGATGACGGTGTTTCCACGTTCACTATGGAGCCTCTGAACATCCAAATGGATCATATCTGATGACCATGAAAAGATGACAAACTGTATTTTACACCAATTATTTACATGAATTGATAGGATTAGTAGATCAGCAGGTATTAAACATTTTAGATCAGTAGATGGTTTTTGGTCACCAGTGGCTGTTTGGGTCTGTATAGATTAAATGAAAAATGATCATTCCAACCCTCAAAGACCTAAACAGTGACCGAGAGCAAAACACCTGTTTTTAACTGAAAAATGCAAAATGCAGAGGAAAATGTTATAATAAATGCTGATTGAAACAATGTTATGTTTTTGCCCGTAAGTAGCTGGGATAGGCTCCAAGCGACCCCCGTGACTCTAGTGAAGATAAAGTGGGTTCAGAAAATGAATAAATGAATGAATGAATAAAACAATTAAATGAACCTTGACGTCATTTACAACAGCACATGTATTACTGAGTACTGGAATATGAGCTTAACAGTCCTACCCATGTGTCTTTAGACAAACTGTGACCACTTTGAACTTACTTTGACTCATCTTTTCATCCTAAAACTACTGGTGCCATGTGAAACCTGGAACAGAATCAAGTTTAGATCCTGAAGACTGTTTGTCACTATATTTTCATCTTCAAATATGAAGACCCTGGTGCTGAAAGTACTGAAGTATATAAACATGTTATATTTGTTTTAACTACTGTAAGTCCACCCTATAAATGTTTTTAACAGAGTTTTTTGTGACTTCAGTACTTTTAGCACCAGGGTCTTCATATCTTTAACCTGTTTGTGATATGTGAGAATTGCATAACGGTGAGTGGGCTTTATGATATTAAATTACCTGTTGCATAGTTTCCACATGTCAGCCTCCACTTGGACCAGAGATGCAGGTTACTTTATTTCATCATCGAACATAACTTTTATGTTTTACATATTCAGGCCCTCTGTTAGTATTGCACTTGATAAACTGACTCATTCCTAAATCCTGACTTCAGCCGCCTGCAGACGACTTCTGCAGTCTGGCACTACCTCATTCCTTGTTTTCTGTGATCTCATTGTCTGTAAAACACACTCACACCAGTTTCTTAATTCATGCGTTTTTATCCACATGTTGCTGAGAGGTTTCCAAATGTCAGACTCTTCTCTAGTGAATTCTCTGTCAGCTCGTCGTCCTTGTTTCTGTCCAGGTTTCTGCCGCTGCTGGACTGCAGGATGTCCATGTGTCCTCAAGCACAAAGTCACTCCATAATGTCTGTGATGAGGTCACTTCATACAGTCACACGTCAGGGTTAAAATAACGGTTTAAGCTTAAATGTCACATTAATTTGACAGCTGTTTGGTTGCAAAAGAGTCAGTTAAAGGGCACAAAAGAGTTAGATTTAAGAATGCTCTGCAAAAAACAGTCATTGCAAGTGTGTGTGTGTGTGTGTGTGTGTGTGTGTGTGTGTGTGTGTGTCTGTGTGTGTCTGTGTGTGTGTGCGCATTCAGCACAGGTGTATTGCATGGTACATGGCATGTATAATTAGAATTACCATTAGTCAAGTTGTAATGAGCATCCATGTGTGTCTGTATAATACTGTATGTGTGGTCAGGACTCTGACAGAGTTTAATAAAATATTAAATGTTTTTTGTTTTTGTTTTTGTTTTTTTTTGGGGGGGGGGGGGGGGGGGGGGGGGGGGGTCATGTGAAATGTGCTATCTGCACTTGGAGGCTGTTTTACAGAGGAGTACGATGTCAGTGTGAGGCTGATCTTTCAGCTTTTGGTTATAAAATGTCATCACTCCATAATTTTATCCTGTTACATATTAATATAGATTTTTGAGTTACAGCTAAAAATGTGTTTAATGAGGAAACTGTGACCTTTGAAGTGGTCAGATTTTGCTAATCCCACTTTTATCAGTCTTTGGTTCATTTATTTGTGTATTTGGACCCTAATAGTTCATAAAGTTTGAATTTGAACCCTCCAGGTGCTGCAAAGCTATCTTTACACTCATTTTGGTAAAAATCGAGTGGATTTCTACAATCCGTTTTAATTCCTTCTTAATTTGTTGCGTCCATAACTAGTTACGTCACGACATTTGCACGTATAAGGTCAAGACTTCTGACGAACATTTCTCCGACTACGACATAATTGTTTGTCAGCAGCAGTGGTTGTAGTGCATACTGAAATGTTCAGTTGTTGGTTATATTAACGAACACAAGAGGTTGAAAAGGACAGAGCAGCACAGCCAACAACCTGGAGGGGGTGGGGTGTGAAGTGGCTCATTTGCATTTAAAGGGTCAGTGCTCCAAACCACCTTTCTGGTGTCATTACTCAGAAATAGGGTTGAAGATGGACCTGTGGAGTTGAATTATTGAAGACTTCAGACCCAAGCATAGCATTTACAGTTTATGTAGACCACAGGGAAAGGTTTTAAAACCCTTAATTCCAGTTAAAAAAAAAAAAAAGCAAAATACCACTCCTTTAACTTTTGGCCACCAAAATCTAACATTTCATCTATTTCAAGTATCCAAGTGAAGATTTGCACCAATTTACATAAATTCTTCCAAGGTCTTCAAGAGATATCATATTTACAAGAATAGGACTGATGGAGGGACACTCTGCCCACACTGTAATATTTCCTTGGACCATCTTTAGCTTTAATTATGGCACAGATTCACCATGGCATCATTTTGGGAAGCTTATGTAATGTCATGAGGTTTATTTCCATCCATAGTTGTATTTCATTTTGACCAAGATCTTGTATTAATGATGGGAGAGTTAGACTGATGTATAAAGTCATCTTCATCACATCGCAAAGATTCTTAGTGTGGTTCAGGTCTGGACTCTGATGACCAATCCATGTGTGGAAATGACAGCAGCTCATTCTCCCTGAACAACTATCGTGACTTCTAATGTTAATATTTTATGACTTGATATCGTCAAATGTTCAATCACAATCATTTACATTTTTTTCTGACCACATTTCTTCCTCAGAGATTATGGTTCAGTCCTATTCCTCCAGGTTTTAATTTTGTATTGGACAGTTTTTACTCCTCAGCTGAGAGGTATTATGATCATTTTGTCGTCTGTCTCTCTGTCTGTCCATTCAGTGACATAATCACATTATCTGAAGAATGCATTCAGATATCTGCACCAAACTCATACTGTGGATGCATCTTGGCATGGAGCAGAAGTCTATTGAAAATAGGTGACCATGACCTACTTTTTCAAGGTCAAATGGCCTTGTGCAGTTACAATACCTGAGTACTTTCACATATAAATATGTATGCAATAAGTTTTACACAAACACAATCTAATCTAAGTTATAGGGCAGTAACTTTCAACAGAATCTTACACCATATTTGGCTGAGGTTATGTTATGTTTAACCCAGTATTAGTTGTTTCAACAATGTCCTTAGAAGGGCCAATAATCTGAATAATTTCTGAAACAGACATTTTAAGAAATAAGAGGCTACTCACTGCATCAGTTAGGGCTCATTTCCATCTGACAGATATCAGTCATTGTAATAATTATCCAAGGAAGGATTTGACCTGTTTGCTTTGTTAAACCCAGTCACATATTTTATTTATTTTATTTTGGCCTCTGCCCTGTCCATCACCATCACAGAGACATAAGCATGTTGTGCAAACCTTGTAGATCCAGATTATGGATCAAAGTGGCAAGACAAAAGTGACAAGTGGCATTTGGTAGCTGTGATTCTCATGCATCTGTGAAATATGTAAGGAAGAAAAGAACATCTCTTCCTCAGGTGAGTGCACTGAACGTGATGTGACTGTACATACAGAGGGACATTATAATACAGCCGCGGTGCATAAAATCCTCATTACTAAGATGAATGTGTATTTGAGAGTTCAGTGATGCAAAAACCATCAGCACTGTTCTAGAGAAACGTTTTTGGTGTTAAGTGTTATCTAGGCCTTCACATATGTGGTACATGTGAAGTCTTACTGTATAAACCAAGAATAACTCGAGGAGATGAGCAGTAGAAATTTAAAATAAGATGAGGAAACTTTCAGTTAAATAGTTTGTGAAGAGATGAACTATAGGCAGCCTTTCAGTTCCTAAATTTCACTTCCTTGTGATCTCTATCACAGCTGTAAATATAAAACTACTTGACTCAAAAACTGACTGACTCCGTTCAGTCTGATGTCTTTACTTGAAATTCACCACAATAGTAGTCATTCAGTAACAGAGGCCTGTGTTATCAATCTGAGTGATGGGATGTTGACTTCCTTTTGAAAACCCCTGAAGGCTTACATGTGTAAATCAGGTCATCTGGACGGGATGTGGTGGATTCAGTATCTTCACTGTGTATAGTCCTTTGTTACAGTTTTCTATATGTGGTCACACTTGATAACGCACAGGAAACAGGTAACACAAACCTCATAGAAAGACTTAAAACTATTGGACAACCTGTACTAACCCATAAAGACCCAAAAATCCACCAGCAACCAAAATCATTCACTGATATTTTGTTTAATAACCGTTGATCCATTAATCCTATATATGTATATATATATATATATATATATATATATATATATATATATATATATATATATATATATATATATATATATATATATATATATATATACCTCATTTCCCACAAATGTAAGGATTATTACATTTGTGGGGATTTATTGCATTTGTGGGACTGTAAAAATCATCAGTTTCCAAAATCGTAATAATTTATCAACAAATGTAATAAATTAGTACCTCACATACATTTAAGTCTTGCATGCATGAATATTCATTCATCTTTCTTTTTCGTCCCATTTATTCTTGTCCTTTGGATACTTGCCTTTTTAGAATGATCAGATGTTGCAGTTACACCACATGGTACTAATTCCAGATTAATAGGTGTTTAATTACAAATACAAGAGGAGGAACAAAGCAGAATGGGCCAAAATGTTGTAAAGGTTTTGTTATAAAAGCTTCAGTATGAACTGGATATTATTTATTCTCATTAAGTTTAATAGAAGCCTTTGTTTGAACCATGTAAATAAAATGTCTGGATATGGTTATGATAACAATGGAGAAGGTAGGAGCACACTGTGGGAAAATGAGGTATTACATTTATGGAAAAGTTATTACATTTGTGGGATTATTATGTTAAAGATGCTAATTTTTATTTATTTCGTTTGTGGTTTATTAGGTTTGTGGGAGTTAAGTTTGTGGGGTTAACATTGGATGTGAGAACATTGCAGATGAATTATCCATTTTAGAAAAATAAAGCTGTCTGAACTGACCTGACCTGAACTGAACTGAACTGAACTGAACTGAACTCTAGACAGCAGAATACTTTTCATGCTGTGATATGTGAGTATCGACAAATAGCACTGGCATCGATTTAGACTGAAATGGTTCATATTGATATATATAGTTATGTTTTGTTGTTCATTGTTATGATTTATTGAACTGAATTGAATATGTTTATTGCAGTCTGGTTGTCTTTATAAGATGTGTCTTCTGAATGGACAAATGTGTTCATGCACATAAGAAAACCTCATTCTCTCTCTCTCTCTCTCTCTCTCTCTCTCTCTCTCTCTCTCTCTCTCTCTCTCTCTCTCTCTCTCTCTCTCTCTCTCTCTCTCTCTCTCTCATTTTTCTCTCGTGTTATTTCTTTCTAAACCACTCAAGTGCTGCTTTGACATCATAAAGTGTAAATGAGTATTTTTTTTATATCATTATTCATTTCTTTAGGGTAAATATTGAAATATATTCGAGGCCTATTTCTGGGTTAAGCATTTACCTTTAATGGTTTAGATTAAAGTAAAAGGCTAGGAAATGTATTATGTCAAGGAGTGTCCCAACAATGATAGTGTGACATGTCCCTGAGCGAGTGTGTTTGTGTGAGAGTCTGGCAGTTTCATCAACCATGTTAATAGTCTGTAGAGAGGTCATGTCTGCACATGTCTGCAGGGGACGGCACCCTGGACAAATGAAAATAACTGTATATGAAACTGCTGTTCTTTTAAAACATTAGCTCTTAAACCGTCGTTTAACAAAAAACACACAGACCTACTGACAAATAAGGTTGAGTCACTTCATGAATGAGTCCAACAACATTATTTTCTCATATTTTATAGGTCTGTTCATATAAAATATAAATGTTAATTATTTGTTGCTGTTTTTTTTTTTCTTGTCATGTTCCTTCTCTGGTTCGTTGTCTCTCCAATGCAGGATGATGTCTGTGCAGAGTCTGAGCCTATTGGTATTTTTTTCCCACATTTCTCTGTTCTCACCTAAAATCTGACTTTACCGCATGCGGTCTGTGCTGCAAGATCTACAAGTGCAATGTAAAAACTTGAAGTCACCTCAGCTCCTACACTGAAATTCAGCTTTTAGTAGAACAGGGAACATCTTGTGTCCAACAGATAACCTTTGGAAGCTGTCAGATTTCTAAATATCACACCTCACAGTTTTAATCGTATCCTTTCAAAGTGATCAGACTAATAAAAAACAGTGTGATATACAGAGGTGTGGGGAGATGCAGAGTTGGGACTGTACACCTCCACCACCCTCCCTCTGCTGTTAGATTGCAGGAATAAATTAGATGTCAAACGCAGGCTTCAGAAAAGTAAATAAACTTTTTGCAGCTCAAATCCAGCTGGTCCGCCTTTGCTAGCTCACCATAAACTGAAGGTTAATATGCTTTCATGTGATGTGTGAGTTTAGTCACCAAATCCACACCAGAATGGACGCGTTTACATATGTGAGTTCAATGTGAGTTGTGAAAAGTAATGCTTTATAGGAAGAAAAAAGAGGAGTTTGAGCAAAAAAGGGGAGTAAAATGAATGTAACCACAGACACACAGCCTTGTAAAACATGACATTAATAATTAACATAAGGATGTCAGATTAAGGATTTCGGTACTTGAAGCGTTTAACATGAGGATGTTTTATGAATACACTCCCAGGTCTGTTCCACATGAGAGGGAAAATCCAGATTTGGGACATGTCCAGTTTGCAATCGGAGCTGAGCCATATTTTTTTCTTCCTGGAAAGCTCCCTCTTCTATTTCTGTTCCATGTTCATATATTTCACACACTTTGTTATTTAATGTCTGAATTCCCCCTCCCCCTACCTCATGTCAATAACTTTTAGCCTCAGCAGCACGTGGCCAACCTTAATGTGACTAATTTGGGGCTCGTCTATGGGGCAGGGGGGCGGGGGGGCAGTGACTGATGGCTGCTCCTCTACTAAAGCAAACAATGAATGTCCTGAAAAGCCTGCTCTTATTTTTAGGGGATGACTGTGTTTTACGTAACGGGTCACTGTAATGAGAATAGCTCCATCAATCACTGGGGCAGTGCCGTCCAAACGCTCTGGGAACACTGGGATCAGAAAACATTTCATTGTGCCAGAACAGACCACGTTTTCACTCCCAGTGTCCAAAAACTGCTGCAGTAATGGAGACCAGCAGGAAAAGAGCAGAGTGGATTTATTGTATCAGTGGAGAAAGAAATAATCTGAAATCTACTTATGGAAATCACTTTAATACAGAATTATCACCTGAAAAATGTACCTAAAGAATTAAAAACTGCTCCATGTCTTATCAAAATAAGTCAGTCGAATCCAAATTCTTTAAATAACAATAGTGCAGAACTTTTATTTCCATAATAGGTTATGTCTTTCATCAAATGTGTCTCCTGGTTCCCACCCCTAGGCCACATTCCCACTTGTCCTCTAACATTTGCTCAGTAACAGATCCAGAAACACTCCCACAGCTCGATTGATTTTTCAGTGGCACCTTTCCTGCACAGAGACACAAAGGTCCATTTAATTTTCACCTTGACAGTTAATAGCTGCTGTGCACACTGCTCTTTTTTCTGCTTCATAATGAGTTCAAGTATAACGCTCAGGTTTTATGAGTCAGATAATCAGTGGATCCAGTTTGACTGTAATATATTCAACTGGCCTTCATTCTGAACCTGTCTTGCTTTTTTAGGGAGGAGAGATCATTCTGAGGGTTCCATTATGATTTTAAAGTCAAATGACATTCTGTACCTGAGTTGAAGATCATATACTTTATATATAGGAGAACAGAAAGGCCATGTTCAGAAAGACGTTCTTTTGTGATCACCCTGGACATCAGTGACATATCTGTGGGTCGGTCACTAACTAGGTAGCTATGCCAGTGAGATGTTCTTTCCAGCTCTCCCCTGAAAAGATCTCTGTCTTTCAAAAGCAGCATAAAATCCACTTTGGTGTCTGTCGCTTTTCCAGTAGCAGTATCGATTCTGCTCAGCGCTTCATCACCCTGGATGTGATGTTTTCATTGCATGTTGTGTTGCTGTTGATGCAATTTTGTAATATGATTTGAGCAGCCAGACTGACAATCTCCTTCCAAACTCCAACTGTGGTTTGGATCTGATTTTCAGAAATCAGGTTTCATGTGGTTGTTTTCTGTCCAGACTTTGAAAAATCTATCTGGAAAGAAACAGGATTTGGACCTGCAGTTGGGAAAAGGCTAAATGTACTCTGTGCCATGCAGCTCTTTTAAAAAAAAACTATCAAAAACGTAGTTTTTAATTTCTCATAATTTAAAGAATAATAACCATTTATTCTGAAATGTTGCAACCATTGAAAACTGTCCATTTAATGATGTAATCAGAAGGAGGGCAGAGCAAGAGCTCAAACTTTAACACGATGATGAAAAGTATCAAATATCTAAACACTTGACATTGTAGAAACCAACTCTGTTCTCTTTGTGGAAAAACAAAGTCCAGCGGGGACACCCTTGAAGAAAACTTTAGATTTTCATTTATATCCATACATTTAATTTGACTTGCCTCTTTCTAGTGTACCTTGGTCTAAAACCTCCTCAAACACACCTGCAGCTTCACTATTTACACAAACGTCCTTCTCCTGGATCCTCATTTATGAGTTCAAGGCTTTCTGGGATATATCTGGTGTCTCCTCAAGGATCAGGAGGAGGATTTATCTGGACATCATATTAGTGGAGGATATCTGGACCAGCAGAGTCTCAAACTGTTTCATGGACTATCCAGAACATTTTGTGAAACTATTGCAGTTTCAGCTCTTGGATGAAGCAGTCAAACTCTCTTGTTGCAGACTGGCTGAAGTAAAAAGTCATGGTTAGCATGTTGAGTCTCTCAAACATCATAACTGAAGGAGACTCGATTGCTGAGATGTAACAGCGAAACTTTTTTTTTTTTTAAGTATAGTGTTTATTAACAATTGGGAACGTGTCCCACTGAGGCTAAAGGGCTAGCACATTTATATTTCTTCCATTAATTAAATACTTTGTTACATTTGCAGACATCGTCATAACCATCACTCAGATCTGAGGGAGTTATGAATAATAACCGGCTGTTTCTCAGAGCTCGTTTAATTTCATCTGTCACATTACAGATTATAATTGCTCTAACTACATTAATTCAATAATAAAGTACATGTGATGTTAAAGACGTGACAGTCCCTGCAGAGAGGAGACAAGTCACTGATCCTGGAACACTGTGTTGACTGTAAAAACCCAGCTGCTAATACATTAAGAGAAATTAAATCAGGGCTGCTAGAGTCTCCAATACATCCGCACTCAGTGAGTCCTGCTGGAGCTGTAGGCTAATGAATATACCTGTCAGCTGAGGAACATACACTACTGTGTGCTACTTCTGAAATGGGTTTTGGCCCAAAGACACATTCATGACGCTTGGCTTCCATGTCTCTGTTGTAGAAACTGATTCGTATGTGAGACTCTAGTGGGATATGTCCTACATTATTGGGGCATGTCGTGTGTTCATTATATGCTCGGGGTAATCATGCTCATGTCCTACTTTCACTACATATTAATTATAAGCATTTTCAGAGTATAATGTGGTTTCACATGAAGAGACCAAACTGAGTCAATTTGATGAGTGTGTATGCACTGAACAAGGGAAATGCAGATGTTCCTTAAAGCTGAATAATAAAATAAAAACTCATTTAACAACAAAACATTCACCCTATTATTCTCCTTGTAACACAAGAATTGGATTTCGAATTTCTCCATCCATCCATCCAGGTCCAGATTACGGGGGTGTCAGTCTAAGCAGATATACCCTTACCTTCTTCTACCCACCTCCTCCTCCAGCTTTTCTGGGTGACACTGAGGCGTTCCCAGGTCAGCAGAGGTTTAAATCCTTCAGTGTATCCTGGGTCTGCTCTGGGGTCTCTTCCTGGTTGATCGCATCACTCCAGATGCTGCAGTGATCTACTTGTCAAACTGATGTTTCTTCTTTCCCTCACTCATCAACAAGACCCTGAGGTACTTAAACGTCTCCATTTGGAACAGTAACTCATCCTTAACCTGGAGTGGGTACTCTACTCTTTTCTGACTGAAAACCACGGTCCTCAGACTTAAAGGGGCTAATCCTTGGCCCAGTCGCTTCACACTCACCTCTAACCACTATGAGCTTGAGGCCACAGTTTGATGGAGCCAACAGGACCACATCATCTGCAGAAAGGAAGAGTCCTGAGGCCACCAAACTGAACACCCACCAAGACCACCTGTCTTTGCTTAGAAATTCAGTCCTTAAAAATTCTGAACAGAATCAGAGACAAAGGGCAGTGTAACCGGCACCATGAGTATGTCAGGCTTACTGGAGGCATTTTAATCAGTCTGTCTCCAGTTTTACAGTAACCAAGTAGTCCAAAGCAATGGGCCACAGACGCCATTGTCCTGAAGTACCCTCAATATGATATCATGAGGGACACAGTCAAATCCCCTCTCCAAATCCATGAAACACATGAGAACTGGTTTGGGCAAACTCCCATTTCTAATAAAAACACAATGCACTCTAATCAGTTATGTTATTCACTGTGTCATTTCATTATAACAGAAGAGTTACAAAAGTTACATCAAGTATTAGGTTAAGTAAAAAGGATATGGTGTCAGTGACAATCAAATGAAACTGGATATTACTGTGAATAAATTACAGATGTCCATGATTTTCAGCATTGCTGGAAGCAAGTTACTTTGATACCAAGTTTTTTTTTTTTTTTTTTAATATTCTAATGCAGAGACATCACATAGACTATATGCTATTATGAAAAAATAGTTTTGAAGATGAAAAATAAACCAACAATAACGAAACCATTACTTTTGATTTTCTTAGATTCTATCAGGCACAGCCTATTAAACAGCAACGCAATGGATACTTTTGGCCCACAACCCACTGATTTAGAACAAAATAGTATTTGAATGACAGGGACAATGTTTTGAGGCAAATGAAATAAAAGATTAGTTGCTGAGATGCTAACCTCCTATAGATGCTGAGTTTTGCATCATTCCTACATAATGGAAAAGAGCTGTAGACTTTAGGTCCAACACCAAGTGTTCACTGGTGTTGACTTCAGTTTTCCACCACTTGAGTGTAACACCAGCAACCTTTACAAAATCAGTACTGCTGATAATAACAACAGAGTGGTTAGATCTATCACATACGGTGAACTGTCTAAATCAGAGATCGACAAAACCCTCATTAAAGTAAATTGTGTTACATAATAGCTCACATAGTGCTGTGTTTTTAAGTGCACTTGACATGTTTTTGTTGTGATGCTGGTGCTCAGGGCGTCTTCGCGTCTTCAATGAGATGTGCTATTTTTCATGTCAGACACTTGAAAGTGGACCAGAACCCAGCAACATAAATTATAATGATGAGAGCAAAGCCTGCAGTGGTGGGAAAAGTGGCTCCATATGCTTTGTATATATTACAGAGGGATGATAAAGTGTAATAGTTGGCTCAACAAATCCCAATGGAGCTCACATGTCAGCAACCAGTGAACTTTAATGTCCAAAAACAACACAAGGATGGGGTCATGTGTGGTTTCTGTTTATTTTTCTTCAATAAGAAATGTGAGTTGAGTGTTGAAATGTGACTGTTAGAGGGATTTAATCACAGTTAAATCAGCCGAATGTCAAAGGTTATTTACGCATGTGTAGTCTGTCTCTGTAGAAGAAATGTCCCTTAAAAATGTTAACCTATTTATGTTCTTCATGGTAGTTCTTCTCAGTTCAACTGGACCGGTTTAGCTCTCTTGAAAACATTTCGTCTCTCATCCAAGAGACCTCTTCAGTTCTAATAACTGGTGGGGGAAACTGGATTTATAAACCTGTAGGGAGGAGTGGTCTGTGTAGGTGTTAATCCCAATTTAAGTGTAACCTATTTTTGGCATGACAATGGTAAAGAATGGTGTATATAACCCATTATTGTGGGTAGAAGGTCATCCTTCATCTTTGTGATTAATCTAATAAACATGCTGTAACGTTGACTAAACCATTTAACCATAAAAATCTATTTTCCAAGACTGATATAGCTAAGAAAAATATATAGCATAGACATTGTTAGAACACCTAATCAAGATAAAGGAAACAACCTTTATACATTATAAATAAGTAAGTCAATAAATAAATAAATAATCTGGTTATATATAATAAAGAAAATTCAAATGTGTAACATAAAATAAATGTTTCTTGCATTAACGTCCAGTATTTTGTTGATCTATCCACCTATTCTGTCTTAATGACGTCATCTCACATCACTGACATATTGGGGACCTTTAGTCAAATGACAGATGCTTCTTGACACAACCACTGACGTTACTTAATAAAACGTTACAGTGAGCTGCTGCACAAGCAACATTTTTATGGGAGGACAGTCTTCATTTTATGTTTTTTTCTTTGCAGCCTGAACATACAGTATGACGGCTGACATTTAAAGTCCATCACCTTTAACTGTTTAGATGCGGATTTGTGATGGAGGAGTGGCCACGCTAGGAGATGAGCACATCACTTTGCATGCTGAGACACTGGTGGTGAACCATGTAATCTACTAATGCATCCCCCCGGAGACAAGTCATTCCTGAAAACAGTCGTGTCCTCCACATCTCTGCAACAGTCAGGGAGTCACTCAAATTACCAGAACAGTCACCTTGGCCCTGCAGGCAGCCATGTAGGGAAACAATAAACAAACAAACAAACAAACACTGTGTTGTGTTATATCTGGATTTACAAGAGAGAATTAATGGTGCATTGAAAAAGAATTAGTGGCATCTCACAGTGAAGGGATGGAAACCTGTGGCCCCTGAGTCACATCCAGCCCTCTCTAGTGACTTCATGAAATTAATAACTATTACTATAATGACTAATACTATTTTCTTTCAATGTACCTACCAATGTTGAATGGGACAAAAGTCATTCTAACGTTATTCAAATATAAATTTGTGAAGTGTGTCTACATCTTACTTCGAGTAAAACCTGCATAAAGAGTTCAGATATTTTTTGTGTTGGGCTGATATGATTTGTCTATGCAAGAGTAGATAGCACAGAACTTGCTCCCTTCATAGATATAAAGGCTGGAAAACTACACTTGATGAAACCCAATGGTAATGGGGTCAAAGCCTGAGCCTGAGGAATAATTCTATTGGACCCAAAAAGCACTGGTTGGAAGTAGAGTACAGCTGAGGATTTATGGGCTTTATGCACAGCCTCACTACTTCCTGAACTTAAAGCAGCTCCTTTATTTCCTGTCTTTCATTACTGGACACACTGATTAATCCAGGTGTGTCTGACCACAGCAGTCACAACAAGAAGTAGCAGATACCCCTGGGTTAATCAGTGTGTCCAATAATGAAAGACAGGAAATACTACCTACTGTTTGGGCCCTGTAGCACCCACTTGTACTCGGGTATGGGCCACGGTAAGTGCTTGTGAATGCAACATCTGCAGGAAAGGTGTGAGCGTATCCAAGTACAGCACGGATCCAGAAAACATCCTAAGACAGGTTTGTAATATGGAAAGTAAAGATCCTATCACAACCCTATTTCAGCAAATGTACAGGTCCTGTGATCATCTTAGTCCCATGCTAATCAACATCTCTATAGTTTGTGGAGGAATATGCTACAGTTTCAGTTTCTTCCATGGTTTTATTCTTCTTATTTCCTGATCAGACATGGAGGCTGCACTGGTGATGATATAGCAAGGTTGGAGTGTTTTAGGTGGAAGTTCAGGAGGCTCATGACACAGTACTGCTAGGATGTTCACTGAAAGAGCAAACTAAAACCTTTCAGAAGTGTGACATCTAAAAATATGGATGGGTGACATATATAACAGCTGCAGGAAGATAAGATAAGATCTGTCTTTCAGTAGTTATCTGTAAGTGGTAAAGCTGCCCTTGACGTCTAAAGTTTGTTTCATAAAGTCTAGTATGAAATCTGCAGAGGTCTACAGGTTATACTAGTCATGTGTGAATAAAGTAAAGACATCAGTCAGTCCAGTGGGTGAGAAAGGGATTGACAGCAATAGTACGTGCTGATTTATATCCACACTGTTGTTTAAAATGGAACAGCATCGCCAAACCACTTGACTGGATAGTGAGGAGTTTCTGTAACGTTAACATCATGTGAATCAGATCCAGTTTGTGCTATGTGTCTTTTTACCTGGACGCTGCACATAGACTGACAGAAGACACTGAAGACACATGAACTGCACAGTGAAGAACTTAGATCTACACAACTGTTCATTTTATGACACTTTTTCATCCAAAAAGACCCAGTATTACTTTTGTGGCAGTTCCCAAATTATTTTTCTCTATATGTAACATTTCTTAAGTGATAAGTTACCATTTATTATAATGTTATCCTCTGTATTTTGCGCTTTTTCAGTGAAAATCAGGTATTTTCCTATATTTAATTCACTGATCATATAAATGATCATAAAAGCTTGGAGTAAAGTTTAGGGTTATTATATCAAAAACAAAGACATTTGAAGAAAAAGTGACTCTTTTGGCAAACTCTATTATTAACTAAACATAAAACAAGTGTCTGCATCCACTGTCATTGACTCCATGGGTTTTACTGGTGAATTAATGTTGTAGAAGATGACGGTGTTTCCACATTCACTACGGAGCCTCTGAACGTCCAAATGAGTCATATCTGATGACTATGAAAAAATTACAAATTGCATTTTACGCCAATTATTTACAGGTTTTGATAGGATTAATGAATCAAATGTTTTAGATCAGTAGATGCTCTTGGTTGTCAGTGAATATTTGGGTGTTTATGGGTTAAGTAAAAAAGTCTAAATGATGTTTTTATATTTTAAAAGATAATCAATAACATGAAAACATCTACAGGTTCCTTTCACTTCTGGTCCCGACTGAGACACTGACTTTCTGTCTCTGACTCTGCCTATAGTCTTGTTTTTACATTGTGATGAATTAACATAGCAAGCTGTTCAACGGCTATTAACAAATCCACAAGTGTCAGTGACTTCAATTAAAGATTGATGTCAGGCAGAGACGGGGCTTTTGATAACAGTAAATCCTTGCACAGAACCAATTATTCTCTACAGATAAAAGATGTCTTGAAACCTGTGCATCACAATGAACCCGTCATCAGGGACATGCACCAAAGAGTTGTTCTTCAAACAATCAAACAGCAGAGGTGGTTTAAACATCAGATAATGCCCGAAGGCCTCAGTCTCGGTGAAACTCCAACAGTTTTGAGACTTCCTGCAGATTCCCACATGAGAGGATCTTCCCCAGAGATTCCTGTCTGCTCCCTGAAACATTAACCCAGTTTCTGCAGATTTCACAATCATGAAGTGGAACCCAAATGACCCCCAGTCTGTCATCAGGCTTTGTTTCAACCTTTCTGAGGACACAGAGAACAGTGTTTCTACCATTGCCGGGCTACAATGAACAGCTCTTTTCATTTAGTCTACTATTGATTATTAAAAGACAGTCCAATTTCTCTTTTTCCACTTGTTTTTTAAGTGCAAAACCATTGCTTCTTGCATGTAATTGTTCCAGCATTAGAGGATAAGGATTTAAGTATTGAATATTTTCTTGCTAAGTATGTTCATGTTCATTACCAAAACCAAAAACTCTTATCAGAGTGATTTAAATGTTATTTAATGTATTATTCATCCATTTTAATATATTATTAATAATCTTTTGCATTTTGCATGTACAGGTTTATTCAGGGTGACAGAAGTGAGGTGCAAACTGGATGAAAATCTGTCAGCCAGATGGGATAATTTTCACACAAATAAAATATATAACATATATTTTTTATCCTCAGAAATGGCTTCAGCTGTTTGGTGCCAGGCTTTTCAAAATTGGATTTATTTTTGAGGAGTGAAAAAGCCACTCTGACACTGAATGGCTTTATAACAAGTTTGAGATATTATGAAAGATCCCTGCACAGAGGTGGTTTGTACTAATCAGACTTTGGTCTGTAAGTAAGGACAAAACACCTCGATATAGATTTAGGTGTAATATTTAGGTATAGTTTAGTGACCATGGTGCATGTTATCAAATCTAACCCTACCCTAAAATGTGAATTTCACCAAGAATTTAAATATCGTTGTTACTGAAGAGCCAAACTAAAAGGTTGGATGATTTCATGAATATCAGTTGTGGAGATGAGCTGTATGCCTTTGAGTGAACTGAGTCAGTCCTGATTCAGCAGAGTCATCGTCCTGTTGTCCCTCCTCAGTCACTTCCTGTGCAGACCAGCCCGTCCTCACCACATGGCCCAGAGCTGGCACAGGTCTGCGGACCACGGAGCACCGTGTGCCAGGTCAGCTGTGATGTAATCAGTTCCATGGGCCAGTCTCAGGCTTTAACTGTGATAGTTTGGTGCTGCCACTACAGAAAGAGTCATGTTCATTCACTGACCCTGAACACACCTGAATTGCATTTAATATTTATGTGTTTGGTAAATTCTCTGCAGACACTCTTTGCCATCCCTTTGCGCTAAAGATTTTTATACTTAACACTGTAATATTAAATTTAGAAAAAGCCTTTAGAACGATAAATAGTATGTGAAGATGTCATCCATACGGTCAGAGGCTGAAAGGCTTAAAACAACCAGTTATACACAAAAAACATCATTACACACATAATAATTAGTTGGACATGCAAAACTGGTTATTTCACTTGCAAATAAAAATTTTCATTGCACTGTTGATGAGAATTTGTTATGTAATAACTGCAGTTATAACAACTTGAAGTATTAAAATCAAAACAATTCAAGATCAATGAACTTTCAAAACTTAAAAAATAATGTTGAGACAACTTTCCTCTTTTTGTTGGATCAACTTGATGAACTTTTATTTCCGAATTGAAACAAAGACATTTTTCAAGCTGAGTTTGGAACTCTCCATTCCAAGTTAAACAAACTTCAAATCACTTACAGTGCAGGGAATTTGAGTCAAAATCTGACAAGAAAGAAATACAGAATGAAGCCTATGTTTAAAATTAGTTGCCAACTACTTAAAAAAAGCACAATGGAGAGAAAAGACGGAGCAGTGGTGTAGCAAAGTGAAACACTAGAGCAGAGAAATACACTGAAAAAGATCATGCAGATTAGACTAGACTAGACAAGAGTCTGAAAAGGACAAAAACCCAGCACTGGTGTGGGTTTACTGTGAATAAAATAACAACCAGCATCAAAGAGGACCAAGAGGACTGAGACCTGAGCCTGATACTGAACCAGAGCTCAGAACCCCAGTAGGATCCACTTAATAGGATCACATTTTCACTGCTTTCAACTCAACCATTCAGTGACTGAGAGAGTGATAGTTTAATGATAAAAATTTGTTCATTTAATCATGAAATAACCTTATGAAGCCTAAACAACAACAGCATCAGGGCAGAAATGCAGAAGACCTCTAACAGGGCACTGGGATGACAAGTCAAAACTATGTACACGGTGTAGGTTCAGATTCAGAGAGTATTAATGCAGCTCTGTTCACTGTTCTGCATTGTGTGACTCAGGCTTTTTCTATAGATATCTACAGTTAATGGTCTTTGATTTGTCTCTGCAAAAACAGCTAATAACCTATGCTAAAAATGTAGCAGTAGAAACGTGAGTTGTAATCATAATGACGTGGAAAAAAAAACCCTCCCTACTGTCATTAACTACTACAGGCCTCTGGTACGGAGCATTTATGCTATGTTCAGGTGCTGATTGTAAATCTCTTTGCCCTATGAGGGTATTTTCCATATTTATTTAATAGTGCAGACCTGTGGTGAATCTGTAGATGTGTGTCTACATATGGCTGTTAGCTGCTGTACTACATACTGCATTGGCAGCTGTGAAGGGCACAAGGGAGGGTATGGGGGTGACACAGCATTCAGTGGTGACAAAAGCTGGGACCATATACTTTACATCTAACACCACATCAGCTAAGAGGAAAACTGGATTTTTTATTCATTTCTAATAATAATGGTATTCAACCTGTGCAGGCTAAAGAGAGATTTCCAACACACAACATCCAAAATGTTTTTAATCTGTAACTATTTTTGTTATATTTATTTCATTTTTTCATTCCAGTTCAATAGCCAAATGCAGGTTACTGTCTTTGTCATCCGAATTACAAGATCTCTAAGGAATTTCTTCAGTCTTTTTTTTTTCTAACTCTACCAATGGTAGGACAACATATACAAAATGCCACTGATAAAATGAAATGCTACAAACCCTACAATAATGTGACAGTTAAAGATGGAGTAAGCAATTCCAGAGAAAGAGACAAACAAATACACCTGTCATTTTCAGCGCCCAGAAGGACTTCAGAAACCCCTCCAGGTTTTGCATACTGTGGTTGCACATCATTGAAATTGTCAAGTAAGTTTATGAACACTAAAGCCACCTACTGCAGACTCCTGAAATACTATTGTGTTGAACAGTCCAAGTTTAATGAGTAACTGGGTAAAAACACCCTGCTCACCATGGAGCAAGGAGATATTCAGACATGTTGGACTGGAAGTACTTTATATACCATGAAAGGTTTCATTAACACAGCTTGGATGAGGCAAAGATATTATACTTACATGCATATAGACACATGGGCTTAAAATTTTCATTTATGATGATAACAGCCATCATGGTGACAATAACACATACTGTTACAGAATGATTAAAACTAACACTAAGTTTTGGCTTGAAATGGGAAATAAACAGCCATCTCCTGTGTTGTGTATTAGGGTGGTCCAAAAAAAATCTAAGTTTTAGATAGTCTGGCTCCCAAGATCTTAAGGGAGTCTACCGATGGAAAAAATAACTTGTGCAGAATTTTAGTTTAATAGGTAAATATTTAGGGGTAGCTCAAGCTTGGTATTTTGGCGAACTTACCAACTTCAGTTTCTTCTACAGGTGGTCAGTCAGCACAGGAGACAGTTCCCTGATCCAAAAATATCCACAATGTCAAGTAGACCACAGTGACTTATGTTCTCATGTGTTGACATTTCAGTAATGACAGAAATTTACCCAACTTTCCTTTTTACAGACATAGAATGATTGTAAATGTGTTACAAACTGTTCCATAAAGCACTAAGAAGCAATTACACAACTTAAACCTTATTTTTGTATTATTCAAATTTTCATTTAAATAAACTGTATTTACCTTTTATTAGAATTTGTCATCATTTAATACTGTTTGTAAAGCTAACACTATGAATGCCAAAGGAGAACTCTGAAGCAAAACTTTAGGATGTTTGAGCTACATCTAAATATTAACCAATCAGGCTGATATTTTACATGGAATATTTTTTCATGGGTTAGACTAAAATAAAATCATGGGAGGAAAGGAATTTGAAACTTTTTAAAAAGCCGTTATTTTGTGGACCACCCTATAATAAGCCACAAACAATGTTATAATATTACACTGAATAAAAATAAGCGTAAAAGTCAACAAAATATAGGACACATGTCTGATTGTATTTAGACGTTTTACTGTGGATATATTACATCTACCATCTCTTTTTGTTTCAGAGCAAGTGTTTTTGATGCTTTTCCTTTTATAATTTTGCATATTTTGCTATCCTTTTTTGCTTTTTTCTTCTCGCATAGATTATAGTATTACTGGGAATTGTATATTGCAGACCAAAATATTGTACATTTTCAGTAATATCCCATTAATAAATGAGAAAGCAGATCATAAAACACAGTAAATGCAGTAAAACTGGGAGCCCAGTATGTCTGAGGACTGGTATTTTTGCCTGATGGTTGCACATTTCAGATGTGAAACTTGAGATGTTGCAGCTCTGTGGTTGCATGATATTAGTTTTCAGGTGCTTCATATCAGTGAGTGCCCTTATTAAGCACAATAGAGGCATTTTATCTCAGTGGTTCAGACAGGTGGAGCAGGACACTGCAAGGTGAGATGAAATAAAGGCACAAATGAAGCTCTGCTGACGTTCTGTTACAGCCATTAGTCATCGCAGCGGTCATGGTTGGAGGTTACAGCTCCACCAGCTGATAGACAGAGGTGAGCGGTCTGCGGGGACCTGCTGCTACTACAGCCTCAGCCCATATTCATAATTTAGTTTAACAATGCTCTTTAACCACTGTGACCTCGAAGTGTAACCTGCAGAGTCCCAGCATCTTTTAAAGTAATTCCACCACTGCATTCTGGCTGTCAGCCTCGTCAGAATGGATAACTGAGGCTGCCTTATCACCTCCATCACCAGCTGCTCTGGAGGAAGAAGAAGAAACAAGCTCTAAAGCAAAATTAATTCGCAGCCTTCCTCCCTCAGGGGGAGACGAGGGATACCTACCTGCCATGCCAGGCTGTCGGTAGCCGTGGCAACCTGGGACTGTCCTCTTCTCTGAGCAGCGGGATGCAGAGCAGCAGAGATTGACCTGTCACATCCCATCACACATATAATACATTCATGCAGCACGCTCAGACCATCAGGATGTTTCTGCTCTCTGTTGTGATTAGATAGGAAGACATAATAAACAAAAAAAACACACCACAAACATAAAATAAATGTAGCTTTGGGTGATGATCAATATGGGTATGGAAGTCTAAGCCAATCGCAGTTTTATCTGAACGCACAAAGGAACAGTAAAAATCCATCATGTATATGTGCTCTGTATGTATCCTCACCTCCGCTGTCCTTCAGTCTATCATATAGAGACTGGAAATGCCAATACATGCATCGTCTGTTGTGTAATATCTCTGGATTGTCTCTCTGTTTCTCCCTCTCATTCTATGTATATACTGTATATATATGTATATGTATCATCATTGTGTAGGCTACATTGATGGTAAGTTTTTATTTTATTTTTTTTCCTTTCTACAGATGGGGTGGGAGTGGTTCAGATGGAGAACAGACAGGGTTTGCACTCATATAAATGCACAGATATGTGGTGCTTTCCAAGATGATGATATTTGTATTTGTCAAAAACATGGATGATATCTGATAGTTTACTGATCAGATTATCAGATTCTATTAATAGATAATGTCATAAATCTGTTTAATCATCTGTGAAGTAAGCATATAAGTGTCCTTAAATTTTCGAAACTAAAGCTCTTGTGTCATATCTTTTCACATGTAGTTCATCTTTGATGTGTCCCGCTCTATATTGAAAACAAATTCAGCAAAACTAGATCCATTTCAGACTGTATTATCTTAAAAAATCTAAACCCTGAATAGTTAGGAAATTAATCATTTATCAAAAATTCAAAACTAATATTTACTCTTACAATATATATCAAATTTTAAGTACATTACCTACAGTTTAGTGACTTTAAATTTTCATATAGCCTTTCAACAGCAAATCCTTTTGGAAATTATCTGAAAAACCAATTGGTTTTCAATGCTTTCAATGCCAAAAATGAATCATAAAAATTTAATAATTCTGTCTTCATAAAACAGCTGATATTGTAAATTGACTCTTTTGGTAGAAAATAGACTAAATACAACATGTTGTCTATGAAGAATTTACACTTGGTTCATGATCAACATTTTTGTCGCATGTAAATTAAGAGTATCATTTTTATTAAAATAAATCAATATATGTAAATATAAATGTATGGAATGTTATATTTACAATAATTTAACATCATTTCTGGGACAGATGAATGGATGATTAGAGTAGTTCTAACATTTACATACATATCTAGAGCTGTTGTTATAAATTATTTTCTGGTTGAATTTGTTCATACATCAAACGTGTATTTACTTTATTCTCATGGTTTAAACTTTTATTTAGTACGTTTTACTATCTTTTATTAAAGTAAAAATCTGACATAGAAATTGCTCCTGGTCTGTGTAGGTGCTATAGGACACTTGGGGGTCATTGTTAATAAATTGAATACATACATGAAATAATTTAAAAAAAACTTGTGGTAGGAAAGTAATCTAAGTTGATGAGGCACAAACTGTAAAATGTTTTGACCTTGGCCATCTTCTTCCTGACATGTACAGTCTGTACTTCATACCCCATTAACATCAGGGCCCACATTACCATAATCTGTCCCCTGAGAATCTACAGAACGTTACATTCTGTTTCGTTCCAAATCTGCACCTTGACACTGTTTTTTTCTTCACTCAAAAACAGATGATTTGACCAACATGAACATAGTGCAGCTCAGCATTGTCAGGTCTGAGCTGTTTAGTATTCAGGTGAGGAGGACGCTTCAAGGTGACCTGAGGTGTGTGTTTTACAGCACTGACAATAAACAGCAAACAGCCCAGGATTTGATTTTGCATTTTCTTGTTAAGAAAATGTATAATGTAAAGGAATGCATTATGCATTTGAACATAGAATATTTCTTTTTGTTTAATGTGAACAAAACTACAATGAATAAAAATATGTCAAAGTACAGTAATTATTTGTCAGACTTCTGGGACAGCTCAAAAATGTTTAAAACACACACACACACACACACACACACACACACACACACAGACAAAGAAGACATAACCTTTCCTGTAAGATTTAACAAAAAGATTCAGTTGTGGTTTTTGTGTCGTTTCGATCATAAATCAGATGTTTATCAGTAAACTACAGGTGCTGGGTTTGTTCCCGTTGGACGGTCCAAGGCTGTTTACACTCTTTTATGCAGATAAGGTTAACATACTGTCATATAACAAATCAAAAGATGTTCTTACTTTTTTTTTTTTAATATACACTATTGCCCATAAAATTGGAATGATTTTGTTTTCAGACCCATTCCTCTTTGCTCTGCTATTTATCCACACCAGTACACATCACCTCTGACCAGGTGTAATGATTACATACTACGAGTCCAGGTTACACTTCATCAAGAATAAATCACATTGTCACAATTATTTCATGGTAAGAGGTAAAAATATTTCATTCCAACTTTATGGGCACCAGCGTATATCAAACCAGACCCTTTTAAGAATCATGCTGTGAGATGTTGAGTTATAAACAAACCCACTTACATTATATTATCATGTGAGGGGAAAATACCAAGTGTGTTGAGTGTAATTATCTTGACTCATGTCTGAGTGTGCCTGGGTTTCTAGTTGTGATCTTCCACAGTCCATATTTAGTCATAAAATCTATAATGTCACTCAGCATGCAGCCTGTCTTGTCTTGAATGGACAAGTCTAAATACCACCTATCAATAACTGACTGCTACTAACTTTGAAGTTTTAATTTACCTTTTCTGTACGTACAATTTTTTTTAATCAACATCTTTTTAGACTTCTCCTAATCTCATTCATTTCTTTCTTTTTTCATGAGGTTTTCACTACTTAAACTGCAGGATTAAATAGAAAGATAAATGACTGCACCAGTGAAAACATTCTTCTTTCGTCTTTTCTGCTGAAGGTTTGTCTCTCACCTTGCTGCTGCGATAGAGCAGCCTCTCTGTTTGAATAATGAGGAAGGGAGAATACAATTATTGCAATTACCCGCAGTGAGATGACCCCAATCAAGCTATTCAACAGAAGCAATTATAATGAGGTGCCATCCTTATAAAGCTGGAATTTCAACACCAGCAACGCTTTTCAGTGTGACCGCTAAGAGAAGAAAGAGGAGGTTTAGATCCATTCTGCAGCACAAGCATTAAATGCGTTGTAGTCAGTGCTTAAAGCTGCATATGAATTTCGTCACCAATTTTTCATTAAATCTATAAAACCCCAGTCATACCCCAAGTATCACCAATCCATAGGTTTTTCTGTGATTACACACCTGAATCTCTTCCCTCATGGTGAATAATTTTAAAGTGAACTCCACCATGAACACTCCATTTGTTTACAAACAAAGCCAGTGGGTCACTTGGACATTTTTGGAAATTCGTCATGACGTGCATTGTGGGAAGCGGAGCTCCATGCAGCCGCAGTAGTGAGAAGAAATGAAACCGTTTCTGTGTTTTTTGCCGCTGTGGCCATAATGCTGCTGCGTGGAGCTCTGCTTCCCACAGTGCACGCTGCGACAAATCTCCGAAAATGCCTGAGTGACCGACCGGCTCGGTTTGTAAACAAATGGATTGTTTATGGTGGTGTACACTTTGAAATTGTTCACTGTGAGGGAAGAGATTCAGGTGTATAATCACGGATAGACTTACGGATTTGTGATACTTAGGCTATGACTGGGGTTTTACAGATTTGATAAAAAAAAATTGGTGCTGAAACTCATACACAGCTTTAAAGGCTGATGTTGTATGTGGTTCTGCATGAAATAAATTTCTGCCTCATGCCTACAGAATCCAACAGGATTCATTTATTTTGCACATTTAAATTACTAAACAAAATATCACAAACTTAAGCACCCTTTTGAGCTAGAAATGTAAAGTTTGGCCTGAGCAGCTGTGTCTTGTTCATCCACTGATGGCATATTTTGAACTCTCAACATTTTAGAGTCATATTTTGTTTTATATTAATACGTATCCCAGCAGTAAACAAGCGATATGACCAGGGTGTACCACGCCTTTGTCCTTTGGTAGCTGGGATAGGCTCCAGCATCCATAACCCTTTAGAGAATGAAGCGGTTCATAACATAAATGGATGAATGCTATAGGTTATTATTGCATGTTGTAATAATAATTTTATGTTCTGTGTCAAATCTTTTCATGTCGTTATGTTGTCAATCATACCTCAAAAAGTCCCATAATGCTTTTCCATGTGGTGCCTTCCAAAAGGTCATGTACATAGCCATTCACAGAAGCAGACTTACATCCAGCACAGTCACATATATCAGTCTACTGCTCATCTACAATTTGATGGTATGAGAGAAGTCAGTATAGATGGCTGGGTAGTACTAGTTAAAGTTAGTTCCCTTTGTTTATAATTCTCTGATTTGCAGCCTTTTTCAACATTAATAAAGGAAAGTTGTATAACTCTTAGGACAGAGAAGTAATTTTTGCTGTTACAGGTTATATTTACAGTTTTTAAAACATTAAATTCAGTTGTCTCTACATCAGCACCGTAGATTTTACATAATTAGTAGATTGAAAAACTACATCACCCATTGGTTTATGCTGTCATGTTAAAGGAGCTGAAAGTGTCCATAGCTGGACAAAAGAGGTAGAGTAGAGCATGAGGGCTCATGTGTGAGCATATGCTAATGCTATTAGTTTGGTCAAATGCAATAGAGGGAATGCACATACATCACTTCCCCCCTGGGCCACGCCCCTCTAAATCAGACTGAGTGGCAAAAACAAACCAGCTCAACATGGGGTTTGTTTGTTTGGGGGTTGGTTTCAGTTTGTTCAACTTGAAATGATAGCACTTGAAATAATCTTTCAAGACACAGGTGGAGATGTATTCAAGTATGAAAAGATGTACCCAGAACTTGTGTTTGGACATCTGACTTTTAATGCTGAGAAGGTCCAAGAAGGGCCCCGGTTTTATAAATCTGTCGACTAATTTCTATGTTGAGGTGAAAATCCTCATAATCTCTCTCGAGTTTTTCAACTGGTCTTTTCTGCTCCTCTGCTGCTGCAACAGTGTGCGACACTAGCGACAACTAGCCTAGAGATGAGGTCAGTGAATGACAAGAGACATCCAGCTTCCAGCATAACAAACTTCACAGAAGTACATGAGCATGTGCAAATCTGACATATAGAACCTACAATGTACATATAGAAATCAGCAAAATATTACACATAGACCTAGTTGATTTTAAATGTCTCAATACAGGAATGTTACTTATTATGTCTTCCAAAACGTGTCTCGATTTCCTCCATAATTTGACTCAGGGGTACTTTAAGCTAAATGCTCACATACTCTAAATGACAGCTGTCATAACAAATTGGTGAAAGATTCATAGTTGGTTCTGTATTTTTAAACATTAGTCCAGTCTCTGTTTTGTCTGGATGGTTCATGTCACAATTAGCATCTTTATTTAGCATCTGCGGTTCAGGGGGGGGGTTCCCTGATAGATGATTGGCTGTCACCACTCTTCCTCTCATAGCACAGTGTCAGATGTCTCACACTGTAGCCTTCTCAGCCCTTGTTAACTCCTCTGTGACTCAAAGGGTAAAGGTCAGGCTTTCCCTTTACCCATAACAACTGTAGACAAAGAGCACAGAGGAGGTGATGCTGCAGTTTTTATGTCGTCGTGTTTAGCTGTAGAGACTTATTACAGTCCATCCCCTGACGACCATGGATGTCTGTACACTTTCATGAGGATCCACACAACACCTGTTCCACTTTAGTTCACTAAAGGGGACTGGCCACTTCTGGTATAACTAGTTTGTACCACTGTGTATAGTATATATTTTTCCTGGTGTGACATGAATGTAATAAAACAAATCTTTGAATCCATATGTCCAGTGCAGATAATTGGCTGTCGGTGCTCTCCCTCACATATAGCACTGTGTCAAATGTCTGACACTGATGAAGCTGTAAGTTTCTCTGCTCTTGTTAACTCTCAAAATAAAAGGTCAAAAACAGATCAGCAGCCACACTGAGCATGGAGGAGATGTTGCAGCAGTTGATTAAGCCTTAAATGATGCAATGCTGAAGGTCATGATGATGTTGTACCACTTATATATGGGGTTTCACTTCCCATAAATGTCAAATGTAAACAAGTCACAGAAAGTTTCAGCCATAACTTTCTCCATCACCAACAGAGCATTAAACCTGTAGGAATTATACTGTTCAGCTTAGAGTCACTGAGTGAAAAATGCTATTTTACTGTAAACATATTTTCTCTTTAAACAACACATTTTCACTTCAAACTTGTCACATACTGATGTTAAAACAGGGTTCACAGTGCAACAGCTGAAAACTTTATGGTGGTGTTACCATTTATAGTTTGACTTAACACTACATTAACATCCTTCCCTTCTCTCTTCTACATTTCATTGGGCGGGTTTGTGTTCATGTTATCAATTTCTGATCAGTTTCTTTTCTGTCAAGTTGTAATTCAAGAATTAGTTGAAGTCTCCATTGGGCAAAGATTGAAGCTCTTTGCACCAGCACCCCTAGACCAGTCATAAAGCTTTTGCGCAATAAAAATAAGGCTCTCATTTCTACATTTGAAGTCGAGAAATTCTATTACACCCCCCTCGGTTCACTTTGCTGATGGACCATCAACCTCTGACTCCAATTTCTGGCCCCTGTGTCATTGTTTTACAGTACTCCAGCCCTGGATGTGCTCACACATGTCCACTGGTGTGACATCAATCACAAGAGGTCACAACTGACAGGTTGTTATAGTTTCTATTACCCATCGCACCGTGGGTTCATCTGCAGCTCATATCATCTGTCTGAAATGAGTGGCTACTGTTCACCGTAACCTCATCTCCATGTGATGAAACAAGTGCACACTTTGGCAGTTATGTTGAGTATGTTGAGGTTACAGGGAGTGAAAGGAGGTGAGAATGAGGGTGAAGAGTCATTAATGATTGTACTTCTGCTGAGAGCTACTGCCCTCCAGGCTTTACTCAGGAGGCTGCAGTAACATACACATCAAATAGATACATAAAATACACAAACCAGTTACTCCAGACTATTACTAGGTATGAAGTCCCTATGAAATGGCCAGCAGAGTACCCTTTATTTTTGCATATTTTCAGAGGCCACTTGCCACCTGTGCAGTAAACACCTATAAATGTTCTCTTGATGATCCATAAATGCTAGGTTGTTTTTTTGTTTGTTTTGTTTTGTTTTTTTATTTATTTGCACAACAAATCAAACATGAAGACAAACAAATACACAAATTATGCAGGTGAGATCAGAGAACCCCGTGGGGCTTATAAAATTAATCTCACCTCATTACAGCATTAGCTTAAATAAAGACAATAGGAATAAAACAATAATATACTAAATACAAAAAAAATATATAAACAGAGAATAAATGACAAAGAGTATGTGTGAGTGTGTGTATGAGAAATATTTAAATTTGTTGAATTAGATGTCCTAAACCTAAACTTAAACTGACTAAGTGAGGTACACTGAGATTTGAATATAACTGTTCCATAGCTGAGCCCCCCCCTGAACCTCAGACAGAACTGACCACAGTACAGACCATTGGCACCATTGTTGGTTCTCAGTACAGGATATGAACATTCAGGAGAGCTTTTATTGGACACAAACCCAACAAATGCCCACAAAAAAGATCAACTATAAAACATTATTTAGAACTAGAAATGACTTTTTGTAACAGTTCACATACAGTGCAAAATGTAAGCATAAAAACACACCAACATTGAATATAACTTCATGGGCCCTTTAATAGCCCATTTTAAGATTTAAGGATATTTAGGAGATAAGATTATATTAATAAGGATTTTTTTTTCATTAGTTTTCTTACTTTAGAAAGAGTCATTTTTATCTACAAAGGGTATAGGTCACCACGGCACTACAGCAGCTCAAACTTTCTTGTCTTTTTTTATTTTATCGCAGTTGATATCCAGTATTAAGGTGCATTACCATCACTTACTGCCATTTAATATCCACTTAACGAAAAAGCACAGAATAAATAAAACAAACACTAGTTTTAACTAGAAGCACTCGGAGAGCGCAGACCTCCGCCAAGGCTGATCAGTGGGCCCCCCCGTGGGCCCCCCCACCCCCGAATACCACCAAAATTTAATCATTTCTTCCTTATCCCATTTCCAACAAACCCTGAAAATTTCATCCAAATCTGTCCATAACTTTTTGAGTTATGTTGCACACTAACGATCAGTGGCCCCCCACCCCCCCGTGGGCCCCCCCACCCCCGATCACCACCAAAATTTAATCATTTCTTCCTTATCCCATTTCCAACAAACCCTGAAAATTTCATCCAAATCTGTCCATAACTTTTTGAGTTATGTTGCACACTAACGGACAGACAAACAAACAGACAGACAAACAAACAAACAAACAAACAAACAAACCCTGGCAAAAACATAACCTCCTTGGCGGAGGTAATTAAGGCCTTTCATATCTTACAGTCACGTAAGTGGAGGATGGTAGAAACAAGGAAATTACAAAACATGTCAAATCTTTCTTTCTTTCAACTGAACTTGTTTTTGCTTAGTTAGTAGATTTTACAAAAATGTAAACTGATTTTCATACTCACTAAACCTCCCTAAAAATTAAGTTAAGAATGCTAAATACAGGCACTGTATATATGGATTAGTTAAATGTTGGGAAATAACCACGATACATTGGTAAATGGACTGAACTTATATAGCGCATATTCTACACCTTCATGGTGCCCAAAGCGCTCTACAGTTCCTCACATTCACCCATTCACACACACATTCATACACCAGTGGGCGGCTGCTGCCATGCAAGGCACTGCCAGGCCCTACTGGGAGCAATGTAGGGTTCAGTGTCTTGCCCAAGGACACTTTGACATGTGGACATCTACAGTAACCATGGCAGTGACGCAGTAAGTTGTCAGTCCACTTTATTTTACTCAGTCCAGACTTTCTTAACCGGTGCTGAGTGGTTTGTCATGACACTTCACAGCCGTTCATAGTACCCAGGGGATGAACTACAATAACTATCCACAGCTAAACACAACAGCATAAAAACTGTTGCATCACCTCTTCTGTGTTCTTTATCCAGAGTTGTTGCAGGCAAAGGGAAAGCCTGGCCTTTAACCAGGGACGTGCACAGGATTATAGAGGGACAGGGGCTCAAAGTCACAAAAGGGCAGTATGTGTGCGCCAAATTTTTTTCAAGCCTTGATAACACAGTATGTGGCTTAATGTAAAATTAATAAAGTAGCCATAGATAAAAACAACAACATAGCTGTGTATATTGTGTAGCTGTGAGTGATGCAATTGCTGTTTCTCTTGTGTTATCAAATTATTGTCAAAATGTATCATAATACTGAGGTTTGGAGGACATGCAAATCAGCTGAAATTCTAAAAAGCAATAAAACACTGGCTTATTATCAGGCTATATATTGTTGAAGATAAAGATTGTAACACATGAACATTCAACTGTGAAACATTAAACATTGACAAAAATCTAGAAATAAATACTAGAAAAACAGTCCTGTTTAGTCTGTACAGAAAGCCTGCATGCCTACAGGACTGCAGTCAACATGTTGATCTCAATGATTTGTTGTTGATGTAGCATAGCTAACATAGTCTGAGACCTGAGATTTGCTACACAATAAACTGGAACAATTTCCCGACTCCCCAAAACCGAGTTATAACTTCCAAACTGGTAGGCTAAGGCTAATATGATATTTTTCCCAAGGTGCACATTAACACAGCTATCATTTAAAAAAAAAAAAAAAAAGTCCAGGCTGCACATAAAACAGTCCTACTGTGACTGCTGTTGGAGTTTCCTGTTCCTACTGTAGAAACATTCACAGCAGCAAAGGCACAATAAACTCAATATCTGGAAACAAATGTAAATTGTCAGTAAAATCAAGCGGAGGGAACAAGCCCGGATTAACCATATGGGCAACTGGGCAATTGCCCAGGGGCCCGCGATGTCTGAAGGGCCCTGGGTAGCTCGGGCATAACGAAAATATCTGGTTATCTTTTGCTTATAAATGAAACTGTCCGCTGTCCGGAGCTATTGCACTGCACAGAAACCCTGCTCCTGCTGTCTGTGACCGTGAGCTGAGACCCTCTCCTCATTGGTCAGTCCAAAAAGCAAATCAGCTGTGACGCAAATCAACGTGCGTGCACTGAGCGGGATGTGAGACGTCAAGAACTATGCGACATACGTACGCGAATCAAAACGATGTTTACATTGCACTTTAACTCTCTTGTTGAATTCTGAGGTAACAAGTGGATTTCTGTTTAACTCTTTCTTCGCCAATGACGAGATTTTCCGTCAGTCCGTGTTTTCACTTTCATGCTATAGTTGGAGGTGTTGCAGATCATGTGAAATACTTTCCTTAGTCCAAAAACAAACAATTAAGCAGTTTTTTCGGAAAAATGAAGGACCGGGTTTAACGTTCTCGCACTGGAGTCTCCGTATCCCATGGCAACGCATCCAGCGGCAGTCACTGAATGAGGGGGCGGGCACGGAGCGACACGGAGAAAATGACAGACAGGAGGAAGAGAAAAGAGACATTTCTAGGGGACATTCAAGGAGAAGACAGACAACCAGACGTGGGACAAGACAAAGGACCGCTAGTGTTCATCTGTTAGAGTGAGTTCAGATTCAGACTGAGGACACAGAACAGATTCAGCTGTAGAATATCAGCAGGGACACAGGTAAGACACTGTTGGATTTAGCTTTTGTATGAAATAAATAAATAAATACATATATTCATCCAAAGATAAATAACTACATGTCCATATAATTATTTACAGATCAAACACAGCAGGTGGTCCAACAGGAGGATGTGGTACAGCCAAAGAAAGGCCAGAAATCTGCAGTATTTAGTGAATTTGTTTCTTTTTTTCTTGAAAATGAGGACTATTGAAGTGTTTATATCAAAAAAACTAAACTAATATGTTGTTACTTATAACTGATGTATGTCAAAGTGTAAAGTTTAGAAGGAACCTGGTGCTTTAGAAGATGTTTGGTCTAAAGTTTGGTGTGGATTCCACTAACATTTTGTGGAATAATGGAATATCTTAGAGCTGTTTGTTATTATTATTATTGTTGTTATAATTATTTTATTTTGTGATTTTGAATACAGTGTTACTGTTGGTAAAGAAGAAAGAGTCAAAAATGTAAATAGGAAATCAGTTTTATCTTGAAAATCAATGTCTTCGAAAAAATTCAATTTTCTCAGTTTTTTGCTCTAAATTCATTTTTTTCCTGAAAATGAACAATATTCAAATATTCATATCTCACGAACGAATGAAGATAGAATAAAATCGTTTTTTGTGTTTAAAAGTGAAAGTTCTGTTCTTTCTTTTGATGTATTCAGTGTTCACATACTCCAAACACAACATTTTCGGTGAGCCTCCAAAGATTAGTGAAAATGACCAAAAAGGCTGGCGCTGGCTACCAACTCACTGGAAAATGCTCTGGAGGGGAAAGAGTTAAAATTCATATCTGAGTCTATCAGATTATGTTTGTGTTTTGTCTGTGGGCTTTTTCTGACGATTCAATACATTTGGCAAAAAGTGTTCTTAAATATATACTGGATACTTTGGAAATGGTTTATTTATTTTTTGTGAAAATGGAGGACACTTCCCTCTCTTTCTAATGTAGTGGATCAATTTTAGATTATACTGATGCTAATGTGTTTTGTTTTCATATCATCATATGCAAGTGAGTGGCCTTGACAAGAGGCTATAGTGGTGCACTTGTAGTTCTACGAGCATTTACACATTTGTACATCAAAATGCATTTGATGATAGTTAGATATTGAAGTATGGGGTATATTTACATATATTCCTGGAATTTATTCTGTATTTTGCCAGATTATAGGGATCCTGGGGTTGTGATGATGGGGCCCTTGAATATTGTTGCCCAGGGTACAATGAAGTGTTAATCTGGCCCTGGGAGGGAATGATTCCTCCTGTTTCCACTGTGATTCAGTTCATTCAAGTAATGTTAGAGGCGGGGTTGGCTTGATAAGCCACAAAGGTTGAAGTCAATCCACTGTCACATCTCATCTGTGCAGTAACTACACATAGAGTGGAGACGTGACCGCGGCTTGTGCTTCTCTCACTCTCTCTCTCTCCCTTTCTCCGGACATGCATGTGAGCGTGCAGCATGGGGAAGCCCCGCCCCTCAGTGAGAGACAGCGGACAGAGAAGCGGCATCAGACTCTATACACATACAATACCATGACGCGCTATTACAAGGAAATGCATACAGTAGATAACTGTGGCGTTTTTATACCGCCGTTTTCTTTTACATTCTTATGCAGAACAGGACTTTATTTATTTTTTAAAAGTAAAAAAGGCATTTCTTGTACGAGGCAAAAAGGGCAGGGGCTCAAGCCCCCTTTGGGCCCAATGTGTGCACATGCCTGCTGTTAACCTTTGAGTCACAGAGGTGATGAGGGTAGTGCTGTAAAATTACATATTAAACTCTGCTATAAGAAAGTAAGAGTGGTAACAGCTAACCATCTGTCAGGGAATCTGATGTCATTATTGGGAGTCAGCGGTTGGTTTACAGTAAATGTGGCTCTATTTTGGTGATCCTTTCAGACATCATGTTGCTTATTTTTTCATCATGGGAAATCCACTGAAATTAGAAAGGGAAAATAGACCTCCTCAAGTCTGGTCTCTCTTTGGGAGAAATTTCCCAATCTTTAAAGATACCACATTCGTAAAGCTATATACAATAACACTCCCTTAATGTGTCATGTCAAACAGGTGCAACAGCATCCTGAGACAACAGCCAAGGAACAAGCAATAAATACTGGAGGAAACTTGTCTAAAGTTATCTCTATCACAATAAAGGTAGTCCATATTGGAACCAAGGTTATTATCGTTAACGAAAACGAACAAAATGACGAAAACTAAAATTGAAAAAACATTTTCGTTAACTGAAATAAATAAAAACTCTAATTAAAAGAAACAAAACAATAACTAACTGAAACTGTATTGTGAGCTTACAAAACTAGCTAAAACGTATAAAAATGATCGATAAAATTCCCTTTGTTTTCGTCTTTCTCAATGTCGGATTGATATCAAATTGATTTATTTCACTTCAGCAGTTTTAGCTGCAGCACCATACAACACTACACAGTCTGTCATGTCTGGTCACTGTGGTTTCCAGTCGTCTTCTGGTCCCCATTCTACCTGGAACATACAGACTAAAGCTGGGACACAGCAGCACAGTCCTGTCTGGGATTTACTTTAGTGATGCGTGGGGTCGTTTTTTTTTTTTGTTTTGTTTTTTTTTGCGCTCACTGTGTGTGTGTTCGTGAGTGACAGAGCGGAGCTAAATGACAGCATCTGACAGGACTAGCATCCAGGTAAAAACCGGAGAGTTTATCACCATGAAAAGGCCTTCCAAGCCCTGAACTGCACAGTTTAGAAGAGGAGAAGAGAGGAGGATGAAAACTAATCCGATTACAGAGGTATGGAACCTGTTAGAATGTTAAAAAACGTTTGATGTTACTAGCTACAGCTAGCTAAACTGAACTGAAGCAAAGTTGGCTAATAATGGAACTGGAGATGATTAAGAGATGAGATATCTGCTAAGGTGTGGTTTACTGATGAGGAACTGGGTTAGATATGTTTCTGTCTGGTTTAACTGCTGGTTAGCTGGTTTACATGTTTCTTTCTGGTTTAACTGCTGGTTAGCTGGTTTACATGTTTCTGTCTGGTTTAACTGCTGGTTAGCTGGTTTATATGTTTCTTTCTGGATTAACTGCTGGTTAGCTGGTTTATATGTTTCTATGCGGTTTAACTGCTGGTTAGCTGTTTTATATGTTTCTATCTGGTTAAACTGCTGGCTGCTTTGTGCATCTCCTCTCATGCTTTGCACAGCTTCGCATTGTTTTCACGTAAGTTACGTTGTGTATGGATCACACACACACACACACCCAACCTGCTATAGGGAATTTATACATCATAATGCACATGTGTTTGTGTCTCTGCTCAGTCAATGAGCCGCCCTAACCCAATCCCCAAATAAAGTGTTCAAAGTAATCCGCTGGCTCGTGCCGCACTAGTTTCTTTGAATAGGATGGTGAGGAAGATATGAAATAACTAAAACTAATACTAAAACTAAACTAAACTAAAACTAAGCATTCAGAAAAAAATGATAACTAATAAAAACTAGCAAACATGCTCTAAAAACTAATTAAAAGTAACTGAATTAGAGAAAAAAAAGTCAAAACTAAATAAAACTAAACTATAATTAAAAATCCAAAACTATTATAACCTTGATTGGAACCACTATATTTGGCAAACATCTGACTTGTCCTGTTGTTCCACCATGATGTTAGAAGTGAAATGTCTCTGTAATTCAACGTATTGCCCTAGAATTTGTATGAATTATTGTGGTCTCAGAGATTCTTTTTTTACATCGCAATGTTTACAACTCAGACACCACAGATTTAAGTATTTCAATAACAAGAGCTGTTTGTTCAATTAGATGAGTCTAGTGTCCCTGCATCATAATCTGTTCACATCATTATAGCCGAAATATGTTCTGTGAGGTCAAAACAACCATGACCTTTGGCCACCAATGTCTTTCCAGTTCATCTTTGCCTTCAATTAAACACTTGTGCCAAATTATGAAGATTATGTTGAGCCATTCGTGAGATCTTGGATTTAGACCATAATGGGGCTGATAGAGATGTATTATGGACACATTTCAAATCTTCAACAAATTTTGTAAAGGCATCCACGTTCTCCATAAGCTGAAACTAGATGTTTTTTTTGTTTTGTTTTTATTTTTTACTTTTCCTGTTGCACTACTAGAAAGTAGGTATTTTGTTCATAAAAAGAAAAGAAAGGCTTTGTTTGCCTTTGTTTGAGAGGTGAGTCCACATCTAACTGATTATACCTTTACAAAGTGACAAAATCCTGTATGTGTGGACTGAAATGATTTATATAGGAAGCATGTGATAGAGGACAGAAGGAGGTGAGGACAAGACAAATCATAAAACTTCCAGAAAATAAGTTCTCCAGTCATAATCGATCACCGAGCGTTGCTGCTGTCAGATGAGTCTGAAACTGAGACAGAGAGATTAAGTTGTTGCAGTTGTTCTTTCTCTGCAGAAAAAACACTCAGAAAAATAAATGTACTGTATGCATACTGTAGCTACTGTTCAAAGATACAAAGGAATCAGATACAGTAAAAACATGTACCTTGGTATTTATTTACTTTGTGCCATTGAACAGGACATGCGCCTACATACAGTGCTGAGGCTAATTTATATTTTATGTTCAACCCATTTTAGAGGCAAATATTATACACTTTACTAAACCTCATTTATCTGTCAGCATACTTTCCAGCTGAGCTTGCAATGATTAATAGATTAATAAAATAACTTCTTTTGAAGGTCATCTAACTGCTTTTCATTTCTGTGCAGCAAGACATTTGTGATGATTTCTAATCTGTAATTACCTTTCAGCATGTTGCAATTCAAGTCATCTGATTTTACCTTTATCAAGTATTTTGATTCCAAATCTGAAATCCAAATTTCTCCAGCATGTCAGGATTTAGAATTATATAAGTCAATATACAACCACTGGCAGTGTGTCAGTCTAGTGTTTTAGTTGTGTGAATTATAAGTGATTTCAGTGGCTTTCAATACCTGAAAGAAAAATATGGTGCAGTTCAAAGAGATGCAAAGCTCAACTTTGGAAATTTCACTGAACACCAGGTGGTTATTCTCATTGGTTACTCTGTATTCCCCTCAGAACTCAGTTCTCGACAATTAACACCTTGGGATTAATTTTCTGGGCAATGGCAGAGCCTCAAATTATGATTAACACAGCTCAACGCAGAAGCTTGGAAAAGAGGTTTCATTTTTCTACAACATGAAACTGAATGACTTCTTATATATTTATACACAGACTGGACAAAAAAAAAAAAAAAGCTTTATTCAGCCTTTAGCTGTAGTTACAGGACACATTCACTATGATATCATGTTGATAAGCTCATACAATCTTTGAATTAGGGCTGCACGATTTTGGCAAAAAAAAAAATCCCGATTTTTTCCTCTAAAAACTCGATTTTCGATTTCGATTTTTGGGTATAACTAGAAAAGGCAACAGCAGTCAAGATGTCGTTTTCAGGGGGCAGCCCACAATGCAAGCCACTGCTCTGACCTCAAAGCTGTGATGGGATCACGTGATGAACCTACAGTTTTGTTTTGTTTTTTCTCTTCATTAAATCTTTGAAATGAAGTAGAGTATACAAACAATGTATACAACAAGAAAATAACATAAGTTTGTCAGGGGGAATACACTATAAGAAAATGTCCAAATCAGAGCAAATACTGATAGTTGTTACAACCTTTTTGTTTCCACATTTATCGAACAGCTTTAAATAAATTTCAACATCTTACAAAACATAAATAATATTTGGTTTTGTGTTACAGAATTTACATTTGTGAATGAAAAATTTAGCAAGTAAGAGGACTAAATTAATTATTTAAAAAAAAAAAAAAAAAAGGTTTTTTTTTTCTTTCTTTTCTGGGTATCTGGCCCACAGCAGTGATACCAGTGTAAGTCAGTGACAGGCATCAGTCGTGCGTGTGTGCGTGGACCAGGTTAATATGAGTGATCCACATGTGGTTCTATTTAAACTGGGGGATCCGTGCGTGGAATAGACCGACCCAGGACACACTGGAGGGATTCTATCCCTGGAGCTGGTGGATGTGTGTGGGCACAGGGCCGTGTGGGCTCCTCTGCTGAGGCTGATGACCCCGAGACCTGGACCCGGTTCGGAAGAAGACAGTACGGTACGGATCCGGGACAACGTAAGATGAGTGATCCGCTTGCAGTTATATTTCAATTGCGGGATCCGTGCGTGAAGCCACGGCTTATATTGGTATAAGTACTGTGGGTTCATGAACAGATTTAACGTCCGGTCATTCCACGGACTTCTGTGACAGACCGCTGTCACAGGAAGAACCTACGGTAGCCCGCGGGCACGCGGAGGCGCGCGGCCCGGAGGCATGAGAGAGAAGAAATCGATTTTACGATTTCCCTTTTTTAAAAATTGTCCTAATTAAAAAATCCGATTTCGATTTAAAATCGATTAATCGTGCAGCCCTACTTTGAATACTTACTTCCATCATTATTTGGACACATTATGTTGCTGATCATAGAGCTGACCATCTAACACTAATAACACTGCCCCCACAGACTTGTACTGTAGGCACTAGACATGATGGGTAATCAATTCATCCACCTCCTCTCTCTGGAACAGAGTCAGTCTGGGCTCATCAGACCACAGGGTCTTTTTCCATTGAAACACAGTCCAGTCTTTGTGCTCTCTATCAAACTGTTGACTGTTTAAGAATGGAGAGGTTACTCACTACATCATTCATTCATTCATTTTCTGAACCACGTAATCCTTGAGAGGGTCACAGGGATGTCAGAGTCTGTTGTGGCCACAGGCGGGCGAAGGCAGAATACATCCTGGATGTGTCACCAGTTCATTGCAAGGCTGACAACCATGCACTGCATCAGTTTGAGTTAAATAAGTTGTTGCAAATGAAACACATATAAATTCTGGACTTTTTTTCTGCCTGATTTTAATTCCTGCAGCTTTAAGTTCATTGAGCTGATAGTATTAGCGTACTTTCACTAAAGTAAATTTTTAAAGACAGGACTTTTAAGCACAGTTTTAAAATAGTAGCAGAAAGAGAACACTCTTTCTGTGCATGACACCAACAGCTACTGATCAAAAATGTTTTAATTCATGAGGGTGTTGCAGAAAAACATACAGTGAAACTTCACTAAGGAATCATTTGGCTACAGGTCAGTTGTATCTGTTGTAGAGACAAGTCCTGCATCTCATCATAGATATGAGTCTATACTTGATCTCTAAATGTGATATGATATCATGACAAATATGAGAGATCATATGACATATGATCTGGTGAAATTTACAATAATTGAAGCTAAACATAATGACTCAGTAAGTGGAGGTTCAGTCCATTAAGTCCAAGGTCTTCATGAGAGGAAATGCACTGAGCATTAACAGTGGAGGTGGCTCCAGAAATATCCTCCGTATCCTGATTACAGTTTATTGAGCGGCTCAGAGATAACATATTGAGCGGATCATTCTGCATCAAGTGGCCACACTGCAGAGGTCGCCCAGCGGAGAAAATACACCTCAACTTATTCCTGTCTTTTCTTCTGTGATGGTGAGATGTCCTTTGTCTCAGGTATGTCTTTGTCCTCCTCACTCTTGTCCTTGTGTGGTCTTGAAAAGGATACAGGCTGAAACTCAAGCCTCATGTCCTTTTTGTAACACATCAGTTGTCGCCTTATGAAACTGTGGCTATTGACAGGACCCAGACTCAAAAACTTTGTCACCATCCATCCATGTCCCTTTTTTTTGTTTGTATTTGTAACCCCAGACTTTTTTCATTTTCCACTTCTCATGTTAATAATTTATTCATTCTCTGTGAAAAAAAGTGAAAGAAAAAAAGTGGCATGTAATTCTCCCCAAACCCACAGGGACATCTTAAAACCACATCTTTTACCACTCAGTCCAAATCCAAAAGAATTCATCTGAGCTCTCATATTGGATGGAATTCAGCTCTAAGAAAATGTAGCCAATCAATCTTTTTTGTTTTGCTTGAAAAACCACTGAAGCAACTAATTAGAGAAAAACTTAAGACAAATTGAAGATGCACAATAAAAAAACTGTCAAATCAGCCAAAGATGTAACAAGTCACTTTGTTATCATGAATAAACACACACTGGAAACTGCATGTTTGGTATCATGAAATATACAGTGTATTTTAAAGCATTACTGTTTATAGGCGCAATTGGAGGGGTGAAAATTCAACTCTTCAGCTTTTAGGTGGACCCTTCAAATCTTAGCTGTCCATAAAGTTTCCGAGTTTCTCTGTGGATTTTCCTGGTGTAATGGTAGCAGCGATGAGGGGGAAGCAAAGGGTGAGTTGAAGCTAACAATTAAACAGCCTGGGCTGCATCTTTCTGTCCAGAGGATGATAATTATCTGAAGCAGAGAGGCGCTTGGCTGTTCATCAGTTGCTTTGTGTCATTACAGAGAGTGGGAACAAAGGAAGAAAAAGAAAGGTTCAAGTCCAATAAAAGAGAGTTATAGTGTCAGGTAGGTGGACATGTTAACGTCTTCAAACTGGTGGAGTGGTGTAAATTTCCTGGATGTTAGGACTGTCAGTGGACGTGAACCCCCATCCTGTGACTCCTCTTATGATACAGTTGAGCCTTTTATGAGGTTTGGGTTTTCTTCATCTCAAAATAGCACAGACAAACATGTGTGGACCCCCGATAACAAATCCCACTCATACAGTCCTCAGACTGCTCATCATTACACTGCACAGAAAACAGTTTTAACTCTGAGAGAATCAAATATTAAAACTGCATGGGATTCACATCAGTGCTATATTTGTTCTCATTCTACTCTAACATATTCTACTTTTTGTTATCATCTGTCATATGTCAAATGTGGGGAATCACATTAACTCCTAAGAAAAATTCCAAAAATTATGAAAAATGGCAAAAATTATGTATGTTTACATAAATGATGAAAAAACATGAAAAATTATGGTAAAATGCATTTATGGTGGAAAAATTAGAAAAATTACATAAATAATGAAATGATGTAAAAAATAAAAAAATAAAAAAAGCATAAATAACAGAAAAATGTCAATATGACAAAAAAAATTAATATATATATATATATATATATATATATATATTTATATATATATATAAATAAAAGAATCAGTGAAAAAAATTTGAAAAATTATGTAAAAATTAGGAAAATGAAATAAATTCTGAAAAAAAAAATATTGAAAGGTGCTAATACACATAAATGACAAAAGAAAGAAATGGAAGAAAAACACTCCTTGAACTGTCATCTTACCGTGGTGGAGGAGTTTGAGAGCCTAATGACCCTAGGAGGTTTGTTGCCAGGGGCATTTTGCCCCTGGTAGGGTCTCCCATAGCAGATTGGGCCTAGGCGAAGGGCCAGACGAAGAAAGGTTCAGAACATCCTGACGCCAATAAAGAACAAGAGATCGTGTACCCGGCCTGAAGGGTTACCAGGGCTCCGCCCTAGAGCCAGGCCTGGGGTTGGGGCCCATTTGCGCACACCTGATTACTGGGCCTTTACTCATGGGGTCTTGCCAGGCCCAGCCCGAACTGGAGACATGGGCTTGTTGCCCTGTGGGCCCACCACCCACAGGGAGAGGCAGAAGGGTCTGGTGCGTTGTTGATCGGACAGCAGACCAAGGCGAGGGCCTTGGCAATCCAATCCTCGGTTATGGAAACTTGTTTTTGGAACATGGAGTGTCATCTCTCTGGTGGGGAGGGAGCAGGAGCTTGTGGAGGAGGTTGAGCGTTACCGGCTAGGCATAGTCAGCCTCACCGCGATATATAGCATCAGCTGTGGGACCCAAGTCCTTGAGAGGGGTTGGAGTCTCTCTTTCGCTGGAGTTGCCTTGGGCAAGAAGCGGAAGGGAGGGGTGGGCTTTTTGATATCCCCCGGGCTCTCTACCTGCATGTTGGAGTTTACCCTGGTGGACAAAAGGGTTGCTTCCTGCTGTTGCTTCCTGTTTCCTTCCTGTTGCTAATGAGGTAGAGAACATCTACATTGAATTTCACTTTATGCAGGGGCTAAACCTAAAAGGAACAGTGAATAGCAGGTGATGCATATGTGCAAACCTGTCCATCTGTCTAACTGTTGTTTATTCCACTTGTGGTTGAAGTGGAGGATGGATAACAGACTGTCATTTAAACTAGGACAGTGTTTATCAATTGATTTCTGGCCACCAGAGTGAAAGCAGTGTGAAGGAAAATGCGCCTACTACTGAAATGAATGTCTCAGTGAAGGTTTAAAGGAGCCTCAGGCCAGAATTTAAACCAGTGTTTCAGTCAGGAAGTGGTATTAAAAAGCAAAAGTGTGAGTTGTCACTCTGGATCAGTTCAGGAAATAAGTATATGAAAAGTCTGTGTGTTATTCCTCCCCCTCCCCTCACCAACGTTCCTGTTGCAGGTAATTAGGTCCTTGACAAGGACATGAAGCCTCACCACCACCACCGACACCTCCCCTCTCCAGTATGACACCGAGCCTTGCCTACGTGACAGTAAATGCCTCCACACATCAGCAGCATCTCCTCCTCTGTTTGGTCTAAACATAAAGCCTCAGTGTTTGTTAGGAACCATCTATCATATCTGTCACATCTGACAGCTCCTCCTCATCTCTTACAGTGGGAGGTGTGGTCAGCTGTCAATCACCTGCAGCTAATTTAAAAGAAAAGTCCATCCTGCACATTATATGACACCATTGGTGATGGAGTAGTGCTGCTTTGCCTCTTTTCCAGCCCTCTCCATCTGCATTCATTTTTTTTTCTACACCACCCAAAGCCAGCCCCATATGAGTATAGTTGCATAGAGAATAACCAGCAGGCACTATATCATTTAAAGTGTCAAACAGAGACAGTTGACTAAAGTCTATACATTTATGATACATCAAATTAGTAGAGAATTATACAAATACTGTGTGTAGACGTGTGGACATATCCATCTGTCCATACATCCATACATCTTCTTTGCTTATCCTGGTCGGGGTCGTGGGGGCAGCAGTCTAAGCAGAGAAGCCCAGACTTCCCTGACCCCCAAGCGACCTCCTGTAGTTCCTCCAGGAGGATTCGGGGTGTTCCCAGGCCAGCTGAGACATATCATCTCTCTGGCGTGTCCTGGATCTGCCCTGGGTTCTCCTCACCAGTTGGACATATTGATACACTTCACCAGGGAGGGGTCTAGGAGGCATCCAGAGCAGATACCCGCACCACCTCAACTGGAGGAGCAGCAGCTGTACTCTGATCTCCTCTCAAATGCACAAACTGAAGACTCATTTCCACTGCTTCTATCTGTTCTCATTCTTCAGCTCGTAACCATGAGCGAGAATAGAAATGTAGATCAGCCACTACAATCAGAATTTTGCTTTTTGCCAACAAACCAATATTTCATCCAAATCACTGCTGATGCTGCACAAACCCACTTGTCGATCTTTTACTCCATCCTTCTCCCACTCATAAACTCCTCCACTTGGGGCAGTAACTCTTGCCCAAGACCATCCTTTCGTTACTGTGAACCATGGCCTCAGACTTGGACGTGCTAATCTTCATCCCAGCTGCTTTACATTCAGCTGTGAATCACTGTGGGGATGTAAGGAATCTAAAATAAGTGTAAGAAGCTGCTTGTGTGGGGCCTTTTCTTCCTGCTGGAGGCCAAAGGATAGGTGTGTAGGCAGGTAACAAGGCAGGTGAGGTTATGTCATAGGTACTGGCAGCACTGAAGTATTTAAAGCCTATGCTGCGCTGCTACACTCACTCATGGCGATATCTGACACCTCTAATGGAAAGATTTTAGCACATCAGTCTCACTTATTATCCCCCAAGGGCTGTAATGATCCAGTCAATATATCAGTGCCTTGATTATAAAATATATCAATCAAACCGTACTGCTCTTCTGACAAAGAGGAGAAATTATCGTGAATCAATGTGAAACTCTCTTGAGACAATAATGATATTAATGATTATTAATGAATGATTAATAATCATTAATCATCAATCAATCATTAATCATGTATCATTTCATTAATGAAATGATACATGTTTTATTGGTAACACGACTGAGGCCAGTGGATGGATGGCACAGGTAACACAGTACAGCAACAGAGACACAGACAGATATCTATACAGTCATATACACTAGGAGGAGGAGGAGGGGAAGGGGAAGAGTTCAACATCTTGATGATGGCAGTGGGAAAGAGGACACGAGTGAAGCGTTTAGTATTTGTGCGCAGTGACCTGTAGTACGTTCTCATGGGAAGGAGCTGGAAAAGGTGATGGATGTGAAGGGTCAGGGATGATATTCTTTGCGACTTCATCTCACTGTCTTTACCGTCTGGTGAGTACATAGACATTCAGCTGAGGAGAGTGGGTTGGCTGTGTCAGTCTTGACAATGCACTGTAATTTTTCTCAAGTTTGACTGCCTGTGCTGCCGTGCTGTGCTGTAAGAGATACAGGGGTTGGACAAAATAATGGAAACACCTTCACCTCAAGATGATAATGCCCCAATTCATACAGCTAGAATTGTTAAAGAATGGCATGAGGAACATTCTAATGAAGTTGAGCATCTCGTATGGCCGGCACAGTCCCCAGACCTCAACATTATTGAGCATTTATGGTCAGTTTTAGAGATTCAAGTAAGACGTCGATTTCCACCCGCCATCGTCTCTAAAAGAGTTGGAGGGTATTCTAACTGAAGAATGGCTTAAAATTCCTTTGGAAACAATTCACAAGTTGTATGAATCAATACCTCGGAGAATTGAGGCTGTAATTGCTGCAAAAGGCGGACCTACACCATATTAAATTATATTTTGTTGATTTTTAAAGGTGTTTCCATTATTTTGTCCAACCCCTGTATTTGGATGGACTCGAAAAAATGTATTTCGTGTATTTATTTTCGTTCAACCAGGAAAAAAAATGTCATTTAAAGATCTCATCATTAATAATATATAGTTAATATTTAGTTCATACACAAATTAGTATCATAGAAAACAACATTTTACCATTTCATTATGGACAAAAACTGATAATACATGAAATAACAAACAATAAGTTGACTATTTACTTCCTAACAAATTAGGATCATATGATCCATAATACAGCAAAGAAAATATAGGCTTTGCTCAGTTTTTAAGATGACTCATTCAGTCTTAGTTCTCATTTTCAGATTACTACTCGTATGTACTGAGGAGCCAGTACTGATGGAGCCCCAGTGTGTTTCCATAAGTATTTTTTGTTTTGGCATGCGTCAGAAGTCAATGAGGTTTTTTGGTTTTGGCTGTGTTGACAAGTTCATTTTGGATTTAGTCATTATTAATGGGAATGAGACTTACTGCTGTGTCGACTGCATATTTTATAATTTTGGCCCTGGGTGTGAAGTGGGTGGTTTGTAGTGAGAAGGCCAGAAGGGACTGGACATTAGGGTGGTCCAAAAAATTAAAGTTTTAGATAGTTTGGCTCCCAAGGTCTTTACGGAGTCTGCCTATGGAAAAAATAACTTGTGCAGAATTTTAGTTTAATAGGTAAATATTTAGGGGTAGCTCAAGCTTGGTATTTTGGCGAACTTACCAACTTCAGTTTCTTCTACAGGTGGTCAGTCAGCACAGGAGACAGTTCCCTGATCCAAAAATATCCAGTATGTCAAATGGGCCACAGTGACTTATGTTCTCATGTGTTGACATTTCAGTAATGACAGAAATTTACCCAACTTTCCTTTTTATAGACATAGAATGATTGTAAATGTGTTACAAACTGTTCCATAAAGCACTAAGAAGCAATTACACAAATCAAAGCTTATTTTTGTATTATTCAAATTTTCATTTAAATAAACTGTATTTACCTTTTATAAGAATTTATCATCATTTGATACTGTTTGTAAGCCAACACTATGAACGCCAAAGGAGAACTAAATATTAACCAATCAGGCTGACATTTTACATGGAATATTTTTGGGTTAGACTCAAGTAAAACATTGGGAGGGAAGAAATTTGAAACTTTTTAAAAAAAAAAAAAAAACATTATTTTGTGGACCACCCTACTGGACATAGACCTGAGGAGCCTCTGTAGGGTAAGGGGGTGTGGGGTTTTGGTTATTAATCTTTATCCTCTTTGGCCTGTTCCATGATTTTCAGTTGGGTTAACATCCAAAAGTGTATTAAAGAGTGTGAGTGATGGAGTTAAAGGCACAGCTGAAATGTGGCTGGTCGGTGTTTGGTGATTCCAGGTGTTGCAGAGCATGTGGAAGCTGACTACATCCTCAACAGACTGGTTGGTTTGGCAGACAAATCAAACAATCAAACTACCCAGACATCCAAAACGATGTTGCTGTTGTGTGTTTAAGCAAAAAACAGATGTGTATCATGTCATTTGTGCATCAAAAACAAGTTCCATATCAACATTTCTAGTGGAAATTTTGTACATATGTTATCCATTGTAATGTTTGTATCCCAGCCTCTGTAAAGTTTTAGATTTATGCAATAAAAATAAAAGTTAGGGTTAGGAAACTATTGTGGTTTGGTTTAAATATTACTTCATACATCATGGATAACATTTTGTGTCTTACACTTTTTACTGTTGTTCAATATTAAATCAAACCCTTGGATTTTTCTTCAACCAAATGAAATGGTGTCATCGGGTATTAAAAGGTTATATATTACCCCCAAACTACATGCAAACCACGTCACAGCTGGTGAAGATGGGGCCAAGTCTAACTATTGTATATAACAGTATTAATATTCATCTAAATGATATATACTGCAGTGTAGAGGAGCCCAGCTTCACCAGTTCATCAGTCTTTTTCTGCCTGTTACATTGACCAGGCCAAGGTTTAATTTATGCCCTCTGAGCTTATCATGCATGCTGTATATTTAAAGGATCTAGAATCCGATAGAACGACCAGTGTCACATCTTTTATCAGTGTATGATGAATGCAGCCGTGTCAGCGCCCAGGTCATTAAAGCCTCTCAGCAGGATTTGCAGTTTAGAGAAGGAAAACCATCTTCAGCAGTTTTCTCCTGGACGTGGCTTCGTCCTCAGAAGCGTGAGCGGCGTGCTGACGGGGGGGACAGGTGCAGCATGCAGTCAATCCTCTAAGTATAGACCCCCACCCACCCCTCACAACGCTCTGCCTAAGCATTCCTGTCGTGCCACTCACTGTGGGGATAACAATGCAACAGCTCAGATGACGGACGCTGAAAAGCCTCCCACTGTCACATTGCCAAAGGCTCCATGTCCCTGACTGTGACACCGACACCAAAACAAAACAGAAAACCATCCTCCACATGCTGCCATCTTCACACAGATAATGTCAAGTAAGCACCAAGACATTATATTCTGACTGTATATTGCACATACTATCTTTGCACAGAGAGGATTTAATTTGGATCTGAGGAAGAAATCAAGTTCATACGGTAGCTGTTTAAAACAGGTGTCAGGTGTACCTATAACAACTGCACCAGGGTTTGTTTCCTCCTGTTCACATTAACCATTAAAAATACTTGTGTTTACAAAAAAGTGACAGGGAACAAAAGTTAAAGTTATTCTATGTTTAGAAGTTTATCCCAACATGATGTCAGACTGTATTTGTCTCATTTAAAGGTAGGGTATATCTTTTCAGTTTTCTGTTTACTACTACAATTACTACTACTACTACTACTACTACTACGACTTCTACTATGACTACTACTACTATGACTACTGCTACTACTACTATGACTACTGCCACTACTACTACTACTACTACTACTACTACTATGACTACTACTACTACTACTACTATGACTACTACTACTACTACTACTACTATGACTACTACCACTACTACTACTACTATTACTAGTACCACTACTACAAGTACTACTACTACTGTTACAATGACTACTACCCCTACTACTACTACTACTACTATGACTACTACCACTACTATTACTACTACCACTACTACTACTACTACTTCTACTATGACTACTACCACTACTACTATTACGACTATGACTACTACGACTACTTTGGGACAGCCATGGCTCAGATGGTAGAGCAGGTCGTCCAGTAACTGAAGGGTTGAATCCCACTCTGTCCTAGTCAGTCCATTGTATCCTTGGGCAAGACACTTCACCCTCCTTGCCTCCAGTGCCACTCACTCTGGCGTATGAATGCTCGGTTGGTCGGAGGGGCCGTAGGCGCGAATTGGCAGCCACGCTTCTGTCAGTCTGCCCCAGGGCAACTGTGACTACAAATGTCGTTTACCACCACCAGAGGGGGAATGTGAGAGCAAATGAATAATGGGTCAATAATGTAAAGGGCTTTGAGTGACCAAAAAAGCGCTATAGAAATCTAATCCATTGTTATTATTACTACTACTACTACTACTATGACTACTGCTACTACTATGACTTTTACTAGTACTACTATTACAACTACTACTACTACTACTACTATGACTAGTACTACTACTACTACTACTACTACTTCTTCTAGCACTTTGTAATGATCAAACCTCTGACATAACCTGATTTTAACCTTACAGGAGAGGCTCTGAAATGGCACAAAAATTGTCAACACCTGATCAAATTATTTTTTTCCTCCTTAATTTAATAAAAAAGGTGCCCAGTTGAGAAGACAAGTGTCTTTTACCAAAGGAGCTAGTGGAAAGCAATCAGACCAATACAATGCTATCATCATAACTTCATTCCATAAAACCAACCAAGCAGGAAACAAACAACACACTGCAGTAGCTGCTGCATGGACAAACTATCAGTGATTAAAACAAAATGACTTCTGAGAGCTTCTGAATAACAGTGGTCTGTTTATCTTTAATATCTCAGTGTTGGATTTTATTGATCTGCAGTGGTGGAAATGTGAGCGGGCGGTAAAAGGCTTTAGGGGAAAGTGCTATTCGTGACATGATTTATGGGGATTTAGATTGAAACTGAGACCCTGTTCTAACACATACATGTACAAATTCACACACATGAACACACGGTGTGATTGCTGTTATGCAGCAGAGCGTTGAGGAGGAGTCATCCCTGTCCCCCTGCAGCCAGTTTATTTCCTGACAGGCAGCCCTCTGACTCCATGATCTCAGAGAAAAGCAGCTCGCCTGGACTCCACTGTGCAGTCAAAGTCGATTTACCACAAGATCTCATGGCAAATTGTGCAAATCTGAATAAATGGCCTGATTCTGGATGATGTTTGGCTGCATCACAGCCTCCAGACTTTCATGCTCCCAGAATTCTGATAAGGTAAAGGGAATAAAAAAACAGTCCTTTATTCAAACAGGTCTGTTTGTTTTCCACATTAGTTCACTGTTGTTACCTCAGCAGGTCTGTCTGCATGCTATTTAGCAGGATAAGGATTTAGCAGGATAGCAGGATCCATTTAAAAGTATAATTAGTGAACAAATTTTCAAACTAAATAACCCAGTTTACTTATAATTTTGACAAGGGTTTGGAAGTCATCCAATTTGGAAAACTACAGAATATTAAATCTAAGTTTGACACAGGGATAATTCAGTCTGCACATTGCTTCACAGTACCTGTTGCACTATAGCAACTACCAGCAAAATGCCAGGAAAACAGATGATCAGTTAAGTCACTTTAATGCAACATTTTCATCAGAATCAGAAACCAGCCATGTACCAAAATGCATAAGTTAATTTTAGGAAAATTCAAAACCTGTGTGTAAACAATGTACAAACAATGGACATTTTTGCCATTTCTAAAGCATATTATTCAGAATGTGCAAAAAATAGTTAAGAATAACTTTATTGTCGTCACAAATAAAGAAGCAATAGGGATGTCCCTGTACTCCACATCCACTACAATGAGGATGATGTGGATATGAAAGGGGTGGGTGGGGTCTTCCACTATGCTTTCAGCTTTCTTGGTACACGTTGGCCTGGATGGATGGCAGAGCACAGCCTGTTATCTTTACAGCAATATTCACTATCTGCTGAAGGATCTTGTGATCTGAGGCATTACTGTTCATACACCAGACAGTGACGAAGTAGGGATACTGTCTATTGTACCTCTGTGGAAAGTAAAGATGGGAGGAAGAGCTTTAAATCACATTATCTGTAAAATAATGACAGTATTTGTGATGTAAATTGTATGCACGTGATTTAACCCTTAAAGACCCAAACATCCACCATCGACCAAAAGCATCTACAGATCTAAGTGTTTAATACCTGTTGATCCACTAATCCTATCAATACATGTAAATAATTGGTTTAAAATACAGTTTGTCATCTTTTCATGGTCATCAGATATGACCCATTTGGACAATCAGAGGCTCAGTAGTGAACGTGGAAACATTGTCATTTTCTACAACATTGATTCACCAGTAAAACCCATGGAGTTGGATCAGTGTCAGTGGATGGACACACTTGTTTTATGTTCAGTTAATGATATCTTTGTTGAAAAAGTCTTTTTTTTTTTTTCAGTTTTCTCTGTTTCGGATATAATAATCCTCAATTTTAATCTGAGCTTTTATGAGCATCTGCATGATCAGTGAATTAAATATAAGAAAATACTTGATTGTCACTGAAAATTCACAAAATACAGAGGATAATATCATAGTAAATGGTGATAAATCACTTAGGTAAGGTTAGAGAGAAAAATTCATCTGGGAACTGCCATAAAATTCACAGTGGGTTTTTATGGGTTAATGGACTGTACAGTAATATAAATAAGAGACATAAATGGTAACTAACATTTCATCTCTTCTTTTTACTCTGGTTATGGGGGGATCAGGTTTTGTCTGAGGTGACAGACACAGTGACGAACACTTTTTGTTTCCGTGATAGTTTGAATTGAAGCGTTGTCATTGACTGTAACTGATTTAGTGCCTGTTTCCTCAATAAAGACCTCCTGTCTGGTTGGAGTGTTGTTATTCATTGACAGAAGATTGTTTTATCTCCTCTTGTTTTTAACTGTTAACGGGTCACATGAATAATTAACTCGGCTACATCTCGTCTGTATTTTAGGTGTAGATGATAAATCAATACTTTTACTGGACCATTGTAGTATCAAAGAAAAAAACCTATCTGCTGCATTCATTTCCTACTACAGCAACAAGAACCAGGACTTTATTGGAAGACATTTTTTCTAGTTGTCCTTTTTTTAGCATGTTGATATATTAGTTGAAAGCCTCCTTCTTCTGAAGACCTATTTTCCAATTTCCTCCATCTTTGCATGTTCTATCCTCAACACTCCTCAGCTTTCTAATTTGGCCATAAACAGGAATCTGGATTTCTTTCTTATGCTACATATTTCCAGGGATTAATCAGGAAAGTAACACTGATAGCAGCTGGAGCCTGAGGAGAACAATACATACACGGGGACAAGGAGAAAATTAAATCTTGTGTTTGTCAATCAGCTGTACTGGACAGACTTTAAAGGTTATATTTCATTCATTCATTCATTCATCGTCTGAACTGCTTTATATTCACTAGGGTAGCAGGGGGTGCTGGAGCCTATCCCAGCTACCTATGCTACGAAGGCAAGGTAACCCTGGACGAGTCACCAGTTCATCGCTGGGCTGACATATAGAGATGAACAACCAATCACACTCACATTCACACCTATGGGCAATTTTAGGTTGACCAGTTAACTTATTAGTGCATGTTTTTGTATGGTGGGAGGAAGCTGGAGTACCTGGAGAGAACCCACGCAAACACGGGGAGAACATGCAAAGTCCACACAGAAATGTCCCTGGTTGGATGTTGTATTTCAAAATAGACAATATTTTGTGACTGATGTTGAAGTCAGATTCATCTTAGGTTGATGTTTTTACTGTTCTTCTTTTGAGGACAGTGTAGAAGTATCATTGAGGCATGGGTATTTGTAAATATGTGTAAAAAGGTATATGTTTGTATCACGATCTTTGCATGTAACATGTTTCATTAGTGTAATGTCCATGAAACTGCTTATGGTTCATTTTGATGAGGTGGAACTTAAATATCCTATATCCTAGAAGTCACTCTAACACCTCAGAGTGATTTCAGATGCTATTCTTTTGTTGAAAGAAAACACATCTGATTTACAATAAGTATTTGTGAATTAGAATTTGATGTTTAAAAATTGGATGCCCTCTGGGCCCAGCAACATGCCCTGTGATACTCCCAACTTTTGTCATGAAATTCCTTTGTATGAACATGAACTTAAGTGAAAAGAAATGCCATTCATTGTCACTGCTACACTGTAGCCAATCTACTGAAAACACCTTTTTTAAGACGCTTTCAGAGATGAAAGAAACACAATTGAGAAAGGAATACCTAGACCCAATAGATTTGTGTATGTGATTTACTACTTCTTTCTGAAGGCATTAACTGAAACCCCATGGTACACCACTGGTTGTGCTATAATAATATTTCATACCAATTACAGATTTTTTTTTTTTTTTACAATGTTTGGACATGTCTAGATGACACTTACGTTATGTTGACGTAAACTGTAGTTAAAGTTATTATACATCAACCAACAAATCCACACTTGCCAATCTTCTCCTGCCTCCTTCTTTGGCGCTGACTCTATATCTGTAAATAAAGATGACTAATACATTTATATAAACAACTTAAGATTAAAAGATATCCTTGTTTTGTCTCTTTGCTGGGTTGTTGGGAATTTATATTTTGATAACAGAAAAATCTAAGTTGGTAAAAAGTAGATGATTCTCAGTTCATTCTCCTGTTTGTTCTCCTGACAGTCTGCTGCTGTTATCATGTAAAGTCTGCTGCAGTTGTTTCTTTAGGATGTACAGTCTTATCTTCACTGACAACCACCTCCTTAAGACAACATGCTCACACATACCCACACATACCCACTTTTTTTTCTTTTTTTTTTTTAATACAAATCCTGCCCAGGCATGTTTGTTTTGTATTGAATTTTAGGACTGTTATCTACAGTTGAAACCTGTACATGAACCAGAGCAAAAGAGTATGGTTTCAAACCATCGGCTGTTGAACAATGATCACATTTTATGGGATGGTTGTAAAGGAATTTGCAAAACAAACATGGAGCCGGATATGATGACGCATCTTTGTAGATACTGTTAATCATTTGAATGTTTAGTCCAACATCAGTGGTTTTAGGTTTAGATAATTTGGTTAATGATTGACAGTGCAATGGGTTATCTCTGCTTTGTGTCAGGATGGGATGCTCTGTAGACTGCTATGTAGGAAATGAAAAGCAGAAGGTCGGGAATACAGGTACAGGTAGTATGTATTGTTTATTTCAGCGCCAGACCATGTATGTCACATAGGCCTTCAGTGGTGTTCTACCTGACTTCATCCATCTATGCAAAAAATGTAATATAGCAGGGCGTTGCATTACAGATAGGTATGTCCTGTAAAAGAATGAATAGCATTATAACAAAGAAACAGCAGGTCTCCTTTCACTACAACTACTGTACACCTGCACCTCAAACATCAGCTCAAGCACAAGCATCCACTTTTACTTTGTAAAAAATGCTAATAAACATTCTACTGCCAAAACTATTGATTAATACCCCATTCCCCGAAGGGGAGGCAAGGGATATTGTTATTGGTTCAATTTGTTTCTTTGTTTCTTTCTTTGATTGTTAGCACTCTAGCATCATAACTATTGGTTGAATTCATACCAAACTGGGTTATAGATTGCCAGTGACCCAGAATACATGTGGTTACACTTTGGGGAAAGTAGGCCAAGGTTAAAATTTTTATGATTTTTTTTTTTTTTTTTTTTTTTTTACGTCGTTTTTCTTCTCCCATTCACTTACAATGGGCAAACTGTCAAATGTCTATAAAAACATCAATTTTGTTTCAGTTTACTTCAGACTTGCCACATATGTAGAGGCAATTGATATGTTGACATTAGCACATGCATAGACATGATGACATCCGCTGGATCCATGCCAAAATAAGCTACAATATGTGCAAGGGGCAGGGTTTGTTGTGCCTGGCACCACTTGTTTTTCAGTGTGTCTGCGACCAAAACCATTTCTTCTCCTGTGTCAGTCATTGTGGGAAAACAGCCATTAATTCTAAACCATTATTATTTAGCTCATGAAAGTCGTTTCAGATGTGGTTTTCTAGCTGAGGTTGCTTTGACCGGTCAGTCTTTGACCAATTACATGACGTGAAAATGCCAATGTCACTATACACCTGTGAGATCACCCCCATGTGGCCAAATCTGATTGATTAAACCAACAGGTTCATTTATTTGAAGCTGTGCAGCAGATCCTGCACTGAAGGCCTCAAGGCAGATTTAATTTAACCTGGCAACACGTGAAAACTGAAATCTGATTGGACTAACGCTCTAACATACTCATATACTACTGGAAACAGTGACCTAGAGAAAAGCTACGAAACAAAGAGAATAGTCTCTTGGGATAAATTTAATACATGTTTATGGAACAAATATAAAAATGTAGGTTGGAAATAAAGGTCACTGATTTTGATTCTTTAAGCCAGGAGAAAAGGCCTTGCTAGCCCCACCATTTCACATTACTGTCTCATAATATGAATTTAGTCTGAGTATTTATAAGTGAGTATTTATTTGGTGAGTCAAAGAGGAGCTCAAACTGGAAGATGATGAAGAGGATGGTACACCAGAAAGCAACCAGTATAACATACACTGCCTGTTGAAAGTTTTAGAACACCCCAGTTTTTCCAGTTTTGTATTGAAACTCAAGCAGTTCAAGTTCTGCAGGTTTGATGGGTAGAGTTGCAGCAAGAAAGCCATTGCTGAGACTTCAGAATAAGTAAAAGAGGCTTTCCTGGGCCATGAAACACCACCAGTGGACTACTGAAGACTGGAAGGTGTTATGGACTGATCAAACCTGCAACTGGAAGTCTTCTCTTCACAGTTGAAACTGAGACGTGCTTACTACGACCACTATTGAGCTGTGCTTGAAGCTGTTGTTCTGTGAGTTGCCTATCACGTAAGCTGTTGTGGCTTTGGGTCTGCCAGACCTCTTCCTGTCAGCATTTCCCCAGTTTCTGAGTGCCTTTGGATGGTGAAGGAAACTGGACTTACTGACACCTGGACTTTCTTGGACATTTCTCTGTAGGAAAGACCTACATTTTTAAGTGTTATGATGGTCTATCTGTCTTCTGTCGTTGATTGCCTTTTCCTCGCCATTTTTATAGTAACACACTACTTTCTGCAGTACAATACTGTTCAAATAATGCTCCCAACGGTATGGTACCAAAGTGTGTTCCAACACTACTTTTATGCAGACGGGGGGGTTGGAAGGAATTCAGAAACGTTGGGACACCTGTTGAAATTGGTAGCACCAACTTTCGAGGCTTGATCAACCTCCATTGCTGCAGAACTGCTTTAAGTTGTTAACCCATTTCTTGTTCGCTGAAAAAGACTTTTTTGTATATTTCTGAAATGTACATTATTTTTCAGTTTTGTTTAACCTTACCTTTTTTTTTTTTTTTTACCTCTGGCAGTTCACTGCTTACCTTTGTACCATTTCAAGCTGTTCATTGGACTTGAACTGCTTGAATTTCAATACAAAACTGGAAAAACTGGTAGTGTATGGTTCAGTTTAGGTTTAAAAACCTGGTTAGCATTGGGAAGAAAATGAGTCATTATGGGGCTGAAACGGGAGAGTCTCCACTATATCCATCCCAACCTCCCACTTAAGAGTTTGCCCATTTAATTCACATTAAGTCATCAGTCCAGACATCACCGTTTCAACCTGCTGAAACAATCAACCAGTATTGACATTTTCCAAGTGTAGCCTGGTTCCACAAACCACTGTCAGACTGTTGGGAAATTTTGATCAATTGATGCCGAAATAGTGATTGATTTGTTTTTCAATAATTTCAATTAAAATGTCAGGAAATAGCTCAAAGTTTTAATTTAGCTTGTTTTAAATATCATGCATACTAAAACCCAAAGATGTTCAGTTCACTGTTGGATATGACAAAACAACAAAACAACACATTTGTAAAGCTGCAGCAGTTTGGCTTTTTCTTTTTTTTTAAACATAAAATTATTCATTAAAATGCAGATTAATTTTCCTCTGAATGGTTACAACAGTGCAAATCAGTTTGCATCTATACTTCCATCACTGTCTTCATATTTTAATTAGGTGTAAAGCAATTTATTTTTAATTTTGAGGTAAAAACTAATCTGTGGTGGAGCTGCGTTACTGTGTGAAATAATTTAGCTTGGCTAGGAGGCATAAATGAAGCATGAAAAAAGTCTGGTTAGACACAGTGTAGTTAAATAAAGAGTTCTAAAAACAAGCACATATACGTTTCTCTTCCCTCCCTGAGTACAGTGTATTCATGAGATGTTTCTTTCCTCCTTATGATCTTGTTTGGTCACAAGAGAGTCATTTTACTCTGGTAGATTCAGGGTGAAGCACAGAAACAGATTCCTGAATCCTCTTCAAAGCCGTGAGCGAAAAGCTTGTCTGCACGGAGAAAACCTTTGGTAGCAGCTCAGTGTTTCCTCACTCTTTGAGGTTTCAGAACTGAAAACTGGAACTGGAGGCTCTTGAGGTTTATTCATGCTGAAATGCGGAAATTTATCTGGAAGTAATTAGTGCAAAGCTATGATGAGCAATACAGTATGTGCCTAATATCAGGAGAATGCTTACTTTTTCGGTGTTTGTGCTTATACAGTGTTGATTAACATCTGATGGTCCACTGAACATCGACCAGAACTCAGAAAAGTCAGAAAGACTTAAAACTACCATAAATCAGCAAATATTAGCCAGCTGGATAAAACAAGAAAGACATAAGACAACAAAGTTTGAAGGAGAATTTCAGACAGCTTTCAAGTCTTTTTAATGCTATAAAATAAAAGTGCATAAACTGTAAAGGTAAATAAAGTTTTTGGCCAGATTTGCTTCTCACTTGATATCCATTCAAGGCCATAAAACAGCAGGTCGACACAAGTTGAAAATTTTATGCATTTTACTTAAGCAATAGTTCAACATTTCAGTGACTGATTAATGGTGTAAAATGCATGTTGCATGTCATTTTTAATTTATCTGTAAAAATAAAATGGCTATAAGCTTGTTAGAAAGAAGCACTTATTGTTGGGGGTTAAATTGCAATTGTTAACATCTACATATGTGCAATTAATATTTATATATAAACAATTCACTGTAAACCTCAGTCAAACTTTAGCGTTGTTTCAATATCTGTGCATTATCTTTCTTTTTTTGTGCAGGTCAGAAGTTTAGCTCTGGTGTTTCTGCTTGTCCGTCTCCATTTCTTCACCTACCTCCTGTTTGAGCTGACGAGGCTCGTCTACATGTTTCTGGGTCAGCACACGTCTCTCTACATGATTCTGTGAAGTTACTTTAAATGTCAGTGATTAGCGTCACTGTGTTCTTTGTCTGCAGCTCTGAGCTTCTTTTTCAAGCTAAAAACAAAAGGGTGGAATAAAGCTGTGGCAGACACAACACAGAAAACTCTTCATTTAGAGGCAGTATTACTGTACCTAACCAGGCGAAGATAAATGTTCTGGAAGTTTGCATTCCCAAAATTTCATGATTTCCCAAATGTGTGATTCAGTTGGACTGGCTGGTACAATTCCTGAAGCTTCTGTGTTAAACTTAACTGATAAGATTGTGCTTAACTGGAAATTGCTGCTTATTTGAGAATAACTTATTTTGAGATGACACCACCATGACCCATCATTATTTGCGTACCTAAATATCGCTGAGTGTTGTGTATTTTTTACTTCTATGTGTCCCAGTCATAACATCCTGATGGTTACTGGGGGGCTGAAGTGTGGTCTCCTGTTCACTCAGTGTCTTTCTAGAGCATCAGCAGTGGTTATAATTGCCTTCCTGTGGGCTTGTCCTCTGACTCCTACTTCCTTCAGGAGACTCGTGGTGGAACTGATGAAGAACCTTTTGTAACACACCTGGACTGGATGAACTTCAACCTTTCCTACATTGATATGCCTCTTCCACCATGTTCTTCCATCAGACAGTCAGCTCCACAATGAGCAGATACCAGCAGTAGTTAGACCAGGGGACCAGATGCAATTTCACTTGGAAAGATGAGTTTCCGGCCTGGGTCAACCCACAGTTCCCATTCCCAGGCTGTGTTCAGGGACTCAGGTGCAAAGAAACTGGTCTCCGGATTCTCATCTTCCTGGATGAAACCTGGTAGGTGTGGGACCTTTACCCCCCTCTTCAGGGACATTGGTGGATATTCACCTTCACTCTAGTTCAGATGCTGAGTACTTCAGTATTTGGTTTCCCTCCAGGTGTATCTGCCTTGACTTTAAGTAACAATGGACTTGATGATAACCAGAATTGTACACAAAGAAAAAACTGGGTCTTTTTCCAGCAAATACTGAGGTTTATAGAAGAGGACTGAATGTCAGTTGGCTCATAGTGGCACAGTGTCTCCATCATCAGCAGTGTTGTGCAATGTACTTCCAAACTGTAATACATTACAGATTACTTGTTACTGTTATTTAAAAGTAATTCCTTGCTTTACAATATTACTGTCTCAGAATTGTCATGTGTTACACAACTCCGGTATTACTTTTGAGTTACATACCGACTTTCATCCTAAATGGCGTGTGCCCCCCCCAAATACAAGAGATAGGAGGACCTTTGAATGCATACATTTGCTCCCTGATGTACATGTGGATGAATAGCTCAGTAAGTAACACTACGGTCTATGATGTTCAAATCCCAGCGGGAACACTTGCATTATTTTCAACATTTTACATGTCCAATCAGAGGGCACAGCACCGAGAACACTGGTAGATAAGTCCACAATTGATAAAGAAGTCTAACTAGTCATAGAAACGTTAGCTTACCTTATCATTGAGAATCTCAGGGATCATGCTAACTAGCTTCTTAAAGCAGGGTTAGGGTTAGTGATGAGCATACGTCCATGTGGCCAGTGTACTGTCTTCTGCCATCTTCACCCATTGGCTGAACACCAACAGGAAACTGAACTTTCCTGGTGCATTTTTTATTCTGTAAGGTCTCGTGGTCTTGCTGTGTTTTTTTTTCTCTATTTGAAAAATTTAATTATGGGCGAAAAGTGTGTTGTAACGCAAGCGCTATTAAACACATACCAAGTAAAATATTACTGAAAATTGGTTAGTAATGCCTTACACTACTGCATTACATCAAAAGTAATCTGTTACTGTAAGGCATTACTTTTGTAATGCATTATTCCCAACACTTATCATCAGGTTCCCATGTATTAAGTAATGCTGAGGTCGGTTTGCCTTGAAGTAAAAAAAAATGATACAAGAGCACTGAGTTACTGTGGATGAACTAAAAACCTCAACTGAAAGATGTTAATCTTTTATTTATTACATATTTCAATTCTAACGTTTATCTGTTGCTGTGTCAATGAAGTTCACTTCATGAAAAACACCTGGTTTGCAGCCAGAACACAAAACAAGATGAGCTGATCTTCCTGGTTTTTGGAGACTTGCCCATATCACACAACCAGCTGTTCTGTGGGACTGTTTGGCATGGAGTGGAAAAATAAACCTATGTACGCTTGATGCTCAGTAATGAAACTGTGACAAAGTTCATACTGTGATAGATGTCACTGTTGATGTTGAATCATCAAAGTAACATTTTAACTGTCCTTACTGGGGCAGTCTTCAAGGAGTGAATTTCTGTTCATGTAGCTGTGTGATTGTAATGTGATAGGAAATGCTCCTCTGTGTGTGGAAGGTGAACCAAGGCCCCAGCTGACTCCTCTTTTGACCACTCCTCAAATTAAAGTGGCTTATATGAGGCATCTGCTGGTCTGGGTTCCCTGTCTTTTGGCTCCTGTGGTTGTGGTCTGTCTGTCACTGGGTATGATAAATAGCTCAAACAGCTCTTTGAAAGGAAGCACCTGGATATTGGCTTATTAGTTTCAGTTTATCATGTGTCCCATGTGTGTTCAGCTTTAGTCTCATGTCTTAAAGATGTGGTGGGTAGGGTCGTAACCCCCTAGACAGGATTTTCTGACAATATGGTCAACATGGATCATTTCTGTTTATTACATAAGTTGACCTGCTGCTGTGTTGTCTCTTTTAGGATTCTGCCCCAGTGATTGCTTCACTGGGTTTTACCTTACAAACCCTGAATGTTTGGTTTGTTTTGGTATTTGTTTGTTTGTTTGTTTTTATGTTCCGTTATTCTGATCAACATTAGCTATATGGTTTTAGCTTATTTAACCCAGTATTTTCTGCCTTTTGTTAAACCGATTTGGATGTTTGTCTGATAACCTTAGTATATCTAGAGTAAATATCTCAATAGACACTACAGCTCAAAATGACAAACTCTTGTAAATGCTGTAACAAGCCCTTGTTTCTATTGTTTTATTTGCATAGGGTTTGCATCTGCCATTTTCATTTATCTCAGTTAATAGCGCTGGATTATTTAAAAAGAAGATCAAGTTTTTAGAAATACTCTTCTATACCACAGGGCAGATGTGGCCTTGAAGATTGGAGAAGTGGCCTCTGAGAGGTTGCTGGTTCAATTCCCTTACCAGAAGAGAAGTAATTGGCTTGAGCAAGACACTTAACCCCCACCTGCATGTTCAGCTAACAATGGGTTAAAAGCAGAGGGTTTGTTTCAGTGCATGTTACAAGTACAAATAAATGTTTGTTTGTTTTTTCATGTCCTTCTACTTTGGAAAGAAAAGTGGCGTAACTTTACAGACTTTTGAACTGAATTGTGTTAAACTAAACTCATTCATTCATTATTTGAAGCTGCTTTAAACTAAATTGCCCCACCATATTTACTGAACTCCATAAACAGCCAGTGGCAGCATCCACTGGCTAATAAGCACTGAATCTACTGCATGAATAAAATAGAGCGAAACAGTTGACTTGAGTCTGAGTCTTCTGTCTGAATGAACAATGAACAAATGTAGTGAGCCCCCAAAGTCCACGGCCACTATGTTCGGTATCTGTCAGTGTATGAGGAGCAGTTTGGTGTGGACAAGATACGTCAAGGGCAGCATGACAGGTGGCACCAGTGTGATCAGGACCAGCAGTCGAGTCTACTGTGAACAGGTTTTCAGAACTGATAGTATTCAGTATTAGCAGCCAGTGCATGCAGCTGTGGTGGGCCCTGTGGGGGAGCCGTGTCAGTCAGCAGCTGCACTGCCTACAGCTAAACTTTGACACAACGTCCTCTGCTAAAAGTCTAACACAGTATGAAGTTGTAGTGCTTGTGTTTTGACTGGTACTGGGCACTCAGGAGACATAAGGACATGAGGACCTTTTCATCTTTTGATCAGACTTTTTCAGCTGTTGATCAAATAATTACAGTTACTTAAATAACACAGCATATTCAGTTGAGGTTTTTTTATTTTTTTTGGGGGGGGGGGGGGGCGTGAAATGTTTGTTCAATTTAAATAAAATTATTTGGTCTAACAAAGGCCTATGTAGTTAAGGAGAACTCATTTTGATTTGATTTTGTATTTTATCAACTGGGGTTGTTAGCCATTTATTTCTTATCTACTCAGTATGTAATATAAATTATGTACATGTTTTCTAAAATGCTTTTACTGACGCATTTAACATTAATGTTTACATTTTTTTTATAACACAATACACAAGTGCATAAATGCCATTTGACACTCACTGTTGCTGCTTTGCATTTTGTAAAACTTTAATATGTTTTATTCTAAATAAATAAATAATTGGATTAAGAGAAAATATTCAAATATATCAGTCAAATGTATCTGCTAAGATGCAAAATGTTGATACTTTATACGCTGACAAATGTTTTTGTGTGTTAATATCACACAAAAGCTATGAAAACCAAAAATGTATTTTCTTCAGCCGATTTCTGAGCACAAGACAAAATGATCTTAAATTGCTTATTCCTGCTTTATTCTACTTAACATGTAGAAAACAGCAAATTATTTTGGTTAATTACACTTGAATTGTTCATATGAACAAACCTCCAAAGAAAAGCATCAAAGAAAAGTTCATAAATAACTATGTGGAGGATTAAAACTCCTGATGTTGCATTTCCCACTAATGATTAGTGGAGTCTGACAGAAGTCTCTGGTCTCAGACGCCTCGTTGCCCCTTTTTATAAAAGATAAACAACGCGATGCCCTCACGTTAGAGCCGTCAGCTCCTCTAACAGGGGGAATGCTGGTTGCTCAGCAACACACACTCACAAACTGGAGGGACGAGCAGGTGCCGAGGACTTCTGTTGGTGGGTGGCAGAGACGGTTGGCACCAGCATCACTTTTGTGGGTCAGTGTGGTTATTTTATCACAGAACCTATCCCACGAAGAAAAATACAGCCCGTTAAAAGTTCCACACCAATGACAACTGACAAAGTTTACTCAGAGCTTCACACCAGTCTGTCTCTGATGCACAGATCTGCATGTGACTAAGTCTGAATATGTTATAGTCTGTTAGCTTTGGAATAAAGGAAAGTAAATCCAAATCTGCAGAAGTTGTATGGTGTTAAAATTAAAGAGCTACATGTTACTTCTGTACAGTAAATCAATAAGACACCACCAAGTCATATGAATATGAATATTTGTATCAAGTATATAATAAGTTATCAAGTTTTGTAAATAAGGTTAGGTGGTTTTTTTTGCTTCTTTACACTGTTCTGTTCTAAACTCATGACCATACTGTACTGTGCAAAAGTCTCTGGACACATTTAACTTTGTTGTTTTTGCAAGGTTGAAATGAGCATTCATATTTATTTATTATTCACTTTTGTTCAGACACTACAAGAAAATACAGGAAATATTTGCACAACTTTAAAAGACACACAAAAAACTAAACTAAATGGTTTCTAAAGATTAACGTCACTGTTTGTTGTGACTCCTGATCCCATGACAAGTAGAACAAACAGTTAGAAACATCTGATAGGTGTGCAAATTTTCTGATTTAAAATCACATTTTCATAATTTAACTCCTATACTCATTCTTGTCATTGAATGTTAAATTCAGTAATATAAAATCAGAACTACAATAGGAGCAACAGGAAGCTGAAAGACATCTTTATGTAACCTCAGGGAATTACACTTAAAGAGACAGAAAGTTTAATGGTTATTTCATTCTGTGTCTTTTTCAGTGTTAGATGTGATTCTGTACATTAGAGGGCAAAAGAAAACTGTTCGTGTGCATCCAGCTGCTGCATAACACTATGTGATTACAAAAATGAGCAGCCACAGAGGTTTTGCCCTTTTAAATTGCCAGGTGGAGGTTTAGAATAAATATAGCTTAGCCAACATGGGGATGGAAAATAAAAACACACTGCTCAGTTTCCAAAAGAGGCTCTTTTCACTGGAAGGAAATGATTTAACAGATATAGTAATGAAGGAAAAGAGCTTTTTATGTACTCACAGTAAACAGAATGTTTTTTATGTCAGTATTTTGGGTTTAAAACAGCCAGTATGTACTGATTATGAATATGGACAGAACAAATCGAAACAATGACTCAGCTATTTAATTCATAATTACTGTACATTACATTTATGTTTCTCGTGCAGTACTGGTATGCGGTTATGTATTTAGTTTTAGAAAGGTGTAACTTTGAACATTTTATCTTTTGACCAGTGTTGAATATTTCTGGATCTCTGTCAAAGCAGGAAGTTGTGGTGAAGTAGTGTGGGATCAATCATGGGAGTTATTGATTTCACCCCCATGCAGATGAAAATGCATCCCATATCTCAGGCAGAAATCATACTTTCATGCAGTTTTATTCACATTACTGGTGTATATTCACATTACTGCATGTCATTTCAGTGTAATCGAATAGCTGCAAGTGACATTAAAGGCTGCTGACAGGAGACCAAATGAAATGAGCTGTTAAACTGAATATATATAAACCATATACAGTAATATCAGCCAAGGAATTATTGGATGTTCTACTGCAGCCCTTGGAACTCCGCTGGATCATTGACAACCCCTCTAAGCATGATCATAGACCACCCTCCACAATGTTCATTAAGTCATAAACATTTATAGACATGTTACGTATCATTAGAAGACTTAGATGGTTTTTGAGTATTTTTATGGAAATCGTGAGCACTAGAGAACAATTCATCATAGAGTGGAGACATGTGTCAAGGATTATTCATGTTTCTGTAGTGCAGGTGTCAATTATGATTTAAGGATGTTATAAAGGAGAAAATTTCCTCAAGTGCAGGTCTGCAGCATTATCATGTTTAGGTTGCATTGTAATTTAGTTACACATTAATTATTTAATGTCAAAGTAGCATTGTATCAACATCTGCACTGTGTTAAATCAATGATTCAAATCAAACAAAAGAAAGTTGTAATTCAATGCCATTTCAACAATTTTTATTTTATTTAACCCATAAAGACCCAAACAGCCGCTGGAGACCAAAATCATCTACTGACCTGAAATGTTTAATACCTGTTGATCCACTAATCCTATCAATTCATGTAAATAATTGGTGTAAAATACTGTTTGTCGTCTTTTCATGGTCATCAGATATGATCCATTTAGACGTTCAGAGGCTCCGTAGTGAACGTAGAAGCACCGTCATCTTCTACAACATTGATTTACCAGTAAAACTGATCAATGACAGTGGATGAAGACACTTGTTTTTATGTTTGGTTATTGTTATATTTGTTGAAAAAGTCATTTTTTCTTCAGTTTTCTCTCTTTTTGATATAATAACCGGCAACTTTACTCTGAGCTTTAATGAACATCTACATGATCATTGAATTAAATATAGGAAAATACATGATTTTAACTGAAATTTTTTTTAAAAATACAGTGGATAATATGATAACAAAAGGTGATAAATCAATTAAGAAAGGTGAAATCTCAAGAAAAATGTATTTGGGAACTGCCACAAAAGTCACTCTGGGTCTTTATGGGTTAATGAAGACCACAGACATCATTAACCTTATGGCTCATAATGTGTTTGATACAATTAGAGGATCTTACATGTTATACATACAGAGATTTGCTGAGCTTTAAATTCAACAACTCATTGGAGACTTAACCACAGAAATGTACATTTTCTGTCAGGGTGGGAGGGCTATAAGCTTTTTTGTCAGTAGACTATGGTTGTATCTTTTCCTCTCAGGTAGAAACAGGGCTGTACTGTCCCGTCCGAGCTGACAGGTGCACTGTGTACGTTGGATTGCGGCCTGAGACGTTCTGCCAAATGCAACTAGGGCACTCAATTGGCAGACGGACAGCAACACTACAGCCACCCTCAGACTGGGGTGGAAAAAGCATAATGAGCATAAATAAACTGGTGAACAGTCCACGGACACAGACATGCAGGACAAACATAGCTCTGCTGTTTATTTCCTTACACAAGCAGACAAATGGCAGCTTTTCAGCAACGTAAACAACATTCACACAGACACACCCTGCTAGATATTTCCCGCCAGCAATTAGGTGAGATTAAAAGGGAAGGTTTCAGCCGTTTCAAAATACAGCTTTGTTTTTCCACATTTGGCCTAAGCTCCAGACATTTTGTACCATCCAGGAGAATATCTGTAAATGTTTAGAGCTGACAAATACAGTCTTTTGAAAGTTGGAGAATATCCTACATTAAAAAGAAAAATAACTGAAAAATTTTGTGATAGACAGAATACTTTCATACCTTGTTAGACATGTTATGACACACATTAAAGGTCAAGTTTTATGATGATTCAACTGCTGACACAGAAAATAATATTCATTCTTTCTATTATGTTTCCATTAGAGTGTAATCACAGCAAAACAGGACTTTGTGTTTCTGTTTCGTCAGCATGAGCAGATCCCCTCACAGACTCCACCATGTTTCTAAATAGTAAACAGACTTACTCTTCTTCTCTTTTTTCCACTTTATAGCAGGAGGGATCCAGTGTTATGATGCATTACTGTCACCTACTATGGCTGACTTTGGACCATACTTAATTAAAAAGCTCAGAACAGACAAAAAGCACAGGCTCTAATGAGAAAATTTACAGATTTCTATTTTTTTTTTTTTTTTTTAGGACACCATAGGGGAGGGTGTGTGTGGCGTGTGTGTGGGGGAGTAAGTTTGCTGTGATTTGCAACTTCATTGCTTGATGTCATTCTTCTTCTTCTTCTTCTTCTTCTTCTTCTTCTTCTTCTTCTTCTTCTTCTTCTTCTTCTTCTTCTTCTTCTTCTTCACTAGCATAACATAAGTTTATTTTTCCTTTTAAAAGATTCCAGAAACTGTAACAGTATAAACAGTATACAAGATTAAACTGGGTTAACTTGTAAAGCATTTCTGACAACATTCAACATTCTTATGGTTGACACTGAAGTATCATAATAATGCTCCTAATTCATAGGTTTATATGACAACTGTAAAATTTGCAGAAAATGCAGCTTTCTCCCACAAAGTGTATTCCTATTTAACTAAATTGAGAGAACAATTTCATTTGGCAATGAATCTAATGCCATACAAGTTGCATTTTGTTGTAACATAAAGTAATAAATGTTCATATTGTACATAATTCTAGTGCCAAAAATACTGATACACGTTAAATGTAAACCAACTAATTTCAAGATGCCACCTTTTCTCATTACGGGGTTTGATCAAACATAACTGGACTTCAGTTACATACATGATATAAAATCCCATGTACAGTTTATGCTATCTATGTAATTCCTTGGAGACAGAGGTTTGACAGTGTCCTTGATCAACTTCCATTCAAGGTGACATTTGCTGCATGTCTACCTTTGTCTTCATACTTCCTGTATCTCCTCTTTTCTCCATAAACTGAAACCGAAGCTGGTCAGATGCTTAAAAGGGGAACACCATGACCTCATCTTGCAAATCATTATACATTATATCACCTTTATGCATACGCATTACCACTATCATTATTCCTTTGGTTTTAGAATAATTTGTAATGTAAATATTTGCAGTGTTTACAAATTTGTAAACAATATAGAGAATTCTATGCTGAATCAATAAATCATTCAAACTCCTTGTAAATCCACCCAAGTGTTCTTTAACAAAACAAAAAGGTCACTCCTGTGTTATATCATTCTGATCTCTGACAGTGTGTGGTGGCAAAAATAGACCCATGATGTGAAACATTAGACAGTTTGTAACAAACCCAGGAAAGAGTGGTGTTTTTGAGCCTTCCGGGTCTCAGATTGCACTTTCCCATTCACTTCCTCATTGAAATCAGTTGACAAAGCTGCGAAGACGGTTTGTTTTCTGGTTTTTCCACTGACACACGTCCGAGGTACAGAATCTTTCATGGACGGTGAAAGTGGACTAAAGGCTCTGACAAACACTGTAAGATTCTGTTTTAATTGTTGGGATCAGGGGCTCACTTTGATGTATAAATGATGGTAAAATTCAATAACTTTTGCCCAATAGAGTGTAAGACAATTCTTAAGCTAAAATGTGAACTTTTTTATATGTGAAACACAATAGAATGACTTCTTCCTTTATATGGCAGAAAGAAACGACCAGTTCAATTAAAACTAGAAATGCACTCGGAGAGCGCAGACCTCCGCCAAGGCTGATCAGTGCCCCCCCCCCCCCCCCCCCCCCCCCCATCACCACCAAAATTTAATCATTTGTGCCTTGTGCCAGTATGAACACTTCCTGAAATTTTCATCCAAATCCATCCATAACTTCTTGAGTTATCTTGCACATGGACAGACAGACAGACAAACAAACCAAAGCCAGCAAAAACATAACCTCCTTAGCGGAGGTAAAAAAAACAGTTAAATGAAAACTGGAGACTAATGAATGATGCAATATTGTACATTTTTATCAACAATTACAGTTGGTGTTGCTTTAATATTTCCCTGCAGATGTACTCTATTCTAACTCTATACAGGTACATACAACTATAACTGTAAAGCAGACAACAGGTCAGTAGTTAGCACTATTGCCTCACAGTAGGAAGGTCCTGGGTTTGATCTGACCCCAGTGCCGGTCAGTGGGTCCTTTCTTTGTGGAGTTTGTATGTTCTCCCTATGTCTGTGGGTTCTCTTCACGTTCTCCAGCTTCCTCCATCCACTATCCAATCACATGCACCTTGTCTTAAACTGGTTAATCTACACCCTAGGTGTGAATGTGAGAGTGAATGGTTGTTCTGTATTAGATGTCATCCCTGTGATAAACTGCTGACATGTCCAGGGTGTGCCCCACCAGTGCTCATTGGTAGGTGGGATAGGCACCAGCGTACTCTACAACCCTCACAAAGATTAAGCGGAAAATGAATGAATGAATTGTAACCTCTGATAACCTCTGTCTGTAATCAGTCATATTACACCAGATGCTACTGTGGTGGTGATCAGCCTCTTAACAGCAACTAAAACAGTCGTCCTGACTCCAGTATGTCTGAGAATCGTGTTACACTGTTAAAATGTTTTTACATTTAGTCATGTTTCTGTACTTTCCTTTAAGCTCAGCTCAACATGTATGCTTCCAACAGGATTTCAACCATCACAAGTATTTGGGCACCATTTATATCCTTGTGTACAACTTGTACAAAATGCAGAGTAGAAATTTAAGGCCTCAGACTCTCATGAGGATACTATTTAAATTACCAATAACAATGAATAAAAACAATAGAACAATTGCAGCACTTTGCTGAGACAGAGACAAATCTCAAATAAAGTCAGTCATTTTCTGAAATTCTCAGTCATTCTCTGTGTAACTGAGAGATGTCATGTTAATGTTAAGAGGATATGTGATTTTTGACCGATCAATGGGATAATTTGGACTGAATCGGCTGATATCGCCAAAAAACAATGGGCAAAGAAGAAACTTGTGTGACACTGAAAAGTGAAATGACTCTTCCAAGCAGAGAAGTCGAGACAAGCGGTGTGCTTGTCTATTCTTCTGTTGTCATGATCTTGCGAAACGTCATCTGTCACAGCCCAAGTACTGTTCTATTTAAAAGTTTGCATAAACCAAGATCAGATGGAATTTCCAGATGTTGTTCTTGTCTCCTAGCTTAAACCAAGGATGCACTGGTTGGTGACTCGTGTAGACTTGGCTGGCAAATATCCCAAGATGCATTTCACGCTATTGCCGAAGGTAATGGCGGCTTCTGTGACAACTTGATTCAGAAAAGTTTTATTGAGTTTGTAGGTCCGAACTCAATGAACTTGATACTGAGAAATGCCAAAGGACTCAAGGACAGAGGAGAGAGGAGCCAATGCAACAGGCACCCAACACCATGAGACATCCCTGCCTTGGAGCCGTCAGTTTGAATAGATATAGGTTAAAAATGACATATGGAACAGCTGCCTCAGCTGCCTGTTGTCTTATTACAATGTACGGCTGTATTTTATGACTGCTGACATATGACTGTTCATGTAAACTTTTCATTAACTTTAAATACAAGTCACTGTGTGGCCTAAAGTATCGGTAGATGGGGGTGTAGGGATGTTGCATTTTTTATTTAGCTCAAGTTTGACGTTTTTACAACCCTAATGCTTCAGTTTGAGGCAAACATCCATTATTTAAGTCTTTCTTGTGTAATTGTGTAAAGCATCCCATTGACTATGGGAATGTAAAGTTTTCACTGATGCTGAGTATATATTAATGAGGTGGCTGCTGGAATCTATTGAATATGCTCATTAAAAAAAATCTTCGAGGGGTCACAGCAGAAAATAGATTTTTGAGATTAAAATTAAAAGAGTTCATGCTCTGAACAGTAATTTTTCATTATGACAATCAAATCTAAAATGTTATGGAAATTATGGAGCTGTTTGTGGTAGATAAAATGGAAAAACTAACACAAGTCAGACATTCATTTTCTGGCATGTTCATGAATGTCAGACAAACATAAAAAGCCAGTGTGTCTAATTAGTCTGTATTACTCTGAGCCAATGTGTTGGCAAGATACATATGATAAGGTGATTAAAAATCCATTTCTTTTATGTTATTAAGCAACATGAATCCAAACCCCAAACACTCACTCTCATAGGGTCCTGCAAAATTTTCAGGTGGAAGAAAAAATAATCTTATAATCTTCTCCAGCATGATAAATAAGCTGCTGTGTTCTAACACAGTGACATGCCTGTTCATCAGCAGCATCAGATGGCAGTCAGCTCACAGGCCTTAATAAGGCACTCCACTGTGCATATATGCAAATACCATGTCTCTTTGAAGTACAAAATGTACCACTTTGATGTTTTCCTGCACAGATTTCATATTTTTTCTTCTCCTGTTCAACACAAACCTCTGTCACTCACTGTTAACATCTGGTGTGTTGCAGAAAAATAAATAAATAAATGAGTAATTAGACACCATAGATAAAACTGAGTTGTGTACTTCTGATTGTGACATTTCTGTAAGGTGAATAAAATTATATGTTAATGTGCGTATTATAAATAAGCAAGGAGACATACACTCGTGACCAAAAGTTTTGGGAATGACACAAAAGGATTCTTTGCTTAAATGGGACTTATTTGTCATTAAACGTCTTTGAAACCTATATGATGCTGCCTATTATATAAAACATAAAACTTGTGTCATTCCCAAAACTTTTGGCCACAAGTGTATTTACACTTGTAAATGTATGCAGAGTCTGAGTCTAACACAGAGACCTACACAGATACAACTAGAAGCACTCGGAGAGCGCAGACCTCCGCCAAGGCTGATCAGTGGCCCCCCCCGGGGGCCCCCCAATCCCCGATCGCCACCAAAATTTAATCATTTCTTCCTTATCCCATTTCCAACAAACCCTGAAAATTTCATCCAAATCTGTCCATAACTTTTGAGTTATGTTGCACACTAACGGACAGACAGACAAACAGACAGACAAACAAACAAACAAACCCTGGCAAAAACATAACCTCCTTGGCGGAGGTAATGAAAGCTACTGTAAAAAGTCATTACTTGCTATTGGGTCAACTGTAAATATTTTTTCTCGGGTAAAGTAAGGTTGTGGAAAATCGTGTTTATGTAGACATAAAGCACTGATGTATTAATTGAATATATATCACTATAAAAGTCAGAACAAATCACATTATACTGTAAACTGGTCACATGAACACACACAGACCTAAGAAATGCATCTGTGATCCAATACTGAAATGCTAATGAGTGTGTGTCTTCAGGCAGAGAGAGGGCAGGCCTCTCTATATTAAATCTTACAGTGGGACTATGTTGTTGCATTGTGGAGGGTTAAATTTGAACTGGGAGTCAAAATGATAAAATATTTCACACACACAAACACAGAAGGAGAGATTATGCACATGAAGCCTTAGAGGAGCTGGACTGTTACTGAGCTGAGAGGCTTATTTCTGAGACGAGGGCAAAAAAGAAAATGGAGACAACAGACACCGACTGCCGCTGCACACACACCCATAGACACAAACATACACACTTGTATTTATGTTGATGCACTATTAGCATTGCATTCCCTAACCCCTTACCCCCACAGTAACCACTACAGCTGAATGCTGTAAGATGAACCCATAGGTGTAGTGCACCATAACAACAATCTGCCACTTTTTCTCCAAGGGAGTAAACAGAATATTCACAGTTTGCATAATTGAATTCATGAGAAAACGTCAGCACTTGAGGATCCAAACATCACTTAAGTATATGTCATGCAAAATATTGAGTAAAACACATTACAGGTGAATATGTTCAGTAATATGCAAGAACATATTCCATTTGTCTGTCACTGTCAAGGATTATTTTTCGACTCATGTGCACCTGTCACAGCAATGCGCTAGTACACAAATAGTAGCACAACACTGCACATTAAATCTTGAACTTTAAAGGAGTGATATTTAGCTTTTTTAATGGAATTATGCATTTTTTAAAAAAAAAATCCCTGTGGTCTACATAAACTGTAAATGCTATGCCTGGGTCTGAATTCTTCATTAATTCAACTCCACAGGTCCATCTTCAATCCTATTTCTGAGTAATGACACCAGAAAGGTCATTTTGAGCGCTGGCCCTTTAAATGTAAATGAGCCACTTCACACCCCACTCCCTCCAGGTTGTTGACTGTGCTGCTCTGTCCTGTTCAGCCACTTGTGTTCATTAATACAACCACCAACCTAACATTTTAGGTAATCGGCTCAAAGTTTGGACATATTTTCAGTATGGACTACAACTGCTGCTGCTGACGAACAATTATGTTGTAGTCAGAGAAATGTTCACCGGAAGTCTTAACCTTATATGTGCAAATGTCATGATGTAATTAGCTATAGACGTAAGCAAATTAAGCAGGAATTAAAACAGGTTGTAGCAACCCACTTGATTTTTGCCAAAATGAATATAAAGATAGCTTTGCAGCACCTAGAGGGCTCAAATTCAAACTTTATGAACTATTAGGGTCCAAATACACAAAAAAATGTACCAAAGACTAATAAAAGTGGGTTTAGCAAAATATGACCCCTTTAGCCTGAGCTTTATTCAGTGTTATTACAGTAGTTTATAGAAACCAGATCCATGCAAAGGTGGAAAAGTGTTGTCAAGATGGAGCATTTCACCTCCGTGAGCTGTAACCAGTGCTCATTTAACCTTCCTGTGCTCTCATAACTACCCCACAACACTCACTTGCTGGTTAATGTGGGTTTTGGCAGTGTTTGATTTCTCTGCTAGTTGACTGGTCACTTTGAAAACTGACCATGGCCTTGGTTTTGGTTTGGTTTGATCACTGACTCACTTGGTACACATGTCAGCCTCGTCGTCATCATTTATTTATTCCAACAAAATATTTGTGATTGTGTTTGTTTAGTTATTAAACGCAAGCTTCAATAGTGTTGACTGAAATAGTACATGTTTACAAAGCTGATGTTTTACTACTTCTACTGCCTTTTGCAGTTTGAGATTTTGTCTTCATAAGATGGCACATGTGACTGCAACAGAAATAATTGTAATGTTATAATACACTGTTACACAATATTTGTACCTCTTCTCATGAAATGATTGTGACAATGTGATTTATTGTTGAAAAAGTGTAACTGGGTGTCAATATGCAGTCGTTGTACCAGGTCAAAGGTGGTTACTGATGTGTATAAATATGAATAAAAAGAGGAATGTGTCTGAAAACAAAATGAGTGCCGTTACAGTGCAGTAATGAAACAATCAACACCCTGTCAATGACGTATTTGGTACTCTGTGCCAGTAAAATGGAATAAAATAATGACAACTGACAAAATACTTTAGAACTAGAGTAGTTTAGCCATTCTCTTATACTTGTGCTTATACTTAATGTTTCTATCATTATAAAAGGGGTCAGAGGCCAATCAAATACTGGAAATATGAACCATTGTCCCCACGTCTGAAATCTCCAAACTCCCATTTCCCAAGTGAGCGAGTGTGAAATAGTCATAACTACATTTGTGCACGTAGAACAGAAATGTTCAAGGATACTTTTCTGTTTTCCAGTATGGTTCTATGCATTCATATCAACTGCATATTATGGATTTTTATGTTATGACACTATTACATTAACATACGAGACCACACAGAGACACACACTGAGAAGCTTGACAAATGCTTTATGACAGAGCTGGTAATAGACCTTAATGTCAGGTCGGCGGAAACAGGAGCATGAACACTACTATAGCAATAAAGGAAAGGTAATAAAGTCTAAATGTTATTAGCTGTCGACCTGCGGTTACAGTATCACTTTCCGCTGTAGAGTGCAGCTTTATTTACCTATGTGGTACATATCGGTGCTTAAACCACAAACGTAATGATGTTACATTTGATGTTATGTTTCCTCATTGAGGATGCTAACTGTTTTCCTTCATCGCTCCCTTCTTTTACACTCCGGACTCAGCTCTGATAAAGGCTGTGCAGGAGGTTTGGCTTTTTGCTGCAGCCGTTGTTGTGGGAAGTCGGCCATCTGTCATCTTACATGGCAGGGGTTGGAGATGGCCGGGGGGACCGGGGGCCAGGAGGCGGCACACCAGAGGGGCCTCCAGGCCTGGCTCAGCCTCTATGATCCCTGCGTGGCATTTCCATCCATGTGACCACCTGAGCACAGCAGAGCGGTGTTCAGTGCTGATCAGAGAGGATGGGTCTTCTAACTGCGGGGTGATGGTGTGCAATCAGGGTTTCATCAGTCCTGTTTTCTCTCTGTCCACTCTTTAATCACACTGATGTCTGTCTATTGTGAGGCTAAAATGAAGCAAACTGACTGGTTTAATTAAAAATCCAGGCACTTTCACCTGAATTTGTGTTTTCTTTCCCAAATTACATCTGATTGATTTTTCAACCCTCTGATGGATTAACCATGAGGCAGTTTGAACCTGTGGCACAGGAGCAGAGTGCAGCTCTTCAGTCAGATTCAAGACATTTTATTCAATATGTTTTATTTATTTACTATTTTTACCATCAACTTTGTTTTTGTTACTCATTGTGTAAAGCATGAGAAATATCACATTAAAGATGTTGGAAAACAGTTGACCACAGCTTTAATTGCACTAACCTGTTATCTATAGTCACATTCATACAAATAAATGGTCCCTTTAATGGCATAATGCAATTTGTGGTTATATGCGGTGGGTGTTGTACAGTCGTGGAAAAAATTATTAGACTATCAAAAGTTATCAAAAACAATGGCTATGCAATCAAGTACTAACTCCTGTGTGTATCATGTGACTCAAACAGACAGAAAAGAAAACATGGCATGCCTAAAAGCACTGTTTTTGGCAGTACAATGCTATAGATATTGATGTAAGATTTTAAGTGATTTTGGTTATTATCACAAAAACATGGAAAATGGATAGATATCAGCTCTGAAATTAAACTCTTATGAGCTGTTTTTGTTGTTATCATTGTATTTGTCCAAACAAATTTACCTTTAGTTGTACCAGGCGTTAAAAGGAAAAAGAAATTGAAGAAAACAAGGGTGGTCTAATAATTTTTTCCACGACTGTATGTTGTTCAGACTGTAAAGATTGTTGAGGTGCATCTGTGTTTTGAACATTTGGTAGTAGAGTGGACGTGGTAGTTATCAAAATTAAACCAGTGGCAAAATGAATGAGTGAATGAAAATATGTAGGACATGATAAAAATATTCAACACAACTCCTCCTACTAAAAAAAAACAACATGTGACAACATCAAACAACCCTGACAAGATAAAATATTACCAATGTATATTCCTGCAAGTACATACAGTCTCAACATAATTTGCCATTAAAGAATTTGATACTTTTCCCCCTTTTTCTCAATAGACAAGACAGGGTCTCCCTTGAAAACTCCTCTCAAATGGCTGTTATGAAAATCATAGTTTTTGTGTAATTTTAATGATAGACAACCAACAGACCGGTGACCTCGTTATGGATGCTTCACTTTATAAGTACTTTACAAATTGTCCTAATCAGTTTAATTATCATATTTCATACTAACTACCATAATCAGCTGTGGTTATAACTGTAAAGCTGTCAGATGAATATGGAGAAGTGTTAAAGTTGCCCAAATGTAATGGAGTAGAAGTATAAGGTACCATATAATGTAATTCTGTAAAGTGTATGTACTACTGTACATGCTTGCTTCCCTCCCACCATTTTTTCATTGATGGAAAAGTAGCAAAAGATGCACATTTAAAATAAAAAAAAGGAGTGCATTTAGTAAAGAATTAAAAGATCTGCACCAACTAATAAACTCAGAGTCTATATTAATCACTTTAATTGTTGAAGTGAAGTGAGTTACATTGTGAATAAAAGCTCCTCTGATGTATGACACTGATGCATGTCAGTGATCCATCTTCTGAGGCGAGAGGGGAAAGTCCCTGAATTACTTTGATAAATCATATGTCATTGACCTTCGGCCCACTGTCCTTCATGCTGGAACTTACAGCACACGCTTCCTCATCAGAACTCGATCATACAATCCATCACATGCTGCCATTCTGCGGTCCACAGTCACTCAGTGTCGTTTCATATGTTGTCACCGATGAAATGAGTAGAGGAGGTTTTTTATTGAGCCTCTGCAGGGACGTTATTGATGTTAAACGTCCCTGATCAATAAGGTGATGCCATGGACTCCACATTCGATACTCAGAAGGTGCATTAACCTACAGGCACTGGGGTAATGTATCTTTAAATTAAGTGGCTCTGTCACTCCCTGCAATGTTAAAGCAGCCTCTTTAAAATCAGATGAATCTGAATATGTCACGGGCTGCTGAGCTGCTGGAATCACAGCTGTGGCTCTGGTACTAATTTCCTAGGAGGTGCGTTTGTTTCCCAAAACACAGAAGTAATTTCTGGCATCCTCGTGAGCCATCAGCCTCCAATTACCTTGTAGTTTCCTGCAATGTACAGGAATGACTGAATACTCTTGAGAGGCAGCAGAATTACAACTTGTCAGCCTTCGGACCTGCATTGAGTCAAGTTACCTTATTTTACTGAAATTTAAAGGAAAGGATTCATTTTTAGTTCGATGCCTCATGGGTCCTATGGGAAAAAAAACAGTGTAATTAACCATTTATTAAATTATTATTTAAAAATAATTGCGGGTGTTTAAAATCTGGAAATATGGTAGACCATCTGTTGACAGAGGTCCTGTGTGTGATGTTTCCTTTGTTTTCATATTGGTATTGATTAGATTTGATATAGCAGCTGATGTAAATCTACAAAAGTTACACGGGTGTATAAAGACGTATAACCGTGCAGAGACCCTTGTCTTACTACTTTCACCCATTGGTTAACTGTGCTACTGCATAATTCATGTTCAGCTGTGAAACCGGTCAGTCATGATAGTGAAGATGATCTCGTACTACCTACTTTGTTAGAACTGCACCAGTGCTGAAGGTATGGTTTAATCCTGAAACACTCTCAAGCTGTTACTTGCAACTTTGTGTTTCTTTGAACAAATCACACCCATCTTGAGAGATGAAAGCACAGGATACAGTTCTGTTGCCTCTGCGAAAAATAGTCTCAGGGAGACTGTGAACATAAGATGAACATTTGTACTTGGGGAAGTGAAATTCATTACATTATAGGACATTCCATTTTAAATGTGTAGTTGGAACGCAAAGGTTATTTCACACAGAAAGTTGGACTTTTCAAACTGAATAATACATTGCTCCTGAACACATTTCCATAACCCTAATATGATTCTCCAAAACAACTGTAAACATTACTCTTTCACTATAAATAACACTGTGCAGATTTAGTAACATGAATGAAATGTGCTGAGAGATTTAGGATGTAATAAGTGCATCCTTTTGGGTTCTGCATCAGTGCTTCTCCTCCTGTTTGTTATCTAACTTGTTTTGTGGGCTGCCTGATGCACTGACACATGTAGTTCACCCACATACTGGGCCAGTTGGTCTGCAGCAAGGCCAGGTGACCTGCAGACCTCCTCTGAACCTCCTCCTGCAGGCGTGGACAGCAATGAAAACTTCAGTCTCTCTACTGTAACACCAGTCAGAGCCACTGTACTGTAAGTGTTAATATCTTGTTTCTTTGCCCATTTATGTTGAATCAATTTATTATTAAGATATATTTTGCGATATTTTATGACAGAGGAAATGGAAAGTCAAGATAACCTACATTTATGGTTTTCTCACATCATTTATGCTTCATTGTAGAATTCTTGCATATATCAGATATTTTTAAACTATATAAAAGAGACAATGAGGGAGACGTACAGAAGCATGTTTCATGTTGGCTGTGACAGGATGAAGGCTCAGCATCTCACGGGAGGTTTCCCCACAGTGTTGTATAAGACATGTAATAAGGCAGATTAGAGTCACTGCAGCTCTGAAGGATACTGGCTGCATCTCCCAGCTTTGATGTCCCCCCTCACTGAAACAGCTTAACAAAAATAAAACCGTCAAATGAGAAGCGAGAGCAGGAAATACAGCCTTCTCATTGGTAGGAGACGCAGTAACAATACAGTTAACTTTTATGGTTCAGTTGCTTTTTTAAAGCTTATCAAGGCCCATCTTTGGCACCACCATATGTGTTTGCATGACGAACAGTTGGACACACTTTGCCAACCTGGGCAACTGGCCAAACATGAAACCCACTGGAAAATCAGGTTCCACGAGCAGCACAGCCCACATGCAGGCTTATATTTAGTGTCAGCATACAACCTCTGGCTCTAGTTTATTTAAGTTTTACTAAAAGATAATAAGACACAATTCTGAAAAAAATGGGCTGCTGCTCTTTCTCTATAACAACCAATCAATATCTCATTTTAACTTGAAAATGACCTGCTCTAAAACACTGACAGTCTCAGCCCACTGACAGCTCACATTTCCACACTGGTTCTTTCAAAACACAAGAATTTTAGTCATTTTAAGACATGGATAATCACACAGCATCTTTCATTTTAACTTGTTTATCAGAAAATAGTAGCTCACATTTTACTTGCATTATCTGTAAAAAGCCAACAGCTGAACATACTGAGGCTTATACAGAAGAGGTAATGAAAAGTGACAGTGTAAAGAGGAGGAATGAGTGGTAGTTGCATAGGAAGGATTTAATTTTGCCCCGAACGCTAATCAACTTTGTAAACAACTCAGTAATTACAGGGTCTTAAGCTCACGTTTTGCAAATTGCTCTAAATTCTTTGAGACCTGATTGTAGATCTGAAATATCACAGTCAATGCAAATTAAAGAAGCAGTGGAATGTATATTTTAAGTTGTTGTTGTTTTTTTTCATGTATATGCTTTAATTGTTATCATTCAGTACAGTGTTATCATTCATTGCAACATGAATTCAAGATTTTAAAAAGAATAAGAAACCATGGTTAACTAAGGGATTGGAAAGGGCTTGTAAGAAGAAAAACAGGCTTTATAGGGAATTTCTGAAGCACAGAACAAAAGAAAAAGAGAATAAATATAAAAGATACAAAAATAGATTGACAGCAATTATAAGAACACATAAAATAGCCTATTATGATAAGTTGTTAGAAATACACAAAAATGATATTAAAGGTACTTGGTGAGTGTTAAATGATATGATTAAAAAAAGTAATAAAAAGAATTTTGCTACATATGTTGTTAAAACTGGTGACACTGTGGTGGAAAATATAGAGGACATCGTGAATATATTTAATGGTTTTTTTGTTAATGTCGGTCCTAATTTGGCAAAAGATATTACCAAGTGGGAAAAGGATGATAAAACCTTTGATTTTGCTATTGAAAACAATAATTCAATGTTTCTTGGTGGAGTTTGTGAAAGTGAAGTGTTGGAAGTGGTCAGGAAATTTAAAAATAAAAAATCTACTGATAGAAATTCCATTGATATGTCACTCATAAAACAAGTGATAAACAGTATCCTTCAACCATTCACGTATATGTAACAAATAATTTCAAACAGGCACTTTTCCAGAAAATATGAAAATAGCTAAAGTGATTCCGATTTATAAAAATGGTGATAAGCACATGGTGTCAAATTATAGACCGGTGTCACTGTTACCACAGTTTTCTAAAATTCTTGAGAAACTGTTTGTAAAGAGGTTAGATGACTACATAGACAAATATAGGATATTAAATGATCACCAGTACGGATTTAGGAAAAACCAATCAACATCTTTAGCAGTAATGGAATTTGCAGAAAATATAGCAACAGCGGTGGATCAGAAACAACATACTGTTGGTGTTTTTATTGATTTAAGGAAAGCATTTGACACAACTGATCACTCAATATTACTCCGGAAATGTGAAATGTATGGTATAAGAGGTGTGACGCAAAACTGGTTAACAAGTTATTTACAAAATAGGTCTCAGTATGTATCAATTGGAAATACAAATTCACAACTTAGAAAAGTAACATGTGGGGTCCCACAAGGTTCAGTTCTGGGACCCAAGTTATTTATACTTTATCTAAATGATATTTTTATGGCATCTAGTAAGTTAAAATTTACAATATTTGCAGATGATATTAATTTGCTTTATTCGGGAGTAAATATGAAACAAATATTAGAAACTGTGGAAAAGGAATTGAGCAAGTTAAAAAAAAATGGTTTGATGTTAATAAGTTATCACTTAATGAAGATAAAACAAAATTTAGGGTTTTTGGTGGTGCTAGGGGAAATGATGATATAAAACTGAAAATTAATGAAATTGAAATTGAAAGGGTGTATGAAACAAAATTTTTGGGAGTGATTATTGACCATAAACTCTGTTGGAAACCACAAATAGAATATATCAAACGCAAAATGTCCAAAGCTGTTGCGATTCTTTATAAAACTCGAGACTTGCTAAGCAAAAAATATTTGCATATGTTGTATTGTTCACTTGTAATGCCATATATGTCATACTGTGTGGAAATATGGGGCAATGTGTATAAAACTAATTTAGACCCAATAATTAAACTCCAAAAAAAAGCTATTAGAGTCATAAATAAAGCTGGTTATCTCCAATCAAGTAATCCACTTTTTGTAGAATCTGGTTTACTAAAATTTCTTGACATTGTATATTTAAAAACAATGGAATTTATGTTTCGCGTTAAAAGTAAACACCTTCCTTTCTGTATTCAGAAAATTTTAACTCTTTAAGTGCCAGACAGTTAAGGGGCTAATAAGCCTTAAAAGTGCCACAGAATTTGGCCGTTTTTCAGTATTCCGCGTCGTTTTTATAATATTTGAAGAATCCTGCAGGAAACCGCTCGGTAACATCCGACCGATTGCTGATTAGATTCAAAACGCACCGGATGCAGCCGATTCATTATTGATCGTAATTTGCATAATTTATAATAATAATAATAATAATAATAATAATAATAATAATCTTTATTTATATAGCACTTTTCATACATTAAAAACTGTAGCACAAAGTGCTTTACATATCAGTTTAAAAATCAGTATCGCCCCCCACCCACACCCACCCACTCACCTGCACACACACACACACACACACACACACACACACACACACACATATACATGCAAACCCACAAGCTCACACATACTTAAGAAGACTGACTGAGCACGGGTAGACCAGAACAAAAATGTACAAGTAAAAGTAAAACATCAATTTAGGAGGCGCTGTCTCAGGGAGCCATCCGCACCAGGAGGCAGCCGCCGACCCCGGCGACCAGGCACCAGCAACACAGCCCCACATCCCAACTAGTGGGAGAGGGCCAACTGGGACCCCCACCCACCAGAAAGGAGCGGACCCCAGTGAGAGATGGTGCCACAGCCCCCGGAGTCCACAGCCGCCCCCCGGCATGGAGGGCTCCCTCTGATGAAACACCGGAGAATAAGAAACATTAAAAAGATATAAAAATATTATTCGGTCGCGTGACCTCAAATTCCCGTCTGATTGGTCTCAAAAGGGGGACACAGAAAGAACGTCATCAAAATGTGAGAAAGAAATGGGGGTGGATGGTTTGTTTGTACACAAATATGGCGTGTTCTCCAAAGCCAATCTGATCAGCCCGTGGCACTTTAAAGGTTTTATTCGTAAAGCCGATTTAATCGGCCCATGGCACTGAAAGTGTTAAGTTAAGAGAAGGACATCATAATTTAAGAGGGATGTTTGTGTTTGAAAAATGTAAAGTAAGAACAAACGTTAAATATCACAGTGTTTCAGTTATTGGTGTCAAGCTATGGAACAAACTGAAGGATGAAGTGAAATTGTGTAGCTCACTGTTGAGTTTCAAAAAGAATTTAATTGGTCAAATTATGAAGGGCTATGAAAGTAATGTGATTACAAAATAACTTATTACACTGAATGTAGTATAATTTAAGTTTAAGTATTTATCTGCTGCAACTTAAGGTGTGGACATGGACTAAGGATATAAATAGGAGAAGCAGAAATAAGCCTCCGGCTTCAGCTTCTTCCTTTTTCAGTTACAAAATGTGTTAATTTTATGTTTGTTTGTTTTTTTTTTAATATGTATGTGTTTTGTATTTTGTATTTAACTGAAATAAACATTCATTCATTCATTCATTCATTCATTCATTCAATTCAATAGTTATACCACTATATTAACACCAAATCAAAAAATAAAAAATAAAAGATCTCTAAATTAGTTTTATAAAGAGATTCAGAGCAGCATTATAATAAGACATAGATAAATTATTCACTAAGCTGAGTCATTACACTGCATTCCACAGATACAACATACTGCAATTCAATGGGTGGCAAATTCCTGGTGTGATTCATTGCTGATCATTTGTTGAACATTTTTTACACATCATTCATCTCTTTGGGTCTCTCTTTACTGTTGCTAATAAAGGCACAAAATAGTGAAATTAATTTAATCAAGTTGTGCCAGGCATGACAAACCTTGCCCCTCGCACATAATTTGCCCATTGTAAGTAAACTGGAACATTTTAAAAATTCATTAAAAATTTTGAACTTTGATCTACTTTTCCCAAAATGTGCTGACATCTATTCTGGGTCACTGGCAATCTATAAACCAAATTTGGTATGAATTCAACCAGTAGTTTTGCTGCTACAGACATTTGAAATTTCACCCATTATAAGAAAATGGGGGGAAAAAAAGATTTCAAAAATTCATAAAAAAATTTAACTTTGACCTACTTTTCGAAAATGTAATGAGATCTATTCTGGGTCACTGGCAATCTATAAACCCAATTTGGTATGAATATAACCAGTAGTTTTGCTGCTAGAATATTAACAAACAAACAAACCGAACCAAAAACAATACCCCTTGGCTCCCCTTCAGGGGGCGGGGTAATAAATAAATGTAAACCACATGCTGTCCACTCACAGCTGCTGGGAAACTCCCATGACTTACTTTGTTGCTACTGACACAAGGTAGTCTTTCAAGGTCATTTTTTTTTCTGTGGAACTGCCCAACAGGTGGAATTTACAATTTACTGTTTGTTTTATTACATTTGGGATTAACCATTTAAGAAACTGATAAGACATACTGCTAGAAACTTTGCATATACTGAGAAGAATTATCATAAAAACAAACATTTTAGAGGTGGAATGGTTGCATGAAAAGTTTGGACAGAAGCGGTTGCAGACTCTTTTGCATGAATAAATGTGTATATGTATGTATGTATTCTTGTTTTCCATTCACTCAATGTCACAAATATTCATGAATTGCAGAAAATAAACACTTTGTAATTCATGAATTGTACTCTTGCTTTGATAAAAACCTCAGTTCATTCATTCATTAAATTTCCAAACCATTTAATCCTCTGGAGGGTTGCGGGGGTGCTGGAGCTGCTCCCAGCTACCATCAGGTGAAGAAGGTGAGGTACACCACCCTGGACGTGGCGCCAGTTCATCACAGGGCCACAGTTAATTTTAGGTGACCTTTTTCCGTTTTAATCTAGAGATTATATTTAATAACAATCAAACATTATGTCATAGTTTGGATGAACAGATTACTCAATGTAACTAAATATAACAAAAGAAAACAAGATCAACACATTACAGAGGATTATTATTATTAGTAGTAGTATTATTATTTAAAATATTGTAGTGTATGTTGTATTTTTTTTTCTTTTGTTTTTTTGTTGTTTTTTTACATCTTTCACACATTCTGGATAGATGAACTGTAGGAATACCTTTTTTTATTTATAAACTGAATATTTGTCCTCACGGTATTCAAAAAAATCCTTGTAGTTCAACTTTACAATGAAATAAGTGGCTGTAATGATCATATTCAGTTATTTTGTGGATAAATGGTGTCTACTATCTTAGTACACTAAACACAACTGTGTGTCTATGCAGCCATTATTAGTAGGAAAGGGTCCAAGATAGTACCACATATCATAGATTTATGAGGAAAAAAAAGGTGTAGTGACATATTTGGATTTTTGCTTTATTCAAAAAATATGTAGGCCATTTCCTCCATTCAGGGTGTCCTGGATATTGTGATTGAACCAGCGTAGAGGCTACAAAAAATAAAAATCCCCAAACAAAGCCTGTGAGGATTCTGCTGGCTGGTCTCTCCCACACTGACTCCCAACTTCCCCCAGAGAGTAAATTCATCTGTCAGTCACAAACATCCTCAGCCTCATTTTTCTCTGCTGTCGCTCCGTTTCTTCCCACATTTTTTGGTTGACGGCTCTCAGTCCTTTGGCATGTTGTGTTTTATTATTTCTTGGTTTAATCCGCATTTAGACGTCATGCTCAGACCTGCAGATCCATGGAGCTCCAACTGCAAGAATAACAGAAACATGTAGGTAACCAGCCAAAGTATTCGACATTTATTTAGTGGTGACAGTGCAGAAGAAACATGAGTCTTAATTATATGTTCTGTTTATTTTGTCTGTAGTGAACAAATGAGAAAAAGAAAAAAAAACACTCCCGGCATATCGCAGTTGAGATGGTGAATTAATACAATATTTACTTTAAGGGCAGGTCAAACAGCTTTGGTTTACTTTATGTACATTATTTGTGTGATATTGTGATATTGTTATACCAACTTGTATCCCTGTTTGTTTCTTTATTTAACACCTGAAATGTTTATATTCACATGTTCAGCCACTACCTGTAACTATGGAAAATAGAGAAAAAATAAAAACTGTATTAATTTGAGTTTAAACCAATTTAAGTTGTTCAGGTTTGTTTGTTTGAGATGTCATTGTCCACTAGAGGTCTTCAGGTCAAGACAATCTGGATCCCTGTCTCTTAACTATGACATACTATTGCTGAGTCCATTGCTCATACTCAATCTTCATTTTTTTGTCCATCTACATACCTAAAATATGAAAACTGACCATGTTCTTCGTTTACTTAAATCTGGAAACCCCCTCAAAGAAGCATATCTACTCCAGATTCCAGGCTCCCAGTTCTGGCTGAGTCTGGTGAAGCTACATTTGAAGGTCATTTTCTACTAAATGGTAATATTTTACCTAATTCTCAATCTTTGTTTCAGTAATACTGGAAATAAGTCATCATCTAGAGATTAATTTCATTACCATTTTTTGAAGGTGCTGGTCTCATCACCTGTGCATTTTTATTCAGTTTTATCTTAGTCTCTGACAAAGTGGACTTCTAAAAAATAAAAAATTCTTGTCAGGATATTACTTTCATTAATGGTTCTGATTTATTATTGCTGTTTGTAAAACTTGTTTAACCATTCTTGTAGGTGTAAAACATTTTGCCTTTCCACAAGCCACCTTATTCTCACCAGCAACCTGAATCTTTTTATGCCTTAAACCTTATTAATCTGTAATATTTGTAAAACCTGGTTACCATACTGCCCATGTCATGTCTTCAGTCTGGTCTTGGTCTCAGGATCACCATTTCTCTTGTTTCAGGTAGTGGTGTTGGTGGTGTTGACTACAAAAGCACTAGTACTCCTACAGTAGTTCAGTCAAGCCCCCATTGTTCCAAAGAAAAAAATCAATCAGTCAAATTTTTATATAGCGCCAAATCATAACAAAAGTTATCTCATGACACTTTACACATAAAGCTGGTTGAACCAGACTCTCAAGAAAGAAAGAAAGAATTACATCTGCTGTATCTGTGGCATGGCTCAGTTCTGGATGGAAAGCCTGGGCAGCTTCAAGACAGCCCAGAACAGGTAAACACTGCAACCAAGCACCACCAGCTCACACAACTATTGACATTTATTGTATGTGTCAGCAGGTCACAGGGCACTGAGCTCATGGTGTGATAACATCCATAGGCAGATGGCCTTTAGGTGTAAAGGGTCTGAGCTGAACATCTGCAGGAATGTGACTGAAGTTACCCACCATGGAGCTGTGCAGCTGATGAACCCATGCGCATGTCAATCAGCCAACATGAGTCCAACTTCAGCCTAGTGTTAGCTTAACGCTGCCAAGTTTGTCTCATTGGACTGTTGTTGTATTTAGTTATTCATGATATACGCTGGTCTCAGACTGTTAGCTTGTTTGACATATTTGCCCATTTAACTGATTGTTGTTTAATTTGTGCTCTGTTTTCTGAAAATTGGTTTTGTTTTGTTTTTTGTTGAGCATTCTTCTGGTTACGTGGATGTATAGAATACATATAATCAGTTCCTCCAGGAATTGGCAATGTTGCGATCACAACTATTAACACAAATTCAACCAATCACCACGAATTCTGCATGGTGCTGCAATTTCATCCAATCTCCGTGAATTTTCTGCAAATTTGACTAATCACCTTAGCCCCCTTCTGCCCACCCCTGTCTACATGACATGTACGTCATCACGTTCACTTCCTTGTTGACGGTCAAGAAGATGAAGACATGTGCGATTCAAAACACTCATATTTACCGACAAATATCACTGCCAAAATTCGTGCAAGTCAGTTTCCAGATGTGTTACACAAAAGCGGAAGTATACTGTTCTGCACTGCCTGTAATATTGTGGTGGAACATGAACAAAAGTGGCCGCTCCACAGACTCTTTTCAACCACAAAACATGCAAGAAGAACGGCTGAAATTGGAAGAGGAAAGACGAGACAAGTCCCAATGACAGAGGCTGTTGGATCCAGAACAAGAGCAGGAGCTGAAAGGGTCAAGGGTAGCGCAGATATACTCTATAAGGAAATAGAAGAGAAGAAGAAAGAACCTGTGGAGGCATGCTTTCCTTTCTGTGTAGTGTGCGTGTGTGTGCGCGTGCGTGTGTGTGTGCGTGAGGGAGTGCGAGCGCAAGTCTGTGTGTGGAGTTAAAAAATGAGCTCACAAACGAAAATAGTCAATGAACTTGGTGTTAATATTAATGTTTACTCTTATGTGTTAAATAGAAAGCAACTCAAGTTTGGCTGAACTGTGTGCCTGTCTGTGTGTGTGTGTGTGTGTGTGTGTGTGTGTGTGTGTGCCTGTCTGTGTGTGTGTGTGTGTGTGCCTGTCTGTCTGTGTGTGTAGGTGTGTGTGTATATGTGTGTGTGTGTGTGTGTGTGTGTGTGTCTGTCTGTCTGTGTGTCTGTGTGTGTGTGTGTGTGTGTGTGTGTGTGTGTGTGTGTGTGTGCCTGTCTGTGTGTGTGTGTGTGTGTGTGTGTGTATGTGTGTGTGTGTGTGTGTGTGTGTGTGTGTGTGTATGTGCCTGTCTTTCTGTGTGTGTGTGTGAGGTGCATGTAACCCATCTAACCCTAACCCTAAATTTACAACTATATCATTAAGGAAGCCAAAGTCATGTGTTGTGTTGTATAAATGTGAGATGGGGGTGGGATTTAATCAGTTTTCTTCTTCCCACTCCTTTTTGAGCAGTACATATTAAATTTATTTTGTTATTACAAGTGTAAGTGGCAATTGTTATTTTGTCTTCATCATCTTTATTAATGTATTTGCTCTGATATTAGTTCCTTGTACACAAAAAATGTTTAAATTTTTCTTCTACTCAAAACAAATAAATGAATGAATGAAAAAAAAAGCCTGTTTTGTTTAAATCATTGCTTCCTGGTGCTTTTTAAGGCTAAAAACTCAAAAAAGACTGTTCTAGGTCATTTGCAAATGCCCATGTTCCTGTGACTTTAATAAAAGAAGCCTCAAATCATCGCAACTTTCACCACAATTTTTTGGAAAAGCTGCCGCAAAATCAGGCATTTTAGGCCGCAATAATAAAAAAAATCCCATGAAATTCTGGAGGGACTGATTAATAACGTACTGCATGTATTTGGATGAAAGTGATGTTCTACATTACATTTGTATATACAAGTTATTTATTACAAAAAAAGTTTACGATAACTGTGTAACAGGACAACAGGAAAGAGAAAAACTAAGGATCAGGCTCTCAGGTTGTGTGACCCTATGCTCTCATTGGCTGGAATTCTGTGACGCTGCGCTCTGATTGGCTGGTGTTCTGTGACGCTGCGCTCTCATTGGTTGACGTTCTGTGACGCTGCGCTCTCATTAGTTGACGTTCTGTGACGGTGCACTCTCATTGGCTGGCGTTCTGTGATGCTGCACTATCATTGGCTGACGTTCTGTAAAGCTGCGCTCTCATTGGCTGACGTTCTGTGATACTGCGCTCTGATTGGCTGGCGTTCTGTGATGCTGTGCTCTGATTGGCTGGCGTTCTGTGATGCTGTGCTCTCATTGGCTGTCGTTCCGTGACGCTCCGCTCTGACTGGCTGACGTTCTGTGATGCTGCGCTCTCATTGGTTGACGTTCTGTGACGCTGCGCTCTCATTAGTTGACCTTCTGTGACGGTGCACTCTCATTGGCTGACGTTCTGCGACACTGCATTCTCATTGGCTGGCGTTCTGTGATGCTGCACTATCATTGGCTGACGTTCTGTAAAGCTACGCTCTCATTGGCTGACGTTCTGTGACACTGCATTCTCATTGGCTGGCGTTCTGTGACACTGCGCTGTCATTGGCTGACGTTCTGTGAGGCTGCGCTCTGATTGGCTGGCGTTCTGTGACGCTGCGCTCTCATTGGCTCACGTTCTGTGACGCTGCACTCTCATTGGTTGACGTTCTGTGACGCTGTGCTCCCATTGGCTCACGTTCTCTCACACTGCGCTCTCATTGGCTGATGTTCTGTGACGCTGCGCTCTCATTGGTGGGTGTTCTGTGATGCTGCGCTCTTATTGGCTGGAGTTCTGTGACGCTGCGCTCTCATTGGTTGACGTTCTGTGACGCTCCGCTCTGAGTGGCTGGTGTTCTGTGACGCTGCGCTCTCATTGGCTGATGTTCTGTGACGCTGCGCTCTCATTGGCTGGCGTTCTGTGACGCTTCGCTCTCATTGGCTGGCGTTCTGTGACGCTCTGCTCTGATTGGCTGGCATTCTGTGACGCTCCGCTCTCATTGGCTGGTGTTCTGTGACGCTGTGCCCTGATTGGCTGGCATTCTGTGACGCTGCGCTCTCATTGGCTGATGTTCTGTGACGCTTCACTCTCATTGGCTGGCGTTCTGTGACGCTCTGCTCTGATTGGCTGGCGTTCTGTGACGCTGCGCTCTCATTGGCTGGCGTTCTGTGACGCTGCGCTCTGATTGGCTGGTGTTCTGTGACGCTGCGCTCTCATTGGCTATCGTTCTGTGACGCTTCGCTCTCATTGGCTGATGTTCTGTGATGCTCCGCTCTGATTAGCTGGTGTTCTGTGACGCTGCGCTCTCATTGGCTGGCGTTCTGTGACGCTGCGCTCTGATTGGCTGGTGTTCTGTGACGCTCCGCTCTGATTAGCTGACGTTCTGTGACGCTACGCTCTGATTGGCTGGCATTCTGTGACGCTCCGCTCTGACTGGCTGGCGTTCTGTGACGTTCTGGTCTCATTGGCTGGCGTTCTGTGACGCTGCACTCTAATTGGCTGGCGTTCTGTGATGCTTCGCTCTCATTGGCTGATGTTCTGTGACGCTCTGGTCTCATTGGCTGGCGTTCTGTGATGCTGCACTCTCATTGGCTGGCGTTCTGTGACGCTGCGCTCTCATTGGCTGACGTTCTGTGATGCTCCGCTCTGATTGGCTGACGTTCTGTGACACTGTGCTCTGATTGGCTGGCGTTCTGTGACGCTGCGCTCTCATTGGCTGGCGTTCTGTGACGCTCCGCTCTGATTGGCTGACGTTCTGTGACACTCTGCTCTGATTGGCTGGTGTTCTGTGACGCTGCGCTCTGATTGGCTGGCGTTCTGTGACACTCCGCTCTGATTGGCTGGCGATCTGTGACGCTGCGCTCTCATTGGCTGGCGTTCTGTGATGCTGCACTCTGATTGGCTGGCGTTCTGTGATGCTTCGCTGTCATTGGCTGATGTTCTGTGATGCTCCGCTCTGATTAGCTGACGTTCTGTGACGCTGCGCTCTGATTGGCTGGTGTTCTGTGATGCTCTGCTCTGATTGGCTGGGGATCTGTGACGCTGCGCTCTCATTGGCTGGCGTTCTGTGACACTGCGCTCAGATTGGCTGGCGTTCTGTGACGCTGCGCTCTCATTGGCTGGCAGTCTGTGACGCTTCGCTCTGATTGGCTGCCGTTCTATGATGCTGCGCTCTCACTGGTTGGCATTCTGTGACGCTGCGCTCTCATTGGCTGGCGTTCTGTGATGCTGCGCTCTCATTGGCTGGCGTTTTGTGACACTTTGCTCTCATTGGCTGATGTTCTGTGATGCTCCACTCTGATTGGCTGACGTTCTGTGACGCTGCGCTCTGATTGGCTGGCGTTCTCTGACGCTGCGCTCTGATTGGCTGTTGTTCTGTGGCGCTGCGCTCTGATTGGCTGACGTTCTGTGACGCTGCGCTCTCATTGTTTGGCATTCTGTGACGCTGCACTCTCATTGGCTGGCGTTCTGTGACGCTGCACTGTCATTGGCTGGCGTTCTGTGACACTTTGCTCTCGTTGGCTGATGTTCTGTGATGCTCCGCTCTGATTGGCTGACATTCTGTGACGCTGCGCTCTGATTAGCTGACGTTCTGTGACGCTCCACTCTGATTGGGTGGCATTCTGTGATTCCATGCTCTCATTGACTGGCGTTCTGTGATGCTGCGCTCTGATTGGTTTATGTTCCGTGACGCTGTGCTCTCATTGGCTGACGTTCTGTGACGCTGTGCTCTGATTGGTTGATGTTCTGTTACGCTGCGCTCTCATTGGCTGATGTTCTGTGATGCTCCGCTCTCATTGGCTGCGTTCTTTGACGCTGCGCTCTCATTGGCTGGCGTTCTTTGATGCTATGCTCCGATTGATTGATGTTCCGTGACGCTGTGCTCTCATTGGCTGATGTTCTGTGACGCTGCGCTCTGATTGGTTGATGTTCTGTGACGCTGCACTCTCATTGGCTGGTGTTCCGTGACCGGGCACTCTCACTGGCTGACGTTCCATGATGCATCCCTCTCATTGGCTGACGTTCTGTGACGCTACACTCTGATTGGTTGATGTTCTGTGACGCTGTGCTCTCATTGGCTGACATTCTGTGACGCTGCGCTCTCATTGGCTGCTCAAAACTAATAAATGAATGAATAAAAAAAATTGTTTAAAATAATGGCTTCCTGGTGCTTTTTAAGGCTAAAAACTCAAAAAAGACTGTTCTAGGTAATTTGCAAATGCCCATTTTCCTGTGACTTTAATAAAAGAAGCCTCAAATCATCACAATTTTAATCGCAATTTTTTGGAAAAGCTGCCGCAAAATCAGACATTTTAGGCTGCAATAATAAAAAAAAAAAAAATATCCCGCTAAATCCTGGAGGGACTGGTAAATTGCTGCAAACATCACTTGTTGTAGATATTTGTCCATTTAAGTATTTGTTGTTTGGGTTGTGTTCTGTTTTCCAACAATTGGTTTTGTTGAGCTTTTAGCTGATGTTTTTCTGGTAGCATTTATATACAACGTAGCATTACCATAGCAACTTAGATGGGATTGTGGCTGCTGGGGGCAACTGGGTTTAGGAGGCTACATCATAACTGCCTTAGATGAGCAAGTGGCAGAATATCAATAGTTCACTTGCATTTTTTTCCTTTCCTTTTTTCCAAATATAAATTAATATATAGCAAATATTAATGTCCAATCTCACCCATGTGAACATGGAGCAGCAGTGGAATTTTTAGTAGCTATTTAGACTATGACTTATGGATCCAGGCCTTCTCTTACATCTACTCATGAGCAATAATTACTAATCATTTAGCAACATATGCAGTTCATTAGACTTATCTTGACTTGGTGAGATGTATGAATGAACACTATACTCCATTATATGGCAAATGATCCTAGTTTGCCTCAGGCAGAAAACACTGTCATGTTGTCTTTTGCCTTTTTCCAGAAAGAGGTTGACTAAGTTGTTTGGCTCAGTTTTCTATGAATTTAATGTTAACAAACTTAAGAATGCTAGCTTCCCAAGACTATTTGAAGGGTATTTGACTTAACTCAGTGTATCTATACAGAGGGCTCAAATCTGATTTTCTTTAAATAACAACGGGCGTTCTCCAGGGTTCCATTTTGGGTCCCATTTCATTTTCTGTTTTTATAATTAACGTTGGTATGGACATTCTATGTGTAGCAGTTAGTGATGTCCTTTCAGTTTGACCCTTGACAAGGTGACGAAAGGAAAGAAAAGCAGAAATGGAAGCAAATGAAAATAGATCTGATCAACACATTTTTCCATTTATATTTGGAAGTAGTCATCAGTATTAACTTTAGAAAAGGTCATCCTGGCAGGTCATCCAAACCCACACGGAGATATTCTTGCCAAATTTCCTGTGGTTTCATTTGCATCCTTGGAAACTTTTGAGCACTTTAGAGAAACTCTTGACAAAAGGTGAAAGGGACAGATCGGCCCTGAGGGAAGAGATCTGTTTCTCCAGCTTCCTTCAACACACACTGACGGAGAGCTGACACTGCAGCCTCTCTGTCTGTCTCTGTCTTTGTCTCTGTCATACCACACTGGGTTGTTCTTTTCTTTACAGACATCACTTAAACACACTTTTCTATCAGTGAGAAGATGAAACTGTGCAGAGATGTAGCTTGTTTTTGACTTCTGATGACATATGATGAGGGTTTCCTGCAAAGCTGAACTTTCCATATTTTTTTAGGCACAGAACTGCTCAAATAATTGTGTTCATTCTCTGGGGATAGTGAATAACATCAGTAAGTTTTTATTAATGAAGACTAGCTGAAATTAAATATCATCTCATTAGAATGATTTATTAGTGTCATCCTGATAAAGTCCCCTCTCTCATGGGTTTACAAGACGCCATGAAACAGTTTCAGTAGTGACATTACAATGCATTTTATAACAAAGTCAAAGTTTCATTTAAACCTCAGTCTTAAACACATTATTCTGTATTTGTTTGACCAAAAGAAATCGATGTAAATGATAGATTAAACAGAAAAACAACTGATACTTTCCTTATATCCTCATAAACAGGGCAGTAGAACAAAGAATTAATAATAAAATTAATAAGTAAATCAACTAGAATTCAATATCATTTTGTAGGTTGTAGGTGCTAAGATGTGAAGATTTGCTTTTTTTCATTATATTTTTTAGTATCTTAAATTCTTTGGTTTCTGGTGCTTTATCTTACATTACATTTTTGGTAAATTGTAACTGTTTGATGGACAAAACCATTCATCTCCTGATCTTCAAAGTTTCTTAATTAATTTATAATAAGTAATCTGTGGGGCTTTCTCTTTGTCTTCTCCTCACAAATCTTACATATGTTTATTTCTTTGATTTTTATTTTTTTTAATGCTACAATAGAAGATGAGCATTTTTTTTGTTGTTGTTGTTCTACAGTCTTATTTTTCAGGACATAAAGGTGGTATTTATTTATTTCAAAAGGCTTCCATTTTTGTTGATTTCTTTATATTATGAATAATTATGAAAAAGTCAGGAAAGGATTTTTTGGTTAGCTTGAAAATGACAACAGTTCACCAGAGGAGCAAATTAAACTGTAATCTTCAGATTCAGTTGGTGGTTGTAAATTACCCTTAATAAAAAGAATTAGAAGGGAGATGGATTAACTCCAGAGAGCTGTTTCCTTTACTCTCCAACTTCATGTGTTACAATAGAGCTTACATTTACCATTCATCCTACCCCTCATTCCTTATTAATCTGTAATATTTATAAGAGCTGGTTTCATTCACATCCTGAATCCTGACTCCAAGGTGATTTTGAAGTTTTAGTGATCACGGCATAAGAATACATCAGATAGACAAACTCTGATAAATCTGTATGAAACACAGAAGTAGAGTCAAGAGTTACTATTAAAGGGATTCTAAAGGTTTCATCATACTATAAATGCGAAACATGAACATGATAACATGAACGGTATAAACACAAATGTGACCATAGTTCAGAAAGAAGGTATTTTGTAAATTAACTACAGTATATAAGTATTAAATATATTAACTTAATGAATTAGCTCAACCTTTTAACCTCATAAAACATGGATTTTGTAATAAATGGCATTGTATTGTGGTTTAATGGTGTCCCATGAGAGTTGAGACACTGCATTCATGACGCTAATTAAAAAAAACAATCAATCAATCACATTTCTTGATAATGTTTAGTATTTTAGGTTATTATTAATACTATTAACTCTCAGCAGACATATTCATACTGAAAGAAACTGTTTAAAGAGTCAATCAGACAAGTAAATTTTCAGCTTCTAGCATCAGTCAGTCAGGATTCCATACAAATTATAACAAAATTTTATCTGCAAAAAGGAAACGTGAATGAATGTGTATTTTTCCATCCACAGTTTTGACGGTTACTATTCAGAGACAAACAGTAAACAGAGCTATTCTTCCTATCTGGCGCAATAACACCTTTTATTCTGGTAAAAGAATGGAATGGGATGAAACAGATAGAAAACATAGCAAAATAATTGTGGGTCTTTACAATGTAAAGAATATTAATTTTTGCTCAATACATATCAGAGACTTTTCAGTTACATGTTTTAGGTAGAATCATGGTGAAATACATGTCTCAAACAAGATGATGTAGTGTTGATGACTTTTTGTTTACAAACAGCTGTGATCCCCACATGTGGTATGAGTCTCGTATTCACACAGACATCCAGCATCCAGGACAGTTATCGCCGTGGAAACGGGTGACCAGCCACCTCATTAGCATTCAGACAACCACACCAAGAGAACAAACCTCACCTGTGAACGGAGCCAAAGCACACAGCTCTAAAGTGATGTCGAGACAATACTGCAGTTAATCTGTGGGATAATCCTCAGAAGGAGGCAGACAAATGAGCGACGCTTGGCCGCCACAATGCAGCAGGTTGTGGTGGTGGGATTTTGGTTCGGTCAGATATTGGGCTTTTAAAATGTGGAATTGTCGGCAGAGGGGAGGCTGTGGAGGGAAGATAAGCGCTGATGGAGGTTGTCCTTTCTTAGACAATCAGCCTCTGACTTCCATTTATCAAGGACGGTCGAAGCACTAATGGCATGAGAGCATGTTGCATGTACACACACACACACATACACACACACACACACACACACACACTCGTTCCTGCAGAAGTAAACAAAACAACAGTGATGCATGATCATTCAATTACTCTGACGCACATTAAAATATCAGCCATGTACTACCAGTAACGGTATTGATTAATAGAAAGGTTAATTTAAAGTAAAGTAGCCCTTAACTTTATTAGAAGTAATTTAAAACACTGTTTAGTACAGACACAATGTGAAATATCATAAATATGGGGGCTGTGTGTTATGCAGTATTTTCAGTGAAATAATACTGTCCATGATTAAAACTTCTAAAAGGGGGTTATTAGCTGAATCCCTAAAATGTGATTAAAATGTGAAGCTTAATGAAAACTCCTAATAGGGTGCTGGAGGCCTGTTAACCTCTACCCAACAACTCCCTCACATGTTGTTGAATCTGAAGGCAGAAGACAAGCAATAAGTGAACAAGTACCAGGAGGAGAATATGTTTGTCATGTTTTTCATCGTCTATACTTTTGCAGGTCTCCGCATTATGACATGTTCAACAAATATTGCATGTAGTAGGTTTTGTTTTGTTCTCATTTTTGTTTAGCAGCATATCTATACATTATGTTGTTTCACTGTAATGAAATAACTGCAGTACCAATAAATAGGATTGTTAAAGGCAGTGGTAGACATGTTCAGAGAGCATAAACTCCACCTCAAACTTTAGCTCTTTTTTTCTTATTTCACCCCATATGATTTTTTCTGACTTTAACCGTTAACCTAGGACTGCCAAAAAGACAAATAAACAAAAACATGACCTTACTGGTAGAGGCAATAATATGATACCATTGACAAGTGGACAAAAGAAACAGGCATTGATTGAAATTACATATTTCTGTAAGTGTGATTTGAGAAAATGCAGGAATAATATGAACAGAGTTAAAACCACAAATTCAGAACTACAGTAAATGGATTCTTGGTAGGAGTCGATATGTAGTATGACCTCTGTTCCTATGACGTGTTGAATGAAACCAGAGTAATACACCAGAGGGTTAGTACAGTAAATCTCATGTCATCTTCGTAGCATATTAAGCGCACAGGAAGGTCATACTAAGTACTAAATACTTGTCACTTTGTTCTATGGAAACTACAGTTTTTAATTTTAGATTTCCTGTGTGTTCTGGTTGTATCTTGACATGAATATTTACAGTCATAATAACTCAGTAAAACAGCGAACCAAATGATGGCCCATGACTCATGGATAACTCTCCATGTGACACAGGCTTTTTTTTTTTTTTAGATATTTTGTTACAGAAATGGTACATATTGTATCAACAGAAAACAATGTTGCATTAAGAATCACTTTACAGAGTCCGATGTAAAAAGCATCACTCTCCTAGCTGTCTTTTCATCTGATTCTGATTCTCTCTGAGAAAACAAACAATGATTTTCTGAAAGACTGGACTGCATCTTTGTATACGAGAGCTCCTCTTTAATGAAAAATCCATTAAGCCATAAAAGAAGAAATAAAAACACACGGTTCAGTGAAACATGATGACTGATGATGGAATCAATCAGTCTGACAGGGAGCTAAAGTAATCAGGGATAGATTTAACCAAACCTCCAGTTTACATTCACATTCACAGGGTAATGGATCAGAATGAAACAGATTTAACATTGCCTTCCCTGCAGGGACCACAGGCTAAAAAAAAACCTGTTGTTTTTATCAAGATAATGGCTCTCCTACATTTACATGTGTCCCTGTGATTTATAAGAAACATGCTTCCAACAGGCCTTTGGATTATTATCTCTGCTTCTACTGCAAGGAGAAGTGACTGTATGTAAGCCACCCATGACAGGAAATATAGCCTATACATTTATTTTATGTTCCCAGCAGTCTGCTTTACATGTATTTTTTCTTCTGCATTTATTTGTGCAAAGATAACATCCTTAATTATTAGAAAACTCCCATAAGGTAGTTTTAAAATTTTAGTATGAGTGTTTTAGTCTTCATAAGTAGCCACAAATCTTCAGGGACTTCAAACTGGAACAAAAGATTTCTAATGGTTTTACCTCCAGTCAAAAATCATAGGGGTTTTCTTCAGACCTCAGGTTATAGTTGAGGTGAACCTCCACTCTGTTCATGTCCATTCTCCCATTCTGAGACAATGTGAGCTGCTCAGTTATTTATTTCATAACAAGGAAAAAAGAAGAAGAAAAAAAAGCTGACCTGCAGCATTGGCTTAAAACTTTCTAAATTAAAGATGAACTTGCTGTGAGACACTGTAACATGGGGATTAAAACACATGGCTCAAAACTGTAAAAGCAGTGTGACGGTAGTAAGATCTGGAGCTAATAAGACAAATGTTGCACATTAAAATGACCCCTCAGACACTTTTGATAATGAAGGTTGCCCTGTACCTAAACCCCTGTTGGTCCCTGCTCCCCTACCAGTATCACTATCCTCTCACCACATCTGTGCTTCTCCCATCTGTCCCCATGACCATGAACTGACCCCAAAAGTCCTGAAAAATGTCGGTCAACACTGCCATGCAAATTTGACACATTAACCCTGATTCAACCTTGAAAATGAAGGTCAAGGTCAACACCCAAAGAAGTCGTCCAAGGGCTTCTCAAGTTGACACAAAGACGGATACATCAGGATACAATACTGCTGTGGACGATGGAAGACAGACGAAAAGTATTTTAACAGTATAACACATAAAAATGCATGACAAAACTAACAGGCTGTATCTGCTGTGGTGAACATAATAGAAAAAAATACAGTTTAATACAGTGTCAGATTCATGTTCAACACAACATGTCAACAGAGTCAGATGAAGGTCACATCCATCCCTCCGCCATTTTTATCAACCATTGGAAAGTCTGAACTAGGACAAAAACACAAAATCTAGAGCCAAACCTTAAGGCTACGAAGCACATTCACCTGTCCTCCTCAACAGGCAGTAGCATGGACATGTTGGCACGCTGCTCAAATCATTTGGAACACAAGCTAAAGAATAAACAGGAAAAATAAGAAATGGGTGCTTCTGTGAAACTGGGTTCATTTTGGTACCTGGCACTTTGCCAGCTTTTTAGACCCAATAATAAAAGACAAATGTAGACATATTTCCTCCCAGGATGTACCTAATGATGACCTCAGATAAATGCAAATCAAAGTATACTCTTGCTCTGAGCCATCCCAAAATTAATGAATTTTTGATAAAATATTGAGGCCAAAAACAGGACCAAAATTGGGACATGAAAAGCTACCTAGGTGTCAGTGCATTTGATCTGGAAAACATGGCTTGAAATGGTCTTATATAGTGCTACAAATAAAGACACTGTGTTAAATGATCCTATTGGTTTTTCTAATCCAGACGTGTGGGTTTTTCATTCCAGGTCTTGTGTGTAACTCATCATGTCCACTTGCGTTACATGCAGAACCTGCCCAGTTAAATGCCTATAAATTGTGAATGATTTTGCAACAGCAGTCATTTTTGTGAAACACTCTGCCTTGCATAATTAGTTCGATTCCCAAAATGTACCTGTGAGAGAATAAAAAGATATTCGAAAAAAATAGTAGCACATAATTTTCATGTCCTTTTTTAGTAGTAGTAGTAGTAGTAGTAGTAGTAGTAATTTATTCGGTAATCAATTACTTTAAACAACAAACAAAAACAACTTATCCATTGTTCCATTTACAATACAACCAAAAGGGTTTAGGCTAAAGTTAAGACTTATTTTGCCTAACCCTATTTACAGTTAACACAATGTCTCCACATGAAAACAAACAAACAAAAACATTTTCAATGTAATCATTGCAAAATGTACAACAGAAGACAATACATATTTAATTTAATTCAGGTGAATCATGTCCTTATCTACCAGTGTTGATCCTAGTCCTTTAAACAAGTATTTTCTTTAGTCAATCCTGAGCTCTATATTTTTGAATAATAGTTCATTTGTACATCTTTTTAAAAGTTTTAATTGTCTTACCGTGTTACATGCAGATTTTCATATAAGAAATAATATAAAAAATACAAAAATGTGTTTTATCTGAAAAACAGTTTCTCTTTTATTCTATAAATATTTACTTTCAAAATAGACCCAAAGTGCTTCCAAACTTGCTTCATAACATTAGTCTACATGATCTGGTTTGAATTTTTAGCCCACATGTCCTGTTTTTAGGGACCAGTTTCATAGAAGCACCCACAACCATGTCCATGTTTAGCCTTTGTAATGAAGTCATAGTTGGAGTGAGTCAGTATTTCACATGTTTACTATACAGTTTTGGTGCATACTTGATTCTAATCAGTCAGCGATTGCACCATCCATCTGTTCTGTAGAACAGATTGTTCATCTGAACCATTCAGATCCATAGTGCACATAAACATTACTCCCAGGGGAATGCCAGTCAAATGTTCAATGTGTGATTGATTTAGTAATGAATAATGACTTAAGTTACCACTTAAGTTCCTCATTAGAGCCAATACTTGTTTTGTCCCTCATGATATTTAGTTCAAGAAATAGAAACCATAATCCATATAATACACTCTAACACACTAGGTGACAGTAATGCACCTTTACATTGAATACCACCCACTGTGAAATGAAAAACCCAGAAGAGGAAGTTCATTCTTAAAAACATGGTGGACTGAAAGGTGACTGCTCCATCTATAGACAGAAACGACGTATTCTAAGGTTATGAAAATTGTCATTTTCATGTGATTTGCAATCAGATCTTACACACTGGTCCTTTAACAAGAGGCATCAACACAGATATCATTTGCTCCTTGCATTACCTCAGGAATGCACAGACCTCGGATACATATTACTCCTACTCCGGAAACTTTACAGTAATGAAATCAAATATTGAATGTGTATACAAACAAAAACTGATTCTATTACAAAATGTTTACTACTGAAATATACAACCACATAATATATATAATATATAAACCACAGTTACTTACGACTTGTTAGTTCATTCATAATAAAGCTGTTTTTTCTGGAGAAATTATAATACTTTATTTCTAAATTACTGCTTATTTAACCACTTCAATGGTCACATATGATTTAATTAATTACTCTTTACAATTGTCTTATTTCAGCTCCAACAACAACTGACGGGTGATATTGTTTGTCCACTTTCAGGAACTGAAGGCCTGTTGTTCTTCCCTTCACATTTCATAATTTCCTTTAAACACCAATGTTTTGGAATTGTTCTTAACATGGCTGAATACCTGCACGGGGAACTACCAGCTGACCAGAGCACAGCTACAAACTGCTTAGCCTGTTAAACCCTGGGCCATTTGTTTCTAGTTGGATTCATGTCAGTGCAACAAGTACAATGGATTAGCTGACAACAGAAGTTTTATTTATATAAAAGCAAGTTATGATCAGAAAACAGCAAAATTAAGACAAAATTCATAATCATCGTTTCTGAATGTGTCCTTTATTTTTGCTCTTCTTCAGCTCATTTAGTGAGTTTTATCATAAAACCATAACACCTATACTGTTGGATCTGGTTAGCGTTAGCTTAGCAGCAAAGTTTGTCACATTAGTCTTTTATTTTATTCAACTATTCATGACATATGCTGGTCTCAGACTTTTAGCTTATTTTAGGTATTTGCCCATTTAAAAGAGTGATATTTTGCTTTTTTAAATGGAATTATGCATTTTTAAAACATTTCCCTGTGGTCTACATACATTGTAAATGCTCTGCTTGGGTCTGAATTCTTCATTAATTCAACTCCACAGGTCCATTTTCAACCCTATTACTGAGTAATGACACCAGAAAGGTCATTTTGAGCGCTGGCCCTTTAAATGCCCATGAGCCACTTCACACCCACCCCCTCCAGGTTGTTGACCATGCTTTCTGTCCTGTTCAGCCATTTGTGTTCATTAATACAACCAACAACTGAACATTTTAGGTAATAGGCTCAAAGTTGGGACATATTTTCAGTATGGACTACAACCACTGCTGCTGATAAACAATTATGTCGTACTCGGAGAAATGTTTAGAATCAGAATCCGAATCAGAATAAACTTTATTGTCATTGTACTCATGTTACAATGAAATTATGCAGGCCTCCCCCCAGTGCAATCCAGCATAAATAAGATAAAAACACAATAGTATATAAATAAGACTTTAAAAAATATAGTGATAATACAAATATTAAAATAAATATTTAGGCATAACGGTTAAAACTTAAAAGCTTTAAAAGTTTGAAAAGTAAAAAGTTCATCTGAAGTCTCGACCTTATATGTGCAAATGTCCTGATGTAACTAATTATAGACGTAATAAATTTAGCAGCAATTGAAATGGGTTGTAGAAATCCACTCGATTTTTGTCAAAATGAATAAAGACTGCAGCACCTGGAGGGTTCAAATTCAAACTTTATGAACTATTAGGGTCTAAATACACAAATAAATGTACCAAAGACTAATAAAGTGGGTTTAGCAAAATATAACCCCTTTAAATGCATGTTGTTTGATTTGTGTTCTGTTTTTTGAAAGTGTTTTTTTTTTTGTTTGTTTGTTTGTTTTTTAGCGTTCTTCTGATTACGTGGATGTATAGAATGTGAATATTGCTACAAGCATCAGGTAACATTACCATGGTAACATAGATGGAAGAGTGGTTACTCCTGATATATCAAGAGGCTAATGTGCATCAAGTGCATCTCACTTTCAGGTTTAGTTTCACAATAATGACTGGCTTTCTAAGTACCCCTATAGTAAAGTGTATCATTTGTTTTGAACCACACTAGTTACATTGTAGTTTTGGCAATATCAATTCTTCTTTTTGGCAACAGTGAGCTTCCATACAAATCAATATATCACTAATTATTTGCCTCCACCAAAATGTTTTCTTTATCTGTGTGGGTCAGAAGGATTATGTAACAACAATTTTATAAAAGCACCTTTTCCATTGAAGTTAGTTTTAGAGTAGGGCATGGGTTTATAAGGATGGACCCCTTAAATCTTGCACATTGATAAGAAGACACAAAGTCTAGAACAGTCATTTGTTTTTTAATACTGGAGAAATGAAACTTGACATGGGAATGGTTTAATAAGCCAACAGTATTCTTTTATATTGTCCTTTAGGTGTGAAAATGTTTCCTTTACAGATATTAAAGCATATTTCATGTACCTTAGGTGACTTCATTGATGATTTGATTATCCAGATAATGAAGGTACAACACATGTGACAGGCGTTAACGTGAGATGTATGATCAGATTCAGAGCACTGGGGTATTATATTTCCATTGATCCTCCTCTATGAAGCAGACTCCTGGCTCTTCCTCAGGACACACATTAAAAATTTAAATGGTCAAATGTATTTGCCGTGACATTGACTGAAGGATTCGTTGACATGACTTAACACCGTGCTCCCTCACGAACATTTAAAGTTCGTTCTGTCATCTGAGACCCTGTTGAGCTTCACTAATCCCTTTGCTTCCCAAAAAAATCAGCCTTTATCTGACCTGAACGATTCAACACGGCCTCACTATGTGTGCAGCTGATTCATCTGTAACTGGGAGCATTAACAGGAGAACACTTCAGCACTGTGGAGGCCTGGGCATCACACTTCTCTACATTTATTGTACAAATAAATCATTCTGATATTTGGTAATGCAATCCCACAACAGTATGTAGTAGTAGAAACAGTATGGAATTAAAAAATAACGCAACATATTTTACATTTTACTTTGACTTGAGATTCATTGACCTGGTAAAACAAGAAATATGTTGTCTTTAAAGTGACTACAACAGTGTTTTTCAACCTTGGGGTCGGGACCCTACATGGGGTTGCCTGGAATTCAAATGGGGTTGCCTGACATTTCTAGGAATTGATTAAAAAAAAAAAAAAAAAAGAAGAAAAAAAACTTACAAATAAAAAATACATGGTGAGTTGAAAGAGATAATCCCAATACATAAAAGACATGACAAACAGTGAAGCTGAAACTGAAGCACTGTGGTACTGTTATCTTTCAAATGTTCACTGTGGTCGGTTTCAGATGCTGCAGCTCTTTCATAATTCATAGTTTGAGTTCTTGTTTGTTCAGCATTAATTGTCAGCCTTGTAAATACACACTGGACTGACTGTACATATCCTGACCAAGGAAAATAAAATTCTCACTTTGTGCAGTAATCTACAGCTGGTTTTTCTGCCTCCATCCATAATAATATACATTATATAGACTAAATGTTGTCTAAAATTAATGTTTATTTGCAACATAGTATAGTAAACTATTACATGATCAAAAACAAATTAATTTTATTAAAAAAAAAAAAAAAAAGTCTCAATTTGGAATGTCTGGGGTTGCCAGAAATGTATAATGTTAAAATGGGGTCATGAGACAAAAAAGGTTGGGAATCACTGGCCTACAATGAAATAAAAGTCAAAGTAAATTTTACTGCTGTTGCATTCTTTTCTCCATACTGTTCCAGCTAAATTTTACTTGGGGTTGTAAAATCAAGATTTCATCCAAATTGAAACTTGAAGACTTGAAATTTGCATTTTTTTTAAAATATGTATTGAACCCTTAACGGAGGTATTTGCAATTATAAGATTCTAAAGTGAACTCCATCTTAATGGGGGGCAGTAGTGAACCAGAAAGTGCCCTGCAGAGTATCAGCCCTTACCATCCCTTATCACTGAACTGAAAACCCAGCCAGTAAAATGAACACTGCTGTATTTTAATATTCATGTGCTGTGTGAACCTACAGTTTACATTACAGCGCAGCTCAATAGCTTAGCATATCAAAACTACAAACGACCTCCATTTGGAACGACGGTTTTGGAAAACAATTTTCCAATCTGTGTAACTGCATTAAATATCCATTGTGAACTGTCCACATGAGGTCAGAACTATCACAATTAACTGTGAAAAACATTGTAAGTTTAGCATTAAACTGCAACAGCATGTTTGACACCAATTTTGGTTCTGTTTTTATTGCTTCTTTTCTCTGATTCTAAATATTGAAGTAGTAGGTGGTGGTGCGGATAATGTTCACTTCATGAAAACCTTCAAACATCCCTTCATTTATTGTTTTCTGTTGTGTTTATAATTCTCTATCTGTGCTGTCTAATGAATGAAAAGAAGTTAGAAGTGACCCAGTGAAGAGCGCTAGGCTACTTTCTGTTTACTGTGAGAAGTGGTGTTAGGAGACTGGAGACCTGGGCATCTCTGCAATACAATACTTTGACATTTTTGGAATAATGTCACAGCTATTATTCATAAACACTCATTAAATAAATGAACAGAAATATTACAAATCGCTCAAATGCTGACTATACAAATAAAAAAGTTATAAGTGGCTCATCTTGTGTTTACCATTGTGTTTCCTTTAATTTTACAACATTTATAAGAACATTATTTCCACATCACTGGGCCTGCATTACAACTACCCAACAGCACCTAAAGAGGAGTTGGAGCTTATGAGTAAAACTCAAAGTGGAAAAAAAAAAAACACCCGGAGTTTATTTATTAGCCTCAAGCTTACAAAATGATGGGTTTCAATTAAAATGAAAATAGCATTATTAAGCTGTTTTAGTCTGGTGTCTGTCTAGAACAGTCCCAGTCCAGCTGGAAGGTAAAAGTGACAATTTTAATAACTAATAAATGAGTCCCAGAGTATTTAACTAATGTGCACATAAAAGCATGAAACAGTCACTTAGATCAGATCTCAACTTGTAGACTATAGGACTCTTCCATGAACCTGAGCACCTTCCATGAGTAAGAATGTTGCCCTTATTTTATGTGAAGAACACTTTCACTTTCACTATTTGGTTAATTCTACCCCCAGAGGCATCAGAGTCCAGGGTGGGAGAAAGAACTGTGAACTGAAACAGGGAGGAAATAATTAAAGTCTCTCCGAGAAGGATCAGGGTGGAGTTTACACAAACAACCTAACACAAACATAAGCCTGGATGTAATTAAAACATGTGTTCAGTTTATCAGATTACAACCAAGTGCCTTAAACAGCAATAAAACTAAATTAAACGGTAACCAAATAAAGTAATTGTGGATAAGTCAACACAGAGCTATTGTACCACTCCTCTGAAGTACTGTTCTGTAAGTATAAGTCGGTGTTCTGTTTTTATCTCTGCTTTTGGAAAAGTGAGACCAGAATTGATAGATGGGACATGCTCATTCAATACACAATCACATAACATATTCAACAATACAGTTAAGTGTTTCATTCAAAAACACAGCATATAAACGTGCACATAAATACATACAAATATCATCATCATATTTCTGAGTCCTGAACAAGAACAGGGTGTGAGCGAATCAATATTAGTTTAGATTAGATACAGAATATATTATGCATCAGTGTATGTATGTAGCATTTAGATTTGGACCTCTGGATGTATATACATATGAGGAGATTTATTCTTCAGTTTTCTACTTTGGATTGGATTTCATTTGTTTATTCATACACAGTAGCTCAGGGCAGGATATCTGAAAAAAAATATTACACACCCACACACACACACCCACACACACACCCACACCCACACACATACATATATATATATATATATATATATATATATATATATATATATATATATGTCCAATTAAAATGAGGATAGGTTTGCTCGTGTAAGCATCCATGTAGAGAGCAGGGGAGCACAGGGCTCAGACCCCAACCATTTTCACGGTTACAAATACAGTAACACAGAGCTGTCATGGTGCCTGTTGGTGCAGACAGAATAAATGCAGAGAATCACAGACTAATTGGCACTGGGAGAGTGAGTATATACACATGAAGCTGCCGCGTCTCTGTCCAGAATGTCATCAGGACCTTGAGATTACAACGGAAAATCAATTAGGGACTGTAATGCAGAGCGGCAGGCCGGGGAGCCGCCACTGCTCCGAGTGCTAAATTGGCTGCTGGAGCTGAGGGGCCAGCTGCTTGACTCTTCAGCTGATTGTCCCTGGCAGAGGTCAGCTGCGCTCTCCAAACATTTAACGCTAAACAAGAGGCCCACTGATTGCAAGTGATCACTACACTGAGCTGTTTGTGCTCGGATAACACCACCACGGTTTAGTCTGTCAGTGCTGTTATTCCAAACCCCAGCAGAAACATGCACTAAAGTCCAGTTGTTGCAACATGTGGACACAACACTGTCTCCTCACATCACATGGTGAGCTTTTGCATGAGTTGCTGGGGAAATAAGGCATGGAGTTGCGGCATGTTCTTTTGATGGAAACAGAAAAGCACCATTCATCCATACATTAGTGCATGCTGATTATCACAGTGCTCTGTTGGCCTCAGGCATGGATTTATCTGCCTCGGTGGGAGCTACTGCCTGCAGCCTTCAGTACAGTTACAAGTGAAGCGAGACCGTCTGTTGCAATATTGACATCTGCTGGTTGGTGGGCTGCAGCACAAGACACCACGATGGGAGGGAATCTAAAGGCTTTTATTTGAATCACAATAACAAAACAGAGCTCAGTGGAAGAAAATAATAATACTGGACTTGACTGCAGTGTCTGATGTGAAGAACCTTTTATTAACCTGTTAAATCAGCAAAGTGATGCATTTAATGTCATGAAGATAATTCAAGAAATGATTACCCTCAATTTATTTCAGAAATGACTCTTTTATGTAGCTATGTATAAGGTACATTAGTTTGTATACTCTGACTAAGACAACTGAAGACTGTATAGATGGGTGGTTAACTGAAGGGTTAACTGTTTTAACAGGTAGATATGATGGATGAATGGATTGTTCTGTGATTTGGACAATAGAGGAAGGACAGCTGGATGGGAGAATAGATGGACTTATCCTATGATTTTCTGATTCTGTGTTACAATTAAAAGGACAATGGGGATTAAAAGATGTCTTGAGTTCAGTGGACGGATAGACTGATGGGTGGCTGCATGGATGGATAAATCCACAGACAACTAGGAGAAGGGTCCCACTTTTTGACAAATGGATATATGGATGGATGAATACATGCATGACAGACAGACAGATTGACGGACAATGGATGGATGGATGGATGGTTGGATGGATGGATGGATGGATGGATGGATGGAATAGAATGATAATTTAATGGCTGGTTGGTTGGATAAATGATTGCATTGTAGGATGGTTCCAGGCGTCTTCCTTTTTATGCTATTGCCAGTTGATGATGTGAGCCATAACGAACAGTCTCTATTCTTCAGTCTGAATGTCGCCCACAGTGTCTCAAAGCAATTCACTCAATGCGAGTCAGTTTTGTTTTCCCTCCCAACCCACCCCCTCCCTCACATCCCTCCCCAGTGTCTCTATTTATAGAGTCTGGTGGAAACACATAGTAATGAACATAATTCCCAGCTCTCACTCACTCACTGTCTCTCCTCCACAGCAGCTCCCCGACTTTAAAAAAAAGCATGTAGAGAAATAGGAGGCCAAAATATATCAAACTATGCCTGTTCTCTTTCAGTGATGTCAACAAAAATGTCAGCATTTCTGCAAGCAGACAAGAAAATTCCACTAATCACCCCTATTTACATCTGTGCACATCAGTGACGCTGAATTTAACAGTACTGTCCTTAGATTAAGTGTCCAAATTTTCAAATCTGTTTGTTTTGATTGAATTTCCTCTATTGTAATCATCCCCACAAAGATGTTTTTACCAACACCTTTCACCTTTATCTTATCATCTCTAGACCTCGTGACAAAACTTATTCTTTTTTTCTTTTTTTTTTTTTTTTTGTAGCTTTTTTAAAAAGATCTTTCCAAGGTGTAATTAAAACTTCACAATGTCATTGTAATGATCCGTCCACAATATTTAGCTTGAGGCATTTTAAGTATTAGATTAATTGACAGGACATTTGGTTCAGGAAGCTGACACTCAGAGACAAATCCCACTGAGTTTAATGATATTTTCATTTTTCTTCTAGTGACACCAAGATGTTGAAATTTTCAGCAATTTTTCAGTTTAAACATAGTTCTAAGTCAGTGGCGGCTGCTCGTCTTTCAGAGAGGGGAAGCTCATTGTCGGCTTACATAAAAAAAATGGTCAAGTTATTTAAACATAAATTCTTTCCTCCGTTCCTTTTTAAGAAAATGGTCAGTGACCTTATTGTACCAAGTAAACAAGAAAATGCTGAAATTATGTTAAATTGACACAAGGAAGTACAATGAGTGTGTTTTATTTACAGTGCAAGAAAAGAACAAGTAATTTCATAGTGTTTTCTCTCTCGATTTCACAGCAGAATGTGTGACGGTATTAAACTGAACTGTCAGTGAAGGAGTAGATCTCAAAATAGCTGTCAATCAAACAGGAATCAGCCTTTCGACTGATCCTCCAATCAGCACGTGGAAGCCTGGCATCCAGCCAAGCTCCGCCCACAGCAGAGACACCAGGCGTCCGGGGGCTGGACAGCATCGTGGCATTTATCCAATTACCGTCCAATTTTGAATGAAAAAAACTGTTCCACTCAGTCTCATTGAAGTGCATGGATGCTGAGCGTCTACAGGCAAATGCATTGACCATAGGTCGTATGAGAAAACAGCTCAAGGGGAATGTATGAGAAGTGAACAACATTGAGTCTGTTGATTTGTGATAAAGCTGATTCTGAACGAACTCGTCTGTGAGATGATTGTGTTCTAACACATTTGTAGTCAATGAAATGTCAACACAACCATACAAATTTAACCATTTAATTTTCATAATTTTAGGGGAAGCTGAGCTTCCCTTGCAGTCTGTGAGAAATCGTCACTGTTCCAAATCATCAATACTTTGACAAAAGTATAAGCTTTTGTTGTACTTCAGCTGTGTTTAATGCAAGTCAGCAAGTATTAGCAGGCACAAAACATCAGCAGTTGTTGATGATGATATCTGAGATCACAGTTTCAATGACAGTTTGATAATATTCTTTAATTTTTTGTCTTTTATCTGTTTTATATGGGTGGGGTACTACTCATCTCTATCAAGGGGTAAGGACCTCAGCTCAAAAATAGGGGGGCAGCTGTGGCCTAGAAGGTTGGAGAAGCAGCTAGCGACCAAAGATTCACTGAAATTGTTGGCTGATGTGCCCTTGAGCAAGGCACTTAACCCCTATTTGTTCCCCTGCCATGTCAGCCCACTGCTCCTGGTTGGCAGTGTGTGGTGTGTTCCTGCATGTTCAACTAGTGATGGGTTAACTGCAGAGGTTCAATTTCAGTGTGTTGCATGTAAAATATATCCTGATTAATAAAGATTCTTCTTCTTCTTTAAAAAAATGAAGCCAGTGTGGAAGTGTCTTAAAATTCCAAAACTTCTCTCTAAAAATACAAAGTCTGTATTTTTTCCCAGGATTGGGATCTCAGTCTTATTTTGTTGGTGGTCTGGTTGATCTTTAAAGTCTTCTTCCATTAATCAGAGGAAGTCGAAGAATACAACCTCTGATGTCGTGTCAAACTGTCACAGTTTCAGTTTATTTAAGAAAACACATTTTATTCCTTACAAAAAGCTCAGTTGTAGATGTGGTTAACAGGTTCCACTAACAACTAATAAGTAAAATGATTTTGTTACACAGTGCTCCCCCCGTGCAAATACGGTCAATTCTCCCTCTAATGAGCCAATATAGTGAGGAAATAATTCCAGACTTTAAAATATGCACATTTTCTGTTGACTGTGACAATGTATGTTTCACTGTGTTGAGACAACTCCTAAACTTCTCTTGTTCACTCAATCAGCTGCATATCAACAGATAAAAACACAATCAGTAACTAACCAAAACAAACGACAGGGTCTATACGCATGTATACATGTAATATAAGGTCTGGGAATGTGTTCAAGTGTAATCCAGATGTGAACCTTCTTAATCTTAATGTTTAATATTTATGCATCCACGTATTCTCACTTTTTGTGTTTATTCAGTAAATCCTTTCATTCCAGTCACTGTATTAATAACTTGTGGCATTTAATAATTTATCTTTATTATACCCACAGTCCTACAGTACATGGACGTGTCAAGACTACTGCCTGTGATTTAGCTCATCATTATTCTGTCCCTTATTTGGGTCACATAGTCCCTATGTACTCTCCTAATTTGCATAATCACAGAATACCATATCAAAACCCTGCTTTTTTTTTTTTTTTTTTTTTAACCCTCACTGCTTCCAGAAACATTTGAGTAATGTGTATGACACTGGTTGTGTGTTTGCAGATAAGAGCAGATTTAAAGCTGTGTTTTCACTCATGGACTGAAACCATTTCCCCAGTGCTGTGGAATGACTGTGAAAGCTTATCATCATGAATACATACAGCTGTACACTGAGCCATAGGATCAAAAATGATTTTACAAAGGAATAAATGTTTACTGACTAATTCTCTTGGTTGCTGTTGTTAATATTAACTGCAAATAATAGAACTGTAAACTGTTGAAATAAATCTAGTTTAACAGGTCTTAAGGACAAGCTTAAGTGATTACTCTTATTAAAAAAAAACCAAAATAAGCCTGTGTTTTTATCAGACGGTTACTGCAATTTATAATATCTCAAATTCATGTCATGTTCGTGATGATGATGATGATAATGATGATCAAATTCCAAAATAATCTGATTATTATTGAAATATTTGGGAAAGCTGCATATCTTTATGTAAAAACCTAAGACCGCCATAGCTTGAAAATGTCCTTTCCACATTTAAAACTAAAAAAGCTGAAAAAACACTGGGAAAAAATGCCTAGATATGAAAATAAAAATAAATCCTGTAGCTCTCTCCTCTTAGTCTAAATATATATATATATATATATATATATATATATATATATATATATATATATATAAAACTACATATAAAAAGATGATGTGGCAATGTTTAACAGTTTCATGTTTTATGGAAAAGTGAAGCTCTTGTTTCCATACTGAGACAGAAATTCAAGCAGCAGAATCTGACAGAATCTGATCAGCAATTGGTAATTATAGCTGTCAATCACATATTTAACCCTCCTGTCTGACAATGTCTGTCCTTTGTCAAAATCAACAGATCACAGGGTGGATGTTCTACCATGTTCTTTACATTTTATATTTCTTGATTTTGATGAGATGTCTGTATGTCAAAGATTTGGTCAGAAAATGTCTAGAAATCGGAAGTCACACCACCACAACAAAACAGAGGTATTACTGTGATGGATGAGAGCCTCCTTGTGGTTTGTCCACCACCTGCAGGTTCAGCCTCTGCCCTCTGCTGCTGAAATGTGTGATGTGTCTGACAGTGAAGGTGAATAGCATCAGGCCTAACGTTCTATCATAAGGCACAAATAATATTATGTTGTCGTGGAAATCATATAAAAAGCTGAAGAGCATGATTCTATTAAGACTGTAAGATGAGAGTTGGCACTTAGTTGAGTATATTTAGGTAATGATGTAATTCATAATAACAGATTTAAGAGGCAGAAGTGGCTGCAGCTGTGTGAAGTTCCAGAAACCCAGAACAATCAGCTTTAAAGAACACTTAATCGCCTATTATTTGACTTTGTCCTTGTATTGTTTGACTTTATTCTGATTTCACTGTTATTGATGTCTTTTTTATGGTCTCTTGTGTTTCATGTAACTCCCTCTTTGTTCAGTCACCTCTAGCACCGCCAGCATCAGGGCAAAAGACAAAGACTCTTTCTCTGAAATTTTTCCCCACAGAGTTTGTGAAAGCTTTGCATATAAATTTGTTTGTGGGTAAATCCTTCCCTGCAGGATTCTTCTCCTCAGACGAAGCCAAAACCAAGACTCTGTTCTGTTCCCTCCAAAACATCTTAGAACATATACGTAAACAGTGTGTGTGTGTGTGTGTGTGTGTGTGTGTGTGTGTGTGTGTGTGTGTGTTTGTGCGTGTGTGTGTGGTGAAACATGGTACAATGACAAGAAAATGCCACAAAGGTTAAAATAGTTGACAAGCGTCTTTTTCTTATTTAATCAGTTATTATTTCCAGTGCATGTAGTTATTTTATTTAAAATATGCAGTGGTTGAATGATATTTTCTGTAGTTTTGACACTTTAATGTATTTCCCTCCACATTGTACAAGGAATGTAGTGTATTCTACTTTATTTGGCAGATGTAATTGTTAATTATTAGACAGAGTAATATATTATGCAGCTATCAACAGCAATATAAACAAACGTCCATGGCTATGTTGGATAACACGTTGAGACAGTAACTTGGTAACGTCTGCAGTTCTTGTAGATCACAAAGTATTTTTTTAAACACAGGTATGAAATTACAAATGTTTGACTGAAAGAAACAAAAAAACAAATCCTGCAGAGTTTGTTCAGGTCACAATCTGATCACAAACATTTATTGATTTTTTGAAAATGTATAAATGGTACATATATAATCACTTTAATTTAATATTAACTGATCATTACAGCTACTACCAAAACAAAACAATCATCCAATAAAAGTGTAATTTGTTGTTTTGCTGTTGTTATTTCCTTTTATGTATTATGTGTTTTTATGGGGTAGCATACCATAAATAATGTTGAAGGATAAAAGCCTTTTACCCTATTCAGGATTTATTCATATTTTTCCGAACATTTATCTTCACTGGGTAAATTTCTGTCCTATTCTAGCTTCCAAATTTAAATTCCACAAGTAATTATTTGATTGTTTTACAATAATTAACAATATTTTACAAAAAGAGGGTACTAATACAAAATAAACAAACAAATTGTAAGGTAATATGAACTGGCAGTGGAGCCAAAAATCCACCCAGTTGCTGAAATTCTGCTTCTGTCCAGTAGATGTCAGGCTTTCACCATATTCAGCTTTGCATTCAGCTGTCCATTCTGAAAAATAAATCTGAAGGTGAAGTGATGACAGATTCATTTTCCACTGTTAACAAAAGCTGAGCTGTGTGACATAACATTTAAAGAAAAAAATCCATTTACCTTAACTGAGAAATTATGAGCACAAAGGAGTAATATAAATTCAATAAAACCATGATAAGTTGTGCATTTTTAGTAAATGTGCTTTTACTTTAGTGATGCTGCTGCTCACTGAGTCACATCCAGGTGATGCTCAGGTGAATTAAATGCCACAGAGCTGTCAGCTATTGCAGACACTGGCAGTGAGATGTGATCAGAATAATAAAACCAGGACTGAGACGATTCACCATTCAGAAAAGAAGAAAAGCTGGAGCTAAAGAAGAAATGGCAGGCGTTCAGAAAGCTAAAGCCAGTACAGGAGATGATTAATACCTCTGTCATTCAACATCATCTGCCACACTGTCTGCATCAAGCATATGTTTTGGATGAACACTCTACAAAATATAAGGTCTGGGAAGATCTCAAGGTGTAGTTTATTCCAGGATCCTCCATAATAACTCAGCAATTCATCAAATATTTTCTGATGGCCCTCAGATTGAACCTGTGTCAAACTTTCTGTGTGTATAAATAAGACCGCAATAATAAAACAACTATAGGTTGTGATTAAAAGTCTCCCAGCTTCTCTTCAACTAATCTTATATTATGGTGCAGCAGTTTTCAGAGAGGGGTAACCCAATATGAAGACCACCCAAAGGTCAATAGCATAGTGGTTACACCTACTTATAATTAACAAAGACTTTTCCACATCTTACGTTAAGGAAAGGCTAAATTTGCACCAGGATAATTCTTTTTATGAAGTTTGATACCTGGTTTGATTAGGGTGCATTTGTAGATTTTAGATGGCATTGGGTGTGAGTTAATATATTTGCTTCAGTATGTTCCACACATCTAAAGGCAAAAAAATTTCTCATGTATATGCATGCACATGTGTCTGTATATAGTGTGTAGCTTACTAATTTTATTTTAATTAATACATAGTTGTATATAAGTAAATGACTATGGCCTACTGTTGTGTTCAAACAAGTAGTAATCTTATCTGCCAACTTTTAAGGGCGGAATGAAATGAATATATATATGTGTAAGTATATGTATGTGTGTGTGTGTGTGTGTGTGTGTGTGTATATATATGTATATGTATGTATGTATGTATGTATATATATATATATATATGTGTGTGTGTGTGTGTGTGTGTGTGTGTGTGTGTGTATATATATACTCACAACAGTCTATGTTCTGTGGAAAAGACACTATCAATTACACAATGTCCACATTTACATATTCAGAAAAAGAGTTGGAGGATGTTCTGAATTTATTTAATCCCACCCCATCTCTTTCAATTCCTAATTGCTATTTATTCAACTTCCTTATTGATTTAAAACCATATTCTACTTATTTTATTTTTCCTTACTTTCTTTATATATTATGATTATTCAGTTTTAGTCACTGATCTTCAAAGTTATACAGTTTACTGCTATGAATGTCTGTGCTAAATATATCATCAAGCAAATAAGAAATTAATTCCTTACATATGCAAGTGCATATTATTATCCATAAAATATACTACTACATACACATATACATATAAACACACATAAGTATCCACTACCTACAAATTTACATAATATTAAGTAAACCAACAAATAAATAACAGTCAGCCTTCAAAAACCCTGTGAAGTCAATATCCCACGTCATCCCTGTACGTAATGAATATCATGTCCTTGTTACTCATTTTAAACTAGCTTAAGTTTGGACATTTCTGTAACTTCACATTCAGTGTGTTCCATAGTTTAGCTCCAATGACAGATACAAAAAACCCTCCCCTTGTTAAAATATTATCCCCCTCTTGATCTCTGAACAACTCTTGAATATTTCCTGGTTGTTTGTTGTTTTTGGACTTACACATTATAGACTTTAAGAATTATGAATTTATTCTGTCCAAATATCCTACATTGTGAATTATATGTGTTGCTGTTTTTGGAGGAATTGCTGGCCAATGCAGTGCACTTTAGTAGTCATTCCCTTACATTTCTACATAATAATAGAACTATGGCAAAATTACTGAACAGTAAAATAATGTGGACTGATTTCTGACTCATAACCTTTTTTTTTTTTTTTGCTTTATTTAATTCTGAAATATTTGTATATTATTTTGTTTGATTATTGAAGATTACAAGAAATGATTATAAGAAATGTACTCTCCATAAATAAATAAATCAGTACTGGTTTGTGACAGTCCCTACTGAGCATGCGCAGTACGGGTGCCAGTGGGCGGTAGGTTGAGGAAGTTTGGGTCTACTTTCCTACCTGTGGATTTATTAATGCTACTTAGCTTCTTACTGTCACAGGTAAGCGTTGAAATGTTGTTGTTTTTTTGTTTTGTTTTGTTTTTTACAGCTTATCCTCTTCTTGACTGTCTTGTTGACAAGTTATTTAAACAGTCAGTTGGTGAAACTAAAAGATATTTGACCGCGTTTCGCTCATCAGTCCTCCGTGGTTTCTGAACATTCACAGGTGTTGACAAATTGCTAATAATAGTTCTTAGCCACATTTGAACTTTCACTTTTCACGACTTCCAAGGTTCGATAGTTCACGTCGGACCATGTTTTGTAACATTACGGGGACTTAAAACTGTTTTCTTTCGCTCAGTAAATACCGGGTGTCTTTATTTTCCATCTACATCCTGATTTGAGTTTATTCACACTGTGAAAGTGGTCGGAATTTAGCACAACACCTGCTATATTTGACTGACATTCTTCTCAGTGCCATTTTTCCTGTGTTTTGGCTCTGACTGAGATCATAGCAGGTGATGATTTTTCTTTATTTTTCCTGTAGAAACAGAAAAATATCAGAAGATATCAAAAATGACCTCACTTACTGATCTGGAGCAACTTGCAGAAGTTGGTGAGTATTTAACTAACAAACACATAATCTAATAATAATAATTAACAGTAAAGTCAGACTAAAACCTCTATAATGTCCGTATCTTACTTGCTCTTACTGGACTACATACATAAAAGTGAATGGAATAAAATAAGACTGATTTATGAATCATAAGGAATGATCATAGAATGTAAAGCATCCTCTTCAGAGGCGTTTTGGCTCTTTTTTTTTTTCTTTGATATGTTTGAAGCCTTGCATATCCTTCAGTTTGTGTCCAGTACAGTTTCCTGTGTGTCTACATACATAACATCTATTTCTGCCAGTTCCAGCTCAAACATGTACAGTTTACATAATGTATAAAAACTACTTTAACTACTGAAGATTTAAGATATAATAATTAGTGTTTTTACTTCATAAATAACACTGAACATGAAATTGTACCATATAATAATAAGTAATTTTTGCTTGAATCCAGTAGTGATTTCAGTCTTGTCGGTATTCGACTGCTTTAAGTGTGGTGATCTGTGTTGTAAATTGTCTTCAGACAACTTTTGGTCTTTGTAGCAGAAAAGTATTGATTATCCACTATTATTTTTATATGCCAACATGTCATGTTAAATGTGAGGATTTTATGTTATTTTGTGATGTCGGATGTAAACTTAATATCCTTGGGATTTTAATTGTTTGTATGCTGTCTGATCTTTTGTAAAGCACTTAGGACTTTTGTGCATATGCCGACTAACTGCTGACGTGGTTAGATTTTAGTTCTAGCTTAAACTCAGATGACTTTTGACAGTATCTTGGAATTCATTATTTCCTCTTTTACTAAAAGTGGTTGTTCCAGAGGATTTTTGTTGCCTCTGTACTAAATTGAGCCTTTTGTCCACTCGGTCTGAGCACATCGTCGTTTCCTCTCTGTTATCAGGTCCACTGTGTGTTTACAAGAAAACTTCCCACAGTGCTGCAGGATAAACATCCACAGCACAAAGCAGAGTCTGGTGACAGTTTCCACCCAGTCTTTAGGCTCTGCTCCAATTTTTTCTCTCTGGTAATGTTTTGAATGTGGTCCAACCAGAGCAGATAAGGAAATAATTTAGCAAATAGTAGGTGGTGTTTGGCACGAAATGATTGAGCTGAATGGTTTTCCTGCAGATTTATTTCTATAAATAAATTGTACTTGTTAGGCTATTCTAAAATGTATTGATTACAGTTGTGTACCATTTGTAGCATTAATATTCCATAACTGTAAGAAAAGATGGCTTCTCTCAACTTATATGTGAAATAATTTTGCACATTTTAAACATTATTTCAATAATAAGTCAGTTGATTATATGATTTGATTTGTCTCTTAACCACAGTCACGTCCTTATATGAAGACAAACTAGCCTTTTCTTGATTTCAGTTTAAGACAAGAAAAAATGTAAGAATAAAGAAGTTGTGTCAATTACAGATCTGATTGAATGGAAAAAGAAGAAAAAGTCCTATCAATCCAGTGATATGTAGACAGAGCAGCACTATAGTACACACAGTACGTAGAACAGTAAAGATCATGAGACTTCTTTTTTTATTATTATTCCAATGTTTTATTTATTCATTAATTAATTTATTATTCTCTCTTTTCAATTTGCTGTCTGCTCAGTTATTTTTGTATATATTACAGATTTGTTACTGTTTGTACTTAATTGATTTTCTACTGCACAGGGACTTTGTTATAATGTTCTTTTTCCTGCTATTGCCCCCTCTTGGAGGGCTTTGGGGGTGGTTTGGGCGTGGGGGAAAAATAATTTAAAAGACATTTTATGATCTATGCACTGTAATTCCACTTCTTTTGTATGTACTGTTACGTTGCTCAAAATAGAAAAAGAAAAAAAAAGTTCATTAAGAATACTTGTCTTATAATCTGAAATGAGTAAATGCATAAAGTATTCAATATTAACTATGGAATTAGGTAATGGATTTAAAATTCCATCTCCTTACATCTAGAAATATAGCAGTAATTGGCTTTATTTTCCGGTTCAGCACCAAAGATCTTAATAAATCTCTGAGCCTGTGTTTTGAAAAGGGATGTAGCGGATGATAGCCAGTGTAAAAGAATAATCCTCTAGCAGAAACTACAGCAACCTGCTTACCTTCTAAACATGAATATAAATATGCACTTCATACTGTATGCTTAACCAGAAAATGGTCAAATGTTATTTTATATCCTTATATTGGTATTTTATATCTGACAGAGCTTCAGAAGGAGGAAGAGGAGGAGAAGGAGCAGATGTGGGTCTCTGACAGTCCTTCAGCTCCTCCCACTAACAAACTGAGTCCTGATCCATCCCACCCCTACTATGATGTGGCTCGACATGGGATCATCCAGGTTTCTGGTCAGTAAGCAGTAAACTTGCAGAAGAATAAACAATTCTGAACATCGATGTTTATTTGCCAGTTGAAAGAAAATCAAGCAAAAAAAAACTGGACTTTGACAGCTTTAGAAATGTAAATATTTTTTTGCTTTTTTTGTTGTTGATAGTAAATTGAGTGTTTCTTCCACATCTGAATGTGTATTAGAAAGTGGAAGAGGTAATTGCAGTCGTAGAACTCAGCCCAGTCAAAGTTAACGGTCATGTTAATGGCAGTTTCCCAGCATTTGTTTTTTGGACCTACAGGGACATCTGTCAGTAAAGTTTTCACATGTTAGTGTTTTTCTTTTCTTTAGACACTCCCAAACAGACTCCCAAATGTTTTCAGTGAATTTCCATAAAGCCTATCTTTTGGTGACCTTTCTGCTGTTAAAACAATGTTAAATAAATGCATCTAGCTGTCTAATCCAGAGTACATGCAAACTTTGTGAGTCAGAAACTGAATGCTGGATTGTCAATGTCAGTCAACAAGATACCATCATACCATACTAGTCACCAAGACACACAAATGAAACAAATATATCAAGTATATGGTTGCACGTAGTTATTTTTCCACTTTCGAATCATTTGCTCTGAAAACCTCTTCTTTGCTCAGATTTTTTTTTTTTTTGTACTCGATCTAATACTGAGAGAGCTTTTTTTAGAGATGTCTGTTCATGTGTTCATTTTTAAGCTTTCTTTACTAAACTCATAAATCTTCTTGTGTTTTTGTTTGGACATCTGCTTATTTCTGGCTCCACTTTCAGAGAGAGCTTTGCATTTATCATCTGACTTGAACTGAACACCAGTTTAAGAAAGAAAGAACGCTCCCTTAGTGTGAGAAAATGTAGTATTAAATTAATCTCTTATCTTCAGGTGTGTTTTTTCTGGAGACTAACAGATACTGATTTTGATCCTCATCAATTTCATTTACAGGAGACGACAACTATGGCAGGAAGTTGATCATCTTCAGCAGCTGTTGTCTGCCTCCATCCCACCAGTTGAACCATCACCGCCTGCTCGAGTACACCTATACAATTACCTTCTTCATCTCAGAGCTTACACAGCTGTGTACTTAATTTTTTATTGGCGTTTTCCTTCTTCAGGTACCTGAAGTACACGCTTGATCAGTATGTGGAGATGGACTACATCTTGGTTTACTTCCATTATGGTCTAAGGAGCAGCAACAAGCCTTCTTTACGGTGGCTGCGAGAAGCTTACAGTGAATTTGATAGGAAGTATGTCTGTCCTCATATCAAGCATTTTTTCTGACTGTTGACAAGATTATAGGCATTTCAGTATTGAATTTTGTCAAGTTTTAACAAGAAAGTATCTCAGCTCACACATGTGCTTGATCCTCACTTTTTACAGTGTGTGAATCTGGATCACCTTTGACTAAATTCAACCTTCACATGTTCAGCTCTTTTTGTCAAATGATTTTGAACTTTGAACAGCACTGACTGGTATTGACTGAGACTGAAAAACTCAAGAAAACATTTCTGCTCAGGCCTTTATACTCTTCTCTTTGTCAGACTTGTATTGATCCCAGCGGGTAGTGGCTGGTGGATCCATAATGAATGCACATATATTATTGTTCTAATAGGATTCAAGATGTTTTCTTAAGACTCAGCCTTATTTTGTCATTTGCTGTCCACTTCATAATGAAAAAGAATTGTAAAACTGTAAAAGGCCCACCCTTGTATATTGTATCATCATTGAACATTGGTGTGTTGTTCAGATACAAGAAAAACCTGAAGACTCTGTACGTCGTCCACCCTACAAACTTCATCAGGATCGTCTGGAACATTTTCAAACCCCTGATCAGGTAAGCACAGCTGGCCCACCTGCTGAACACCGTTCCTGTGTAAAATCACAATAATGCTTCCTTCTTGTTTTCTTCGCAGTCGCAAATTTGGCAAGAAGCTAACCTATGTGAACTACCTGGCTGAGCTCAGAGATCACCTGAACTATGAGCAGCTCATCATCCCTCCTGACGTACTCAGGTACGAGTTTATCCTTTACACGATGAGGACATTTTCATTGCTTTTTTCCAAATTGTTTCTCACAAAAACAAGAAAATAATGACTTCATCTGTCTGCTGTTTTCGGTATTATTCAGACATGATGAGAAGTTATGTGCAATACAGAAAGATAGACCCCCACCCTCAGTGAAAAAACCCCCACCTCGACCCCCCCTGCCAACTCAGCAGTTTGGTGTCAGTCTCCAGTAGTGAGTGTCTATTTCCTTTTCTTCACTATGATATATTAATACCGTTTGAGTGTCATGAGTTGGTTATCAATAAACAAATCAATAAACTGTTGGACAGCATCAGAGAGAAGAACAGAGAGGCTATAATCCCACTTGTGATGTCCCAGACCATCACCTACCTGAAGGAGAAAGGTGAGATTCTTGGTTACACACACACACACACAAAAGTTAAGGCTATAGTATGTAGACTTAAGACCAAATGACAATATTATTTCAAAGTCCTTGTATTTAGTTTTATGATGTCTGTGTCTGTGATGACATTCCAACAAAAAAATAAACATCTGCGAACAGTTGTGATGTGTGTTCCATCACTATAGTGACCTGTCACTGCTTATATCAATGTAAGGTCTGAACACACACAGAGGTAAAGTAGGCAGTGAGTTCCAGTGTTTCACAACTTTACTGGGAGATATCAGCCAAAATATATTTAGCTAAAATAAGAAATTATTACATGTTTTACGTTCACCAAGAGGGGTACATAGTGTAACCAGCTTTAGTCTAATTTGATGCACAAAAGACCAAACAACAGTGGCAGCCCAATTTGCATCATCTTTCACACAGCTTTATTTTGCAGGGACAGTCTAATAGTTTTCTCTCACTCTGTGAGGAGGGAGATGTTTTCTGTGTGACAGGTGAAGGGTTTTAGTGAGATTGTTAAGGGTTACCTGTAAAACTATAATGCAGATGTCCTAAGGTGAGTTGAGGAATAAAAGACGCATCTTCTGCAGCTAAATGTTTTCTGACACCTGAATGTTGAGCCTGTAGATCTGAATTTATTGATCATTAATGTCAGGACTGCAGCTTTGGTCAGAAAATAGAGCCTGTCTTGGAAGTCCAACATTATTCATTTATTTTATCTAGTAATATGTTTCTGTAACTGTTGCATGTAATTCATCTGTCAGAATGCTGAGTTAGGGGAGCCTTAGTTGCCTGAATACAATTAGTAGAAAACAGAGGAAAAACACATGTAAAGCTTTTGTTACTGTATTCACTCGCCTCATACTTATGGCTTAACAATTTATTCGTTGTACTTGAAACTGTAGCAACAGAGAATGGCGGTATTCTATTATTATATTACTGCCAAATGTTATTATAGCCTATATATTATTTATTTAGCCAGCCTTTTTATCAAAAACTAATTGTGAACATAACATAAAGGTCTGCCTGAAGGTGAGAGGAGCTGTCCTGTTGCATCAAGACAGTAGTGTGTAGTGGAACTACTCTGTAAGTGTATCAGCTGATACAGTGATCAACATAATGGTTCAATATCAATCACCCCCCACCCACGTATAATATTTAATTCTATGGGAGACACTGCATCATATAAAAAGTGGAGTAACCCAACAGTTGTAATGCTGACAGAGTGGACACGCCACCACAGATAAAATCTAACCCTCACTCGTACTAATGATCCTGGATGACAGGTGACTGGTAACCCTACAAACATAATAAACCATAAACATAATAAAAATTTGCAGCTTTTGATGTAATAATCCCACAAATGTAATAACGTTCCCACAAACGTAATACCTCATTTCATTTGTGGGATGGTAAAAATCTTCAGTTTCCAAAAATGTAATAACTTCCCACAAATGTAATAAATTAGTACATCACATACATTTAAGTAATACATGCATAAATATTCATCCGTCTTTCTTTTCCTCCCATTTATTGTTTTCCTTTGAATACTTGCCGTTTTAGAATGATCAAATGATGCAGTTACACCACATGGCACTAATTCCAGATGTACAAGTGGAGGAAAAAAAACTGATTAAACCTTGACTATTTTTCCGTATTTTAATACAACATTAGGTGATAATAAATGTATATTATCAATTTATAATTGAATTAAACTGGGATCACCATGGATGCAAACAAGTTCCATAAAAGTCACAAATAAAATGTAAAAATATTTTAAGTTCCTAAAGCAAGTACGAACAATGTTATTGACCCTCATGTTTTGACAAACAGATGAAATTTACTGCACTTTTTTAGAGATAACTTGTCAGATTTGACTGGAACACAACAACTTCATCATCGTTGGTCAGTTGCAGTGCAGTTGACCACACGTCTCCTCCAGGCTTGTCCAACAGCAGCCACGTCAACAATTGACTCTGGTTTCAGGTTACCATCTGTGCCCCTAGTAGTCCTTGTAGGTATGACAGATAGGTTGTCCTCTGTCTTCTGGGGCATCTCGGTCCATGTGGTGGAACATAGAGGGCATATGTTCTACAAAGTTCATTGGGGTCCTTTCGGAGAGCCTTTCATTAAAACAGTGGTTAGAAGTCATCAGAGACCTAGGACACTTGAAGTTTGTAACATGTTTGGTTGGCCCTGTACTCTGTTTTAGTAACAATAATCATAAGACCTAATTGTTCTCCTGCAACAGCAGTTGTGGTGAGCTGTGTTTGTGCTTTTGGTATGGTCAACTAGAGTAACGCAGTGTTATTAGCAAACTCCAGATCATTTAAGGTTTTGGCTGGATGTTTACACAACAGTGTAGTCACCCATCCTAGACCGACTAGGATGGGTGACTACATTGCAATCAGTGTTCTCTGTTGATCTCCTTAGAAATTAGTCCATATTAACCATATTAACAAATGGTTCGCCCAGCACGTGCTGCAACTCCTCCATCCATCTACAATGTAAATTATGAGGTTTTGGTACGAATTCGGTGCAAGACTCACAAAATGACAAAGAAACATGCCGTTTAGAGTGGAATCATTGTCAAGAAGAACGTATGACTGTCAAAGTACATGGTTAGGTTTACACCACTTGGAAAATCAAGTTTTTGTGCGGTTTTCAGTCAAAGACATAAGCAGTGTCACCAGAGATGAAGAATGCAGGCGACAGAAAAAAAAAAAGGAAAATTCTGGATTCCTTACATACATGAGGCCTTGTTGGAGTCTTTTAGCTCATTCAATTTCCACATACAACTGGACCCACAGCCCAGAGGTGATTTCCAGTTTGCAACACTGGCAGACCAGTTGAAGGGCATTGGGGCATTTTGGTCAGCCAAATTGTCATGGATTTGCTGTCAAATCCCCAAACAACACATGGAACTCCGCTTAATTATATGATTGGTGCCTGGGATGCTTACCTACAGAGCATGGATTAGCAAGGAACATATGGAGATCATATCACATTGCAAAGAACCTCTGAAATGTTCAATAGTCAAATGCTGATAGTTTCAACTCTTCGTCCAGATGCAGCATCTCTCATAGCACCTTCAAACATTTACCATGAAGATTTGCCCATGTTAATTCTAGGTCATATTGCCTAAGGACATGGAGAGCATTATATTACTTAAAGTGGTCATATTTTGCTAAACCCATTTTTATTAGTCTTTGGTACATTTATTTGTGTATTTGAACCCTAATAGTTCATGAAGTTTAAATTTGAACCCTCCAGGTGCAGCAAAGCTATCTTTATATTCATTTCGGCAAAAATCGAGTGGATTTCTACAACCCGTTTTAATTCCTGCTAATTTGTTATGTTTTATAACTAGTTACGTCATGACATTTGCACATATAAGGTCAAGACTTCCAACGAACATTTCTCAGAGTACGACATAATTGTTCATCAGCAGCAGTGGTTGTAGTCCATACTGAAAATATGTCCAAACTTCAAGCCGATGACCTAAAATGTTCAGTTGTTGGCTGAACAGGACAGAGCAGCACAGCCAACAACCTGGAGGGGGTGGGGCACGAAGTGGCTCATTTGCATTTAAAGGGCCAGCGTTCAAAAAGACCTTTCTGGTGTCATTACTCAGAAATAAGGTTGAAGACGGACCTGTGGAGTTGAATTAATGAAGAATTCAGACCCAAGCATAGCATTTACAGTTTATGTAGACCACACGGAAATGTTTTAAAATGCATAATTCCATTTAAAAAAGCAAAATATCACTCCTTTAATAGGACTAGTAAGCCATATCACTAACTCAGTTCAGGAGAATGAAAACAAAAGATTACCCTTTCACAGTAGAACTCTGTGACCTTTCCAACCCCACCAATCCAAGTAATGCCAACTTCATCTCACACAGAGTGCCATTCAAGCTAGCACCCCCACTGGTCACGAAGCTGTATTAAACAGCAGGTCAGAACAGTGGTTTAGCGCTGCACAAGGAACTTTTCTCAAACAGTAAAAAATGGATGAGAGCTTGGATAACTCTGATGCACCTTGCCTTCAGGCATTACAGGGTGAAAGACTTTTTTGAAAGTCACAATAATTATTTCCTCAGGTAGAGAGCTGTTGTTACGAGTTTAAAGAAAAGTTATTCAAAGTCAAGAAAAAATAAGTCAAGGGTTGGCTTGTTTGTTTACAAGCTCAGAAACTTTAAAGTGTGAGAAGGTTCAGAAATGTTCTTTTTGTGTGTCAAATATTAAAAGACATATATATGTTCTAAACACGTGTGCCCTGGGGAACCCAGCTGTGTCTGAATATTGGGTTTGTTATCAATAAAAATATGTTTACGCAGTGTGTCTCTGAGTATGTGAATATGGTTCTGTACACTTATACTTCAGCTGTAATCAGCACCTCTCTGCTGGAGTGTGTTCCTACCCTCTCCATTGGTATCATAATCATATCCAAACATTTTATTTACATGGTTCAAATATAGGCTTCTCTTATACTTAATGAGAATAAATAATATCCATTTCATACTGAAGCTTTTGTTTAGAGTTAATATAGTTGATTATTATAAAACCCTTACAACATTCTGTTTTGTTCCTCCATTGTATTTGTAATTAAACACCTATTAATCTGTAATTAGTACCATGTTGTGTAACTGCAATATTTGATGATTCTAAAAAGGCAAGTATCCAAAGGACAAGAATAAATGGGACAAAAAAGAAAGATGAATGAATATTCATGCATGCAAGACTTAAACGTATGTGAGGTACTAATTTATTACATTTGTGGGAAGTTATTACAATTTTGGAAACTGAAGATTTTTACTGTCTCATAAATGTAATAAATGTCAATAAATGTAATAAAGTGGGAAATATGGTATTATGTTTGTGGTAGGCGACTGTTATTACGTCGTTTGTGGGAAAGTTATTACATTTGTGGGATTATTTTGTTAAAAGCTGCAAATTTCTATTTGCAGTTTATTACGTTTGTGGTAGTTACTATGTTATTGGGGTTAATAGGAGATGGTTCAGATCTCTTTAAAGAAAAGAAAAAAACAAAACAGAATTACCACCTATCACCCACCAATAGGGGCTGCCAAAGACAATAAAACACACGTTTTTAGATTGTTACTATAACTATCTATTTGAAGATGCTGGACTTGTGGAAGCATCAGTGCTATGTTGTCTCATCAGGACACTCTTGGATAAAGTAAGAGTCACATGTTTTGTTTTAAGTATTAGTTTAGTTTATTTAGAGTTTTACCTGTGTGTGAAATCACCCCCTCAGTCAATATTCACTATAATAAACACTAAAAGATATTGAGGAATATGGAAATTAAGATGTGCACTTTATCGTTATCATCATTTAGTTCAAAGATTGACTGTTTAGACGGTGTGCAACATCAGGAGAAGTCATTTTGATGGCAGAATAAAATGAGCATGACTTAGAGCAAAGAGTATATAAGTAGAAATGAAACGTTCATGTATTTTTGATAGTGGCTGATGCTCTCAGTCTATTAATTGGTGTTCACTTTTTATCAGTGTAAGTTGTTTGACCGTAGCAACAAATATAGGCAGAGATTAGATTTAAAAGACCAGTCTGGTGCTTTTTGGTAGTGCGTTATGTAGTGACACAAACACAGACGTCTTTGACAGATCAGTTGCTGCTCTCCTAGAGAAGAACACAGTCGAGCATTGGTGAATTCTAAACACTACATTGTTGTAGAACCAAACCTGTCACCATGGTTACTCAATTCCTCCCAAACGGAGGCAGATTTCATAGTGAAGTGATTTAAGCTGCAGTTTGTGTTTTCAGCTTCCACAATAGGACAAATGAGGGGAGCCATTAGCATTAAAACAAGGAGCTTCATGTAACTCCTCCCACTGAATTCCTCAGTTCTAATGACTTTAATAGAATAACATTTTCTTGTCACATCGTCGCTGCTCCTGCTTTCTGTATAATCGCTTTAGTAGTTAAACATAAAATCCTGGTGTTGTTCATGCCTGTATTATTTATCTCTGTCTCTTTCTTTCTGCATCAGGGTTGAGGACTGAGGGGATCTTCAGACGCTCAGCTCATGTTCAGCTCATCAAGGACATCCAGAAACTCTATAATCTTGGTGAGTCAAACTCCCTCCTCAGTAGCAGAACCCTTTTTTATCTCTCTGTACCAGAAAGCTGAGATCGATAAGTGTGTTGGACTGCAGCTCAGATAGCATCAGGCTGCTGACTGAGTCTGTTTCCACTTCATTACACACAGGGGGAAGACATACTCGATCCAAAACTAAATTTAACAGCCACTGTATTTAGAACATCTGTGGGTCTGTTAACCACCCAAGTCATTTTAAAGCTTTATACAAGGAGAGTTGTTGTTATTAAAACCTTTGACTTAAAGCAGAAGGATTTGCCCATTAGAGACATGTTTTTACCAATGTCAGTAAGAGACTGAGTTGTCATTATCAATATTTTAACAATCACAAAAAATAAAATGGAATGCACAACCTAGCTGAGAAGAAGAGACAAGTGTAAAACATGAACAAAGAAGGTGATTGTTAAAAAATTAACAGTATAGAAAAAGGCAAAACAGGCCACATGAAATAAGTTGCAAAATAAAGGAGGAGCCCCAACCTTAACCATGGGGAGTCCATACCATGAAAAGTATGAGTGACTGATTAATGTCCTCCTCAGGGAAGCCTGTGAACTTTGAACAGTACGGGGACGTCCATGTTCCCGCTGTGATCCTGAAGACGTTTCTCAGAGAGCTGTCTGAACCGCTGCTCACCTTCAGAGTCTACAACCAGGTCCAAGAGATCCTCAGTGAGTGACATAACAGAGGACGCATGTGTTCGCAACAGATTCTGTGGTTTACAAATGATTATGTATTTATCAGATGGATTTCTGTAAAGGAGAGTGAAAAACAACACCATTTAAGCAGGATGAAAGAATATTTGTATTTTCATTTGATAACTGGACTTGTCTTTTGTGTGGTAGATGTGGAGAGCAGCCTGCGGGTGACGAGGTGTAAACAAATTGTTGAAAGTCTTCCCGAACATCATTTCATTGTGTTGAAGTACCTGATCTGTTTCCTCCACATGGTATGTTTACCTTCATAAATCCTTATTTTACAGCATTTATGAAAGATACAAATGAAAGTTTTGCTTTTTAGAAATTAAAATTAAAATGGAAAAATAATTAAGTTGCAGCATAAACATATAGAACTGGTGTTTTAGTTACCTTGGTAATAAATGTACAGCAGATTCTGTACACTTTAACATTTCACTGAACAAGAAGCTTCAGTGTGCAGATGAGTGAAATATAACAACGAGTTTCATGTTGACTCTTTCGCCATAATAGCCAGCAGCTGTAGTGTCTGTATGGCAGCCTTTTGAAAATGGCCCTATTTCAGGTTTTCTTGTGCTTTTAGTTCCTGCTAAAACTGGCTCTCCATTTTCTGCCTGTTTTTAAAGGCTGATTTACACCATGAGAGTTTTGTTTTTCTTGCGTTACCTGGTTCTCATTTATGGCAGCAGAAAAAGCATCTCTGAGACCTTGTCCAACGGATGTTTGAAGTGGTCGCTCACAGTCCCAGCCCATCAGTGTCACTGTAGCCTAGATACCTTAACAAACACCTCAAAGACTAAACCCTATCCAGTCCTACATTCACAGTGAATAAACACAGAAACATAACCTTTACATTACTCATGCAGATACACTTACTACACATGACTCTGGACCACCGTGGACCATGAGCATGTATGTATAATAAACACCTAAAGACAGTCTTTCTGATATTTCTTCCTCAGGTTTCTCAGGAGAGTATCGTTAATAAGATGAGTCCATCTAACCTGGCCTGTGTTTTCGGGGTGAACCTGGTTTGGCCTCGGCAGGGTTCCATCTCTCTGTCCGCTCTGATGCCCATCAACATCTTCACTGAGATCCTCATCGAACACTTCCACACTCTGTTCAGCTCCCGCTGCCCACCTGGACAGGTAACACCCTGAACCTGGTACCAGACGCCCACTCATCCTCTGGGACTTTATCACCTTTTCTCCTTTCTTTCTGATTGGTTTTCCAAGCCCAGGAAGACATCCCAACAGCTGTGAATTTATTATACGCAGATGTTTCCTAATGACTCTGATCTTTTTATGAACTGCACCATTAGGACAAATATCAAACTTTTCCCAAAGGGTTTGAAAACATTTTCCTCCTCCCTAGAGGTTGATGTCTTTCCATTTTGACCACAGAGATTTTCTCTGGCAAGACCATCCTGACACACATTATCACAGAATATAAGACAAAACACTTTAATATACACTGCTCAAAAAAATTAGAGGAACACTTCGAAAACACATCAGATCTAAACAGGGGGAAAAATTATCTTGAATATCTTTCCTGATAATAAGTAGGTGATGTATTAGTAACAAAATGATGCCACAAAATTTGACAGAAATGAAAATGATCACCCTAAAGAGGGGGGAAATCAAAGACACCTCAAAAATGAAAGTGAAAAAATGATGCAGCAGACTGGTCCATTCTGCCAAAATGTCATTGTAGCAACTCAAAATGATTCTCAGTAGTTTGTATGGCCCCCACGTGCTTGTACGCATGCCTGACAACGTCGGGGCATGCTCCTAATGAGACGACTGATGGTGTCCTGGGGGATCTCCTCCCAGATCTGGACCAGGGCATCACTGAGCTCCTGGACAGTCTGAGGAGCAACCTGGTAGCGCCGGATGGACCTAAACATAATGTCCCAGAGGTGTTCTATTGGGTTTAGGTCAGGTGAACATGGGGGCCAGTCAATGGTATCAATTCCTTCATCCTCCAGGAACTGCCTGCATACTCTAGCCACATGAGGTCGGGCATTGTCGTGCACCAGGAGGAACCCAGGTCCCACTGCACCAGCGTAGGTTCTGACAATGGGTCCAAGGATTTCATCCCGATACCTAATAGCAGTCAGGGTGCCATTATCTAACCTGTAGAGGTCTGTGCGTCCTTCCAGGGATATGCCTCCCCAGACCATCACTGACCCACCACCAAACCGGTCATGCTGAATGATGTTGCAGGCAGCATAACGTTCTCCACGGCGTCCCCAGACCCTTTCACGTCTGTCGCATGTGCTCAGGTTGAACCTGCTCTCATCGGTGAAGAGCACAGGGCGCCAGTGGCATAGTTGCCAATTCTGGTGGTCTATGGCAAATGCCAATCGAGCTCTACGGTGCTGGGCAGTGAGCACAGGGCCCACTACAGGACGTCGGGCCCTCAGGCCACCCTCATGGAGCCTGTTTCTGATTGTTTGCTCAGAAACATTCACACCAGTGGCCTGCTGGAGGTCATTTTGTAGGGCTCTGGCAGTGCTCATCCTCTTCCTCCTTGCATAAAGGAGCAGATAGCGATCCTGCTCAGGGTTTAAGGACCTTCTACGGCCCTGTCCAGCTCTCCTGGAGTAACTACCTGTCTCCTGGAATCTCCTCCATGCTCTTGAGACTGTGCTGGGAGACACAGCAAACCTTCTTGCAACGGCACGTATTGATGTGCCATCCTGGAGGAGTTGGACTACTTGTGCAACCTCTGTAGCGTCCAGGTACCAGAGATGTTGATCCAAGCCAAATGAAAAACTACAGCAGCAGAAAGTCAGTCAGTAAAAAATCAGCCAAAAGAGATGAGGAGGGAAAAAAAGTATCAGTGGCCTCAACCTGGAAAACCATTCCTGTTTTGGGGGCTGTCTCATTGTTGCCCCTCTGATGCACCTGTTGTTGATTTCATTAACAACAAAGCAGCTGAAACTGATTAACAACCCCCTCTGCTACTTAACTGACCAGATCAATATCCCAGAAGTTTGACTGATAGGTTGCTATACTCTGATTAAAAAGTGTTCCTCTAATTTTTTTGAGCAGTGTATGTCAAGTACCCATGATTATGGACAACATGAAAATTGTGGTTTACAGGTGCATCTCAAAAAATGAGAATATTGAATCTTAATTACCAAAACAGTTCCTTGATTGTCTTTTTACTCATTTATTTAATGTTCATCATCATGTTTGTGATTTAGCTGAACTACAAGGATTTTGACTTTGTCAACAATGAAACTAAAACTGAGGCGATTGTGGGGGAAAACAATGTATCTTGATTTTTTTTTTTTTTCTCTGCATCACAATTACATGTTTCATGATTTCAAACATTTAGTTGTCTACATGAACTCAGGACAAACCAAACTTTTACATGGTATATATCAACAAAAGGCAGCACTCAGAGGGATGTCTGTGCATTTATGAAATAAAAAAAAAAAAAGGAAATAAAAAAAGAGCGCCACACGTGGGTATCTGGACAAACGCATTCTCAGTGATTATATTACAACATACAATCAGGCTGCATTTAGAAGTTTTGTATAAAGAAAGAAATGTCTCCAAAGAAAGTAAAACAAAACATTAATTACTTTTATCATTTATTTACTCATTTAGTTAATTCCAGAGATTTGGCAGCCCTAGTTTAAACTGACTTTTGCCACAGTAATAAAAAAAAAAACAAAACTTAAACCTTTTTAATAATCCATTATGATTTTATTTGTTCCTACTTAAAATGCAAAAAAAAGGTCCAGTGTTTGTGAGGATTGTCAGTAAAGTGAATTGGATTGGAGCCCATCACCTCAGGACGATGGACATTAACAACATAATCAGGGATTGACTAATATTTATCTCTGCAGCCTTACATAAGACTGAAAGCTTCAGAAATAACTATTTTACACATAAACATAGATTTAAGAAACCTTAACTAAAGTAAAATCCACACACATCAGACCATGAACACCTCACATTGGGTGTATAGTGTGTGTACATTTGTTGCCCAACACTGGTTTAGACTTGACTAAACATGAAGGCTGTGCTTTAATTACATCTTGTACTGTTGTGAATTCATGACTCAAGAACAACTGTAAATTAACTCATTTAAGACAATGTTAATGAGTAAGTGTTACTGTTTATAAACTGTTACATTATTCAGCCTGACTTAAGAGTATTAAAAATTTGCTACTGACACATTTTCTAGGTACAAAGTGTTTTTTTTAGTGAATTAAATACAGAGCTGAATGTGTTACCAACAGAAAATAAACATGTCGTGTCTCCTCTGGATGAATCTTCATTTGCTTTGACTGACATGAAAACAGACACTTGACTCAAATCATTTGATCTTGAATTTTGTTTATTAATGATTCCATTTTTTGTAAGAACTTGGTACAAAAAAGTGAGACTACTCTTTACCATTTACCAACTTCCATTGATCAACTTTTAATGCATCATAAAGAAGAAAAAAACTACATTGGCATATTTAAGACAAACACTTTCCTATACACACTATCCACTGGACAGTCCCCTTATTAATGACAAAGAAAAACTTCTACTTCAACAGCCAACAGACATGTTTATTTCCATCTAAACCCCCTTGTGTCGTCTTCTCCTTATGGCAAAATAATACATCAGACGTTGCAAGCTAGAAGTCAGAATGCAGAACTGGCAAACAATAGAAAATCCCAATGTTCAGTTTTCTTTTTTTTTTGCTTCTTGATAAAAGAATATAAAAATGTTCTACGTTTTTTTTTTAGTCTTACTTGTTCAAATGTTGTGTCATGTATTAAAATAGATCTGTTTAAGCACTGCACAGTTTCTCCCGGAGAAGATTTCTAGAAACGGATGAAGAGGTTTTAGGACGGTGGGGCTCTTATCGGGGAGGGGGGGCTTGACGGGCGGAGTATCGACATGACATGGAGCGCTGATATGAATCCATCTCAGGTTTCTTTTTTTTTTTTTTTCCCCCCTTTTCCCACCTGGAGTCTCATCACAGCTCTCAGGTGAGCAGTCGATATGCATCACATGGTACATTCTGATCAGAAATCTGCTGATCTCCCTAAAACACCCAAATAAACAACTCCACAATGATCATGATTTTATTAATTTAAAGGCAAGTCGGGTACAATGTTAATGCATATCTGTTTCTTCTGCAGATACAGAGCCCAGCACATGTCACAATTTATCCATTAAAGGAAAAAGAGCAGAGATATACTTCTAACAGGATAAATGTTGCACGTTCTGAATGTGGTTATTGTTTAGTTTGTGCTTCAGTAATCATGAACAGAAATAGTGGTTTCTAATCTTGGCTAAACTGTTTGTTAGCAGGTAGTGGTGTAGATTCAAAACCTGACTGTATGAACCTGATGAAGTGTTCTTTTTAATAGTATGTGTAAATCAACACTATGCAGACCCAAACATTGCCTCTTTTATGACCATGAAGTCATTATTGTAACGACAGAATGGAGAGGGATTATCACTTTGATTAGTCTATCCACTCAAATGTACGGCTGTGGTGAAGAAATATCAAAAATATATCAAATCAGTAGAGAAAGTTGTGGCCTGATGGTGTAGGAGTGAAAGAAATCTATGGCACAAGTACGAATCAGAACATGGATTTTAAGACAGGGAGATGGTATAGCCAAGGTTTAAACCTCTCACGCTCGAGTATGAAGCCACTGCTCTAAACAATAATCACACTATTTAAACATTGGCCTTTAAGGTATAAAATACAAAATTCTGCTAATTTCCATGTACTGGTTCTGATATTAGTAGAAGTTATGTGTATATAAAGAGCTGGCCCATCTCCAACTGGAACTTAAGATACGGGTGCAGAGATTCTGAGCTGGAGTGAACACAACACACGTGACATGAGAGACATCTACCAGGCTCTGTATTCTGATGAAGTGTAATTTAGAACAAAACCTGTGCATTTGGCTCAGTTGAAGGACGACGACAACTTATCAAGGTGAAAAAGGTTCCTGTGTTCAGACAGTGAGTTTAAGAACAGCTCCCTTCAGACTGATCTGTGCTCAAAGATCAAAGTACACTTAACATCTTCAGTCGTCTACGAGCTGAACTGTTCACAAACAATTGTCTGTGCCTCATGTCCAAAGAATTTGCAGCGTTAAAGCTGCTTTATTGGACACTAAATGACTAATGTTTGAGTGTAAATGAATAAACTGATCAAGAATGAGAAAATCAGATATTTTTATGAAGGCATTGGTTTGATCGACACAAAACTAACCATTTTAGATTTTGAGTTTTAAGAAAAACATTTTATATTTTATAATTATTATCCAAAACACTTATTGGTCAGATAACAGCAGCAGCAACCCATTTTGAGTTTTATTTTGCTTATTTCCAATTTGTCATGGACAAATGCAGAGATAAAAATATGCTTTTCAGTATTGGACATCTATTTTTCAGTCTGAAGTAACTGGGCGGCAGACTGGAAATAAAATCTTCAGACAAAAATGTACACAGATATTGGGCTTTAACGCCTCAGAACACTTCCACTTTCCTCCTTCGGACAGGCCTTTCTTCAAAGGAACATGATGGATTGGTTTGATGTCATATTGCTTGTTGTTTATCCTTCATGTTTTCATTTCTCTCGGAGTCGTTCTCCGACCTTTAAAGCCATGAATGCACCGGTCGTCTTAACATGCTGTGCAGATGATGCTTCTCTAACAGTAAGGATCTTTTCGGTATCTTGGATATTTAAAACACAAATGATATGATCGAAATAAAATTGCCTCTTCTCAGTTAAAAGTTAAATTCCCTTGTGTTCTCCCCATATAGACGTTTTTTTTCCTCTGAATGAGACCATTTGTTCATGTTTGTGCATCAACGGGCAGCAAAGACCTGCAGCTCGTCTGAAATGTGGTGAGTACAGTATGAAAACTAAAAATAAAATGTGTTTTAACACTTAATGGAACGTCTCTGGACCGGCAGGAAGACTAGTGAGACAAATGGACTAGTGGGACACAACAGCAGCCTCCTGATTCGATTCTCAACATCTTTTTTTTTTTTGTTAGTTTTTTTTGGGAACAGTAACAAACCAGGAGGACACCATGTTTGACCCCTTGTCCACAGACAGTCAAAAAGTGTTGTTGCAGTTTGACAGAGCTGTCCCATTTCTAACTGACTGATGTCTATAAAATGACGCAACAAAGACAAAAACCCTGGATTAAAACGATTTGTACTTGAGGCAGTGTTCATCTGTCAGATTAACAGGCTCGTCACTGATAAAACGCTCATAAAACACGAGTTAAAAAAAAGCTTAAAATACAAAATAGGCAGGGAGAAAAAAAAAGCACTATAGACATTATTAAAAGGTGATCCCAGTACAAAAACAAAGACAGTTTTTGGCATATTTTCTATACTGGTTAAAAGGGAAAAGGGACTGAATGGATGCATCACACATCGACCATCCGACGTGTCCGAGTGCAGTAGTGAACCAAAAGAAATGTTTTTGGTCCCTGCTGGTTATTAACCATTTTTTTTTCCCACACAAACAAAAATATGACTTTAACTATGATGTTAAAGGCTTCATTTAACAAAAACAGATGAAATAAACCAACAATAAATGTACAAGACGAACCTAAATGTTAAAGTAATGACAGTTATTGACAGACTATGGAGTTTGTTTGGCAACAATATTTCGCAAGAATATTTTTCTTATAGCATGACCTTGAGCTCAACTTCTTGAATTGTTTTGGTGGAGATGAAAAACAATAAAATGAGATTCTCAAGTATGGTTACAACTAAATCTGTCTGCCACTAACAGCATTAATTATTTATAGTATTATAATAACGGCTCCAAAGCGGGTTACACATAACTACTGTTAAACGAGCTTAACTTAAAGCTTCATTTATTTTTTAGGAAACTTCACATTTTTATTATTGTGGTGTTTTGAAAGCTATAATGTTTAGATGTACATATACCCCTCTTCCCACCATGTGTGTTTTTTGCATCATATTCTTGTTTGTGTTAACAGAAAACAGTTTGCTCCAAACAGGGACCGACTGGTTTTCAAATGAACCTGTGATGACAATGAAGATGTAATAATAATACAACATATGTACAGTGATCCCCTTGAATACTCCAAACTTACATTTATCAACAGGCATCAGCATGAAAATACTAAAATCTCCACTAGAAATGCTAATTTCTGTAGTTTTCTCTTAAATACTTTTTTCTTTGACTTTAACTCTATTAATACTGAAAAAAAGTTATTCTCTGTTTTTGTTTGAAGGCTCGTATGCGTTTACATACACAATGAAAACCTGAATTATTATGGCGAAAACATTGTTCATAGGAGAATGAGAACAAACATCTACTCGGATATATCACTGTACAGTCTGTCATCACTCCTCTGTTTTCTGTTACTACGACTAACTCTACTGTTCTCTCTCACTATATGCAGAACAATAATTAGACCTGTGTTTTTAAAAAAGGGAAATATCTTTTAGACTGCGCAGAAAATCGCCCTCGCATCTCTGCCGCAGCATTCAAATCTAACTTCTTGTAATAATTACATTAAGGCCAAGAACATTAATAAATAGAAAATAACTTAAAAAAAGAAATCTCGTAAGCACTGTAGGTGTTGGGTTTTAAAAAATACTTGAATCGAGTGGAGACAGAGGCTCTTCTCAGTTTTTTGTCGCTTTTTTCATCAGCTCTCCGAAAAAGATGTTTTAGATATTATTCAGACCAAAAAAACTCAACACTGCCCTCGACGTCAGCGGTAAAATCGGGACTAGTTGTTGTCACCCTGGCTGTGGGTGTGGCTCTTCTGCAGGGGTGTGGCCGATGGGCTGGCGACGGCGGTGCTGGTGGGTTTGATCCATGCCTGGGAGAGCAGGGAGGCGGCGATGGTGGTGGTGGTCGTCATGGTGACCTGGATAACTTGGTCGCGTTGAATCAGCCTGATGAGAGCTTTGAGGCGCTCCAGCGAGGCCTGGGTGTCCCTCTGCTGACCCAGAAGCCTCTCCCTCACGTCCATACATTGCTGCAGACACACAGGAAACAGCACAGTCAACTTCCTGTCAGCACAGCCTTCAACGAAGTACAGGTGCAGCTCAAAAAATTACAATATCATGAAAAGTTCATTATTTTTTGTTACTCGTGAGAAAGTGAAACCCATATATTATATGACTCATTAGACATAGAGTGAAATATTTCAAGCCTTAATTCTGGAAATTTTGATGATTATGGCTTACAGATAATGAAAACCCAAAATTCAGTCTCAGAAAGTTAGAATATTGCATAAAATCAATAAAAAAGGATATTTAACAGAAATGTCTGGTTTCTGAAAAGTATGTTCATTTCTGTGTATTCAAGACTTGGTTGGGCCTCCTTTTACATAAATTACTGCATCAATGTTTCATGTCATGGAGGTGCTCAGCCTGTGGCACTGCTCAGGTGGAATGGAAGCCCAGGTTGGTTTGATAGTGTCCTTCAGCTCATCTGCATTGTTGGATCTGGTGTCTCTCATCTTCCTCGTGACAATACTCCATAGATTCTCTTTGGGGTTCAAGTCAGGTGAGTTTTCTGGCCATTAAGCACAGTAACACCATGGTCAGTGAACCAGCTTTTGGTACCTTTGACAGTGTGGGCAGGTACCAAGTCCTGCTGGAAGATGAAATCAGCATCTCCATAAAGCTTGTCAGCAGAAGGAAGCATGAAGTGCTCTAAAATGTCCTGGTAGATGAGGGTGTTGACTGTGGACTTCAGAAAACACAGTGGACCAACACCAGCAGATGCTATGGCAACCTAAATCAACACTGACTGTGGAAACTTCACACTGGACCTCAAGCAACATGGATTCTGTGCCTCTGCGCTCTTCCTCCAGACTCTGGGACCTTGATTTCCAAATGACATACAACATTTCCTTCATCTGAAAAGAGGACTTTGGACTTTCCACAGTCAGTGCTGATTTGTTCTGCCATGGCATCTGCTGGTGTTGGTCCACTGTGTTTTCTGAAGTCCACAGTCAACACCCTCATCTACCAGGACATTTTAGAGCACTTCATGCCTCCTTCTGCTGACAAGCTTTATGGAGATGCTGATTTCCAGCAGGACTTGGCACCTGCCAATACTGCCAAAGGTACCAAAAGCTGGTTCACTGACCATGGTGTTACTGTGACTGATGGAGCAGAAAACTCACCTGACCTGAACCCCAAAGAGAATCTATGGAGTATTGTCAAGAGGAAGATGAGAGACACCAGATTCAACAATGCAGATGAGCTGAAGGACACTATCAAACCAACCTGGGCTTCCATTCCACCTGAGCAGTGCAACAGGCTGAGCACCTCCATGCCACGCTGCATTGATGCAGTAATTTATGTAAAAGGAGGCCCAACCAAGTCTTGAGTACATAGAAATGAACATACTTTTCGGAAGCCTGACATTTCTGTCAAATATCCTTTTTTTATTGATCTTATGTAATATTCTAATTTTCTGAGACACAGAATTTTGGGTTTTCATTATCTATAAGCCATAATCATCAAAATTTCCAGAAATAAGGCTTGAAATATTTTACTCTATGTCTGAGTCATATAATATATGGGTTTCACTTTCTGAAATGAGTGACAAAAAATAATCAACTTTTTCATGATATTCAAATTTTTTGAGCTGCACCTGTAATATTTTTAACCAACATCTGTCACAACTGATGGAGGTAAGGAGTGATGTCTTAATGAACTTCCGCAGATATTTATCGTTAGTTCTTCTCTATTTGGAATATTTCTTGAAGTCTAACAATGTGTATTCTTACCCTGATTTAATTCTTAAGTGAGAATTAGTCTTAGTTCGTAGTTGAAATCCAAGGGGTGATGCTTAGACCAAAACATCTGTAGATACAGCTGGACAGACTCACAGACTAGACAGCCCATAGTTACAAGGATCAGGTACGTGATGATGACTGGCTTTACCTGTACTACTCAGGGTTCCTACAGGTTTCTACAAGTTAAATTGAAGACTTTTTAAAGACCTTTTTAAGACTATTTATAAATTAATAAATTTATATATTTAATGCCCATTTCACAGCTGTTCCCCTCCACTCATGTCAACAAACTCAAGAATGATCTTTTCTCCAACCAGACATTATTACATTTGCACTTCCTCATGGTTACTTTTCACTTGCGAGCCGTCCCTTAAAGTTCCCAAATTCAGCTTTCTCAGGTGACTAACAGCACATGTAACTGCACATGTGTTCACTGGGGGCTGCAAAGTTATCAATAACTGGTTAATAATTTCAATATATATTGTCAGGTTGAAACGGGTGGAACTGAGTCGACTACCATTACTTTCTTTGCAGCTTGGACATTTAACAGACACATTTAAACACAATACAGGAAACACGTTCATGGCAACATAACTTAAGACCTACCATATCAAATGTAATACCTTTTAAAGACTTTTTCAGGTATTAAATGCAGATTTGTAAATTCAAGACTTTTTAAGACCTTGTGGGAACCTTGACTACTGTAAGCTGGATTTTAGGCCTTAATGGTTTGAAGAATTTATGAAGTTTAATACATCTAAATCCCAATTACTGGAAAGGTAACTGTTTGTTTTCCTCTTGTTGTCCTCCATCCCTTATATATATATATAGTCATTTTTGGATGTAATCATGATCTTTAAAGCTTTAGTACTTTGTTTTTTAGTGTCATTAGGCAAAAAAATCCATAATTATCTTTAGCATATTGTAATTCAAGTGTTCTAAGGGGATAAAAGACCTCAACCTCGAAAATGTACCTTCCGACACCCTGATTTAGTCTATTCAGGGGTTATCAAACAGGTAGATGGTTAAATATGTGACTGATAGCTGTTGTTAGCAACCACTGATCAGATTCTGTCAAAACCGCATGAAATGACATGAGGTTATCTGTATTTACATTTAGTGTTTTGCAGCAAAAATGTGAAATTCTGCTATGTTTCCAGGTTTAAGTAACCACACTCCATCAGTCAAAAATGAAGAAGTTGAATCAGAAGGAAGAAATCTCAGATGACTTTTGGCAAAGATGCACACACATTGTTCCGCTATTAGAACATGAAGTAAAAACTCTCAATAGTTACTGTTAAATTATTGTGTATTCACTTTACGAGTATTTGCAGTCTTGCACCAGTGAGATGGCACGTAAAGTACAGTTTAGATTTACATTCACAATGCTCTGAAAAATGTTAAATGTTATGTGTTGAACCCAGAGAAAAACAATGGTCAATTCTAAACCCTAATAAAGATAAAGACTTAAGATTCAGTGCCATATTCTCTAAAAGAGAATGTCGTTTTCTTTTAACTCCAGTTTTAACGTTTAGCTTTAAATGTCAGCATGTCCAAGTTTGTCTTCTAACACTGACCCAATGTTCCACGTGTAGAAACTATTCCCTCTGCAACACAGTAGATCTTGTAGAATTTAATTTCAAAAAGTTAAGTTTATAGTTGATCAAATTTCAGTTCAAATCAAAATTCTGAAGAACAAGTAAAACAGATGTATGTGTTGGTTACTTTGAGTGTCTTGTTGAGGTTCTTGTCTTCTTCTTCCAGATGAGCACATTCTTTCTTCAGCTCATTGTTTCTCCTCAGCAGCCGTCGTTTCTCCTCCTGTCGCACTGCTCACACACACACACACACACACACACACCATATCAGTAAATGTATGAACACTGATTCACCTTTGGCCTCGGACAGAGCAGAGATGGTTCTCACCTGTCTTGTGTGTGACGTAGGACTGAACAAAGTTCTGTGGCCACGACAAGTTCTCCTTGTTCAGAACCTGTAGAATAGATAAGAGTTTGATTCAGCTCCTGTGGAATCTGATCTTAATCTTTGTCTTTTACAGCTAGAATGAAAACCCAGAAGCTGAGGCCAGTGAACTCTAATGTGGGCATGTGAGTAAAATCTTCCATTAGATCTGTTCTCTTTCTGTTTTTACTAAATGTTGAACAAATGCTTCCAGTTTATTTGCAGAACTTGAAGCTTCAAATCAACTGTATACATTTACACAAAATCACACCATAAAACTCACCTCATCATCTACATATACGGCAGAAAAAAGTTTAAATGGGATTTCAATGTGATAATCCTTGATTATCTGAATGGAATACTCTGCAAATAATTCACTGATTGTATGTTTTAATTTTGTTTTTCTTGAGCTGATGGACATTGAATTTCCTCCTGGAGATAAAGTTGATCTGTATCTGAACTTTTTATAAATATGTACTAAAAGTGACCAATGTAACTAATAAGTGTCTGCTTTTCACAGGGATCATGCATATCCTGTCCTTTATTTATTCCACTTTATAGTGTTATATGAGTCCATCAGCTCCTCACATAAAGTCAAATAGACTTGATTGTCCCATGTAGAAAAATTCAACCTTCTATTCCCCAGAGGCTGAAGACGCCCAGGGACTAACTCCAGATCTAAACCAGTATTGTTGGTCACAGCCTTATGTAGGAGAATAAACCTAGCATATATGTCTTTGATGGTGGTGAAACATAAGGACCTGCCGGAAATCTACACAACTCAGGTTTTGTGACGTTTACCGTATGTAACCTGTTGTTTTGCTGCTGAAGAAATAACCACTGAAGAACGGGACGACTTTGTCCAGCTTCTGAAAGCTGACAAGCAACGAGGCTAATTTTTACACAGAAACTTTGCCACTTCTTTACAGAACCATAGAACATGTTATTTTGTGTAGCCTCCTTTGTGAGTCACATTAGAGTAGAGGTGCTGCTCTTTGTTGTACTTTTGATTGATTAGAATTATTGAATGTAGGTCATTTAGAACAGTTCTTTTGTGTAATTGTTTTTGGTTACTGTAGATCAGAAAGGTGGTTTTCAACTCTAAGACGCCCTTTTATTGTATTTATGTGTTGATTTGAGTCTTTTGTTCTTCATTATTCACCTGCTTCTGTTAGTCTTTTGTAATTACTGAACTGTTTGATTTATTTTTGTTGTTAAATCCACTTTAACATTTGCGTTAACCTCAGTCCATGGGGTTTTATGTTTTTCGCCTTGACCCTAGTGAGCTGGGGTCGTAACACTTCATTAGTCTGTGGGTTTGTTTAAGATTTCTTCGGCCTATTATCAAAATATTGAGTTTATTGAGCAGTAATATCATAAATGCCATCACACACAGCCAAAATCCTCCAGCAACAGAGAAAACAAGGTGAAATTTTTTTAATGTTTGGTTGCAGTTTGCTTAATTTTTCTAAACTGAAAAACATTTTGATGCAGATTCATCATCGTGTTGGATCTTCAAATGGTCATTTTTGTTGAAAGTTCGAATCTAAACTAATGAGAAGCTGGTTCAGTGTCAGTCACTTGTACCTTCTTCTGGCACTTGGGGCAGTACCAGGGTCCTCTAGGGGGGGTTTTGAGTGGCGGGTGGAGGCAGTTGGGGTGGAAGGCTCGAGGGCAGTTATGGCAGGGCTGCAGCTCGCCGTCCTCCTTACAGATGGCACAGTGGTCGTCATGCTCCAAGTCCTCCTGTCAGGACATCACACACAGCTCAGATCAGTATTTACACTCCAACGTATTCATACAGGTTCAGACTCAAGGAACCGTGTTCACTTAAACACAACATTACACAAAGACTGAAAAAAACAGACAAAACTAGACTGAATTTATGGACAGCAGCAACAGTAAAGCTATGAAATGACAGCTTTACTGTTTCATAGATTCATCCTTTTCTTTTTGTGGGAACCGTTCATAACTATGACAGCAAGAAAGTCAGTCATGGTTACAAATAAAGCACTGCTGCAAATATTGTCTTCATTTTAGTGGAATTACTGCTAATATTCAGGTGGTTTTGATGCTATTTGGACTCCAAATTATATTTTTAGGATCATTTATTTAGGGATCAGGGTATCTGTTGCTCAGTTTAGCATTGTTGCTACAATCTGGCATATTTACAGCAGCAATTGTTGTAGATGTTCATTAATATGCACTGTCCCTAATAAATAAAAAAAAAATCATTCATTAGAAAAAAAAGTTACACCTTAAAAATACTGAATTTAATTTTTTTTTTTTTTTTTTTAAAAGTGAATTCAGCGGCATTAAGGTGCGACAGGTATTAAGTTGTGTTTAAAGTCTTCTGAAAAGCTTTACATCTGAATGCTTCCTGTTATAACAACAGATGCTGGACCTCAGCAGTCATGTGACCTACCTTCCAGCAGAAGTCCTCAGAGTCTAGCGTGTGGATGGAAGCAGAGCAGAGGTTAGTGACAGACAGATGGGTTAAATGGGAAGCCATGCAGCACGTTTGGTCAAACACATGCAGGTTGGGAGCTTGTAGAACCTTATGGTGCAATGTTTCAATGTCTGGGTTAATGTATGCACAGTTCTAAACTAAATAAGACAAAAAAACAGACTGTTTTGTGCTTTAATACTGAGATGTTCAAGGCCCTAAAACTAATAGTATTTTAAACAGTGTGATGAAATAGGTGTATCATCAGACTTGTTCTTAAAAAAAAGTGGAGGGTCAGGCGTCACTGGTTAATTTGTATTTATTCCCTGTTCTTTGTATCTGATAACAGGCTGTTTAGAGGCTAAAGGTGGATTTATTTATATGGATTCTGACAATACTAACCGCATTAAAATGTAAAAAATTAACACATCTTTGATTTCTAAAAGTCTGACACTAATTGCACGAACTGTGAGCAAGTAGAAAAAAAAACAAGTTTGAGGTTTACCCATCATGCCTATCTCAATTGTGTGCTGATGTTTGTGTGTTTTACCTCGTGCTGTCAGGAAGAGCGAGCTGTTCAGGTAATGTGACGCCAGACGTTTACGCTGGAGTCAAACAAAGACAAAGGAGTGTGAAACTCACATCAGAGGAGAAGTCTTCAAACCATCTAATACATACAGTGGGCTTTGATCTGAGATGAGATTATCAATTACAAGTAAACAGTCTGGTTCCTGCTGTCATGTCCCGTATTCACCCTGTTTGACCACATCTAACATTCATCTAATTGATTACGTGTTCAATTTTCTGACCTCAGGTTCGAACATGCCGCTGTACGCTGGGTTTGCTGTGCTTCGTCTCTTCCTCTCCTGTCTCTTCGTCTGGATTTCTGCACAGGGGAAAAAAAAGTCTTCTAAACATCCACATGATTCAGATAAGCTAATGAGTACCTTTCAATTGTCATTGGAAAATATGAAACAGTAGACATCAAAACCTGTTGAGTGTTTAAGAGTCATTTGTGTTGTTATTGATCAGTTCTGCAGATGAAGAGCAGCTTCAGGATGTTGAATCAAAATACTGTTGCGGGTTATGAAATATAAATGAACAACTGGAAGGCTTTTTCTTTTCCTTTCTTGATTATTTAGACTGCGGTTATCATTTCTAAATTGGCTGAAGTTTACTTTGCTTACTTGTTTAGTCTCATATCATGGATTGTGTTACAGAGTCAAAGAGGTCAGTGAACATGAACATCAGTTCAATGACAAGGAGCCTGAGGGGCTATCATGGAAGGACAAGCCCTTGCATGGCATGTGCCACCGGCAAATTGAGGAAGTGGCTGATATCGAGAAAACATACCAGTGGCTGGAAAAGGCTGGACTGAAAGACAGCACAGAGGCACTACTCATAGCTGCACAAGAACAGGCCCTGAACACCAGAGCAATAGAGGCTGGGGTCTACCTCACCAGACAAGACCCCAGGTGTAGGCTGTGTAGAGAAGCCCCTGAGACAGTCCAGCACATCACAGCAGGGTGTAAGATACTGGCAGGCAAGGCATACATGGAACAGCATAACCAGGTAGTGGGCATAGTGTACAGGAACATCTGTACAGAGTATGGACTGGAGGTCCCAGGGTCAAGATGGGAGACACCCCCCAAGGTGACAGAGAATGAACAGGCTAAGATCGTGTGGGACTTCCAGATCCAGACCGACAAGATGGTGATGGCCAATCAGCCTGACATAGTGGTGGTGGATAAACGTCAGAAGACAGTGGTAGTGGTAGATGTAGCAATCCCAAGTGATAGCAACATCAGAAAGAAAGAACATGAGAAGCTCGACAAAATGTGGAGTGTGAAGGCAACAGTGGTACCAGTAGTGATCGGGGCACAAGGGGCACTGACCCCTTACATATATCTGCAGCTTCCTGAGAATCAGGAAAGTTAAAGTTTTGACTTTTTTACATTAAAATAATTGTCTTGGTTGGAAACAGGATACAACCATTTTTTCCCAGCTAATTTTTTTAATGGAATATCCTTTGCAGTTTTTTTTTTTAAATTAAAGCTCTGAAACTCTTGCCCCCTGCAGAGGATAAACATGCATTGCTGGGTCTCAAGAGGATATAAATTGTATGAATCATTTTTCCCAGTAAAATACCAATATGTTTACATAAGTACTAAACATTACATTGTCATTGTCATTTGCATGAGTCAGTTTTAAATGAATCCAAAATAAAGTCAAATGAAGCTTTTCCAGAGTTAATTCTTTCTCTCATCACTACTTTTTTTTTTCACCTTTATAAAAGAGTTAATTCCGCAAAAAAATAAAATCTAAATGTTTTAGTGAAATGACCTGAAGTCATGTGAAACATTAAAAAGTGTTTTCCTTTTGAATCTTCTGTGTTAGTGGACGTGAACTCACCTTCCAGATGGTCTGTGGTGACGAGGCCGAGGGCAATCATGAATGCAATTTTCTGTGGAGGACAGAGGAGGCGTCAGACTGAAGGGCCTGCAGCATTCAGGCTTCACCTCCAATGTTTGGACACTTAGAAACACATCTTCACACATCAACGTTTGTGTTATTGGTCACAGCAGAGGAAACGATGGGACTGTTTGACTATTACCTCACGAGGGGATGGTCTATTTTCAATCACATGTTTTTGTCTGTGTATCAACAGAAAAACTACTTTATCACTAATAATACCAATCACTATCATATTTTCTGGAGTTGTCCAGTGATCAAACTATTCTGGGAGCAGCTATGTGATCATTTAAATAACATTTTTATTGAAAAAATTCCTTGCAAATGTGAAGCCCTGTACTTAGGAGATATTTCATGTGATAACTGGACTCTGAAAGATAAAAAACTGTTGTTAATGCTTTTGGCAGCAAGTAAAAAGACTATCATTAGAAAATGGTTAAGGCCTGAAGCACCCACAACTGAAGAATGGATTGATATCGTACAGGACATTTACATTCTGGAGAAACTGACTTTTTGTTTTAAGGGTCAAAGGGAATCTTTTTTCACTATTTGGTCAAAATGGACAAACTATGTAAAACTTGTAATTGATGTGAATTGAATACATTGGTTATGTGAAAACATTTATATGATACACATTTCTGCTTAGGTTAATGTAAACATACACACTTTAGTGTGTTTTATCTTGTTGATGAAGTAGCAGAGTAAGCCCTCTCCTGCCGCCCACTTTTCTTTCTTTCTTTTTATATTTGTTCTATATTCGACTAAAAATCTTGGATTTGCACCTTCGTTCAAATTTGATGTGTGGATATTGAATTGTACCTGAAAGGGAAGTTTTGTATGACATGCTTTTCCAAATAAACAAAGAATGGGAAAAAAAAACTACTGTATCAGTTTATATGAAACTGGATGGAACGGAACAAACCCCTTCAGTTCTGGATCAGATCCATCAGAAACCCAGAACCTGGATCTGGAGACTGAATACAGCCCAGTGGGGTCTTACAGCGTCTAGTTTTCTCATTTAAATGTGAAAAACAGTCTTTTCTCACCTCTGGGTCTTCATCCTTCTTCTGGGAGGGAGATATGTGGGCAGGTGAGGCCTCAGCCTGGGACGGGAGGTCAGCCTGGATCCCCGGGGAACCCTCAGAGCTGCTGGGGACCTGTGGCTGGATTATTATCACCTGGTAACATGGAAACAGTATTACAAATCATGGTTCTCCTAAAACTTTGTTTTTACATAAAGCAATATCAAAAACAGTTCTATGTATATAAACATTTGAATTAATGCCATTTAGGTATTTTCATTGCCCTGTGTCTTTTCTGTTTTATCACTGTTCTCTACCTAGTGTTGATGGTCTTTATTATCTACACGTTACAAACATAAAATGTACAGTTTGACTGTAAATCAACAAACACTGCCACTGTCTCCAGTTATTAAGACATCATTTCAAACACTACAATTTACTATGAGTCATAAAACATTCAGGAGAAATAAATACAATCTTAAAACTTATTTCAATGGACAGCTTAGTCTCAAAGTATGTAAAATGACTTGGACTGTGCTACATATTTTACAGACCTACATGGTAGGACTGGACATATACAAGTGATTTAAATTCATAGGAATTGTCTGTCTATAGTGAATGTCACATTAAATCTTTGTTAAACGTTTATCAGTAGATTTGCCCTTTTAACACTAAAGTCTGTTTGAACCTGAGCTTTGATGTTTGACTCTTGTTTTTTCAAGATGAAAATTTGTCTCAATTTGTCAAATTTGAGAAACTGAAATGTGGAAAATATCAGCATTTTGGTCAAACTAGTTGCAGATCAGTTTTCACAACAGCAGAATCCACTGATCAGAACTGATTATTGACTATTGTCTGTTCCTGTCTGTTGGTATCTGAATGGTCAGAGTTGGGGGAGGAGCATTGGGGGGGGGGGGGGGGGGGGGGGCACCAGCCTTGTTTTCAGCGCTGAAGATCAGTGGCTGCACCTTGACGGCCTCGCTGACAGCTGACACCCCGTTGCTGGCAGCAGGTGAGGCGGCAATGATGGCGTACGCCACACCGGGACCTGCAGAGGCGTGCTGGGCCGGGCTACCAGAGTCTGGCCCCCCGGTCAAGCTGTGGGATGGCAGTGGGGACGGCGAAGCGTCTCCCTGGCTGCTGGGCTGGTGGTCAGGGCTGAAGGTGCTGTTGGCGGTGGGCAAGGTGGGGCCCTGGCTCTTGGGGCTGACCACAGCAGTGGCCTTCTGCAGGCTGAGCGGCTGAAGCTCCTGGCAGGGACTGTGGGGAAGGCTGTCGGGGATCTGGGTCTTTGGCCTGACCTGCAGGATGGAGGACAGAAAGAGGTCATCGTCATCACCTAAGGCTGTAATACTCATGACTATGACTGGCCGTCTTCAGTCTAATTAATACCAGTGCCAACACTCAATATCAGTTCTAAATGACACAAGTGTTTAGTGGCACTAAACGGGGTTATGTTGTAACTAACCTGTTGTTAATGTCTTCCCTGATAGAATGAAGACTATCAAATAAAATGCATCGAATCAGTGGGACTTAAACTTTCAGTGGACATGATTGTTATCAGTGTCCAAATAACTGACTGCGAACACCTACATATGGACTGTTAATGGAGACTATTTAAATAAAGGTTAATAAATAACAGCTGAAAACTGGACTCAAGTTAACCAAATCAAGATGTCTACTTTTGTTACAGAAATCTGTTCACATTAGTTTTTTTTTTATTTTTAGAATGTTACACTATCAATCATTCAATGAATTTTCTGGTACAAGAAGAATCTGACCAGGTCTGTGTTTGTGCTGCCCCCTTGTGGCCATCTCCTCACACTGCAGCCAAAAAGCTGTAGGTTTTACTGCTTTAACGTAAAATAAAATGATCTTTATTTTGTTTTGGCACTTCTAGTGATTAATGTTTTTTTCCGGATGAGTTTCCATCCATTTTCAAATTGTAAACATACATTTAACTTTTTGACTTGTGAAAACTTAGAGGATGGTTCATCCGCACTTTCAAGACTCGTGTGTCTAGTATATGGTGATGATTATCTGCTACAAACACAGAAAGGGTTTGGTGCTTTTCTTATTAAACACACAAGTCGTAATTTTTAACTGACATATTTGTATTCATATTAATGTGTTTTGTGCTGTGCACTGAACATTGTACAGCTGGTCTGTATTGTAGATGTTACCTGAGGTAGCACAGTGGCTGCTTGTCCTGCCAGCCGGTGCAGAGAGCTGACTTGAGGCACCTTGATGGGCACAGCAGTGAGAGTCCCCAACATCTGCAAAACATCACAACACCACAGCTGTTAATACAGGAGAAAAACAACACAGTTATTCACATTTGAACACTAACTGCAGACCAAGTGTCCTTTAATGTCCAACAGAAACAAAATATGTAGTAAGGAATCAACGAAGAATTATTAAATAGATCATCATCTGTTTGTTTTCATACAGCAAGGTATGTTTTGGAGCCTAACAAGAGTATTTTTAACATATTTTGTGTGTGTGTGTGTGTGTGTGTGTAGGCATGTTTTCAATGCGTATGTACACATTGTCAATGTGTGTGTATGGCCCCTCCCCCGGTTGAGAACCACTGGTGCACACCAAAGTTT